>NC_135621.1:43449540-43753804 GCF_053574225.1 Canis aureus
GATACTAGACAACGTTCACAATGATATGTTCAAATCAATTTTTCCTATGGAAAACCTCTACCCCACACTAAGACAACAATATAATCAAAACGAAATGAAGATTAATGTTTCTTTACTTGGTTTCTTAATGAAGCCATGAGATAAGAAATCCCAGGATTCCAATATTCGTTACCTGTCAATGTTTCATCTTTTCTCATGCAATGTCTATAAAATAGGGCCAAGTCAACTCTATAAATGACACCTATAATCACTAGGCACACAACTCCCACTGAGATCAAAACAGCTATGATCATTCCTCTGGTGAAGACGTAGCCTGATATATCAGCCATATCTTCTAGAAAGAAAAAGAAAAATGGGAATAATAAATGAAAGACAGTTTACCAGTGTCTTCCACCACCGCAGCCCAGCTGTCAGTTTTTACACTGAACACTCATCTAGTTGTCTACCCTACATATCCCTCCCCTTAGTCTACACTCCTGCTTTTAGTCTGGAATACTGCTCTTTCTACCTCAATTTTTAAAGAATAAAAATGTGTACAAGGATATTCAGAGACCTGAACTGAAAGCCTTGTTATATGGCCTATCCCTACTTGAGGAAGGCAAGTCTCTAGGAGGATAAGATACTAGAGTGAAATGCAGAGGGACCCAAACCTAATCTCAGCTCATACACTGAGAACATAAATGGACCTGTGTAGTCTTGAAAGAGAAAGATCGTCTAGGCTCCCCGCCTGGCTCCGTCACGCAGTTTGTGTCCCAGGGAAAGTCACTGATGCCCTTAACTCTCATGTCTTCATCCATAAAATGAAGCCACTTCTGAGTAGCTCTTGGACCAATGGCCCTGGGTTGTACTGTATTGGTGGAGGACGAAGAGGGATGACTCTGGAATGCTCCATCAGGTAGGCAGTGAAAAACTTTAGGAGTCCACTGATGTGAGCCATCAGCTGTCTACCTGCCAGGTCCAGGGACTGGCCCAAGGAAGGGAGGCCTCGGTTCATCTTTGTTGAATGAATGACTGTACCCAAGGGCCCCCTGTGCCCAGGGACCAGCTAAGGTAGGCTGGAGGTGGCAGGACACCCAGTGTCATTAGCCTCATCCTCCATGGAGCTGCAAGCTTGCCTCCCATCATTGTGAATGTGCCAGACCTGCCCTGTCTGCCTCCCACACGACGCTCAGCCACACATCTCTGTCTCCCGGTTTCTACCTAGGTCTGTGGTATGACTGAGCGGGAAGGAACAGAGTTTGTGTTTTCATTCTCTACATGGAATCAACATGCAGTGAACTCCAACTGAGCCCCGGTGAGCCCGAAGGCCTGTGACACAAAGTGGACCACTTCACTTCCCAGAGCTTGTTTCCTGGGGTGTGAAAGGAGGAGTGGTGATCTTGGAGGGGTCTCACAGCAGCAACATTCTAAGCTTCCACAAGCTTATCAAAATAAAACTTTCACATACCTTTTTTCAGCAAGACAAAGTGGATGGTGTCTGTGCCTCCCTCACTGGCCACAGAGCAATTATATGAAAAAAGTAGATTTTTTTCATTAATATTCTCAATTCTCAATATTCTTGATGCATACAATTTGCCTTCCAGGGTCCTGTAAAAGAGGAAATAATTCATCAATAGGCTTTGGTTATTGCCAGCAACATTGCCCACGAGAGAGAAATTCATATGTGCAAATACTCAAAAGCAGTGGCTCTGTTTGCTCCATGGAACCTTCCCTTTCTGATGGGCGCTCAGAGTGTGGGCCACCACAAACCTCTGCTCCTCCAGGGAGCATTAGCGCAAACACAAACAGCCCTCCTCAGGCCACCTGGGGAACTGCCCAGAATGAAAATGCTGGAAGGTAATAATGCTGAGTTAAAAACACAAGAAAACATTCTCTCAATGATTTGTCCCTATTTCTCTTCTCCTAATTACTTAGTGTTCCTCCTAACGGAGGTCTTCACCAATAGTGACAAGGCTGCAAATGGTTCGGCACGGATACAGACTTTTATGAGGCTTATCCATGCAATCCTACAGATTGCTTTTATTTTATTCAGCATTGAAAATAAACTTAAGAATGACACTATTCGGGACCCCTGGGTGGCTCAGTTGGTTGGGCGTCTGACTCTTGATTTTGGCTCAAATCATGATCTCAGGGCCCTGGGACTGAGCCTCGCATTGGGCTCTGAGCTCAGTGTGGAGTCTGCTCGAGATCCTCTCCTTCCCCCTCTGCCCCTTCCCCTGCTCACATGCTCTCCCTCTCTCTAAAATAAAAAAAAAAAAAGTTTTTAAAAAAGGAAAAGGAATCTTTAAAAAAAAGGAATACTATTCTCAGACGTACCCACAGGCACATGAGTAATACCAGTTAAGCTGCTCAGAGAGTATCAGAAAATAACTTAGATGACCAGTAGCAGCAAGCTGTCTTTTTCCTAAAAGATTCAAGTTGCTCTGTCGTTGATGCCAGGCAACTACTCATGATATCTGCTTCCCTGCCAGGAACAACTCTGAAAGCACTCAGCAGGTGGGGTCACTCACCTGCCACACCCCCAGCAGCAGGTGTCTCTAGAACTTGGGACACGGCACCCACCACAGCCTTGAACGGTCTCAAATACATAGAACATAATTCGGTACAGAAGTCACCAATCCAGAAATATCAACTATCTGACTTAAGGGAAAGACCCCAAAGTAAGGCACCAAAGGCCAGTGAGAAGCCAAAACAGATGACAGAAAAAGCTCCTGCACCTAACTCTAAAGAAAGACCATCCTGCTCTCCTAGCTGAACTGAAGCTCTATTTCAAAGTTTGGTGAGTTGGTCTTCTATCCCTCCAAAGATTAGCAATAGGTCACTAGAAGCGGGACCTGCAGAGCTCCAGTGAAGGTCTGATGCTGAGGAGGACAGCCACACAGCTCCCCTGGACCAACATTCACATGTCTGCTACAGGCCAAGGCGACAGACCCCCGCCACACACACTGTTAGGAGCTTGTGGGGCAACTGTCAGCAAGAATGGAGAGCTGCTGGCATGATGACAAAGAAGGTTTTGAAGTGTAAAAAGCAGGGACCAAAACCCTCAAATGTGCAGCCAAAGTGACAGACACCCTGGGATCACTACTCACTAAACCTGAGTGTATCAGTACATTAGTAATTAAGGGAATGTCCCAGAGTCATTTAGAAACACTTCACTGACTACAGGCGTAGCATGTTTTGTTTTATTGTGTTACTGGAAGAACATAGGCTGTGCAAGTATTTTTTTTTTTTTTTGCTATGCAAGTATTAATACACATGTGATTTGAAACTTCTTGCACTAAAGTTGCCTCCTAGATATTTATATCTGACCAATGCTCTTTTTCTTTTTTCTTTTTTTACCTGTTCTTATGGTGTTTCTGATTTCCATTAATGGACTCTTGACAGCAAAATGCGGCCATAATAACTATGTTCCATGTCAATCTGCCAACAATGAATGTCACAGGGTAGGTGACGGGCCCATTAGTGCTTCCTTGAAAACTTACAACTGACAAGCTTTGGAGACTCTTCCATACTTGATAAAATACCTTCATGCTTACTTTTAAGAAAGATAATCATTGCAATAAACATTCTAAAAAGAAGCTACAGACTACCTCTAAAGCACAGGAGGCAAAATCTATGTCAGTGGATCTCATGCCTATCAAAGAATTCCCCACACATATAAAACTGTCTTCAAATGACTATTTCCTTCTTTGGGATTTTCTGTATTTCTCAAGTTTCCGATGATGAATTTTTTTTGAACAATCGGAAAAAAAAAAAAAAAAAAGAAGGTATGCGTGTGAAAGTAAAGTACAGGATGTGGATCTGGAGAGGTAGCAGTAGATGGCCTGCGGGGGGGCACCCAGGGCCATGCAGGGAAAGATACTCTGCAATCTACAGACTCCCTCATGATCTTGCAGTGATGTGTGGGCGTCACAGCAAGGCATGCCTCCTGCACACAAGGTGTGCAAATTAACCTACACAAACCCCAGTCTCCTGACCTGGTCTTTTCTCTGGCACATTACTAAAAATAATTTTTAAATTTTCAAAATCCAAAAAACTGTGGGCTGTGGCCTAGCTAATCTTTTTTAAAGATGTCTAAATAAAATCCCCATCCCCGTCAGAACCTGACTGATCAAACGCTCCTTTTGTAAGGTGATGAGGAAAATCCTCACTGACCTTCTTTTTCTAGTTTAGATCTTGGCAAAAGACTTCTGCATAATTCATCAACTTAGAGCATGGTAATTATAATTATAAAATATGTAAATTATAATTAAAATTTAAACATCCAATCAGCCTTTCAGGACTCTGGTGTTTTGGGGGGGGGGGGTTGTTGTTGTTCTTTTGCAAATGCACTACTGGGTATCTATCCAAAGGATGCAGACATACTGATTCCAAAGCGTACATGCACTCCAATGTTCATAGCAGCAATGTCCACAATAGCCAAACTATGGAAAGAGCCCAGATGCCCACAACTCTAGTGTTTTCTATATCATGTATCTACAATACAATGTGATTTGCATATATCGTGATATATAACACATCAGATATACATACCTAATTCTTGTTATGTCCTCTTCATGTACGTTAGGTTCCTTCCCATTTTCCTCCCACACGTTCCAATAAACTGCATCCTTTTCATTCGCCAAAGCAGAGCAGTTGAGTTCTACATCTTTTCCTATGTAAAAGTTGACAGCCAATGTTCTGATATTGGAAACTCAGATTTCCCAAAGGTTTAAAATGAATACAATCAATATGTGTGAACCTAATATATAAAGTGCTACATCCCAGCAATAAAACAGATATGTACCTTTTTTTTTTAATTTTAAAAAAATGTATAAGGCAGAGCCATTAGGTAAGCAATTATAAGTCATCATCAGATTATGAATCAGCTTCTCTTCAAATGTTTACCTTTGAATCAATTATTAAAACTTGGAGTAGCCAGTGGAATTTTTTTCAACATACAGTTTAGTAGGGAGTGTCAGGCCAACACTCCTATGGCAACTTCTAAAAAAACAAAATGGACGAATCACACACACAAAAATAAATTAGCAAAAAATTAAAGACCTTAAAGTGCAGGGAAAACAAAGAGAGAGAGCAGAGCTGAAAAAGCAGTCAGGAAAAAGCCCTTCCAATCAGAGCTGAGATAGCCAGCCATCTTATTCCTGGGAGAAATTCGTTTTGGTTTACATGGTGTAGAAGGAATCTCACAGAGAAAAGAGAGCCCAGTGGAAATTCTGACAGCTACATGGCTTGCAGGATTATTGCTGTAGAGGCTGCAAAGGCTGAATGGTTTTGCCTACAGTACTTAAGTACATAAGTACTTCATCGTACTTATGAGATAAAGTCCCACTTAGAGTAAAAGGTGTGCAACAAACACCTGACTAAAGCCCCTAAGTGCACCCCGTACCTCCCCTCACTGCAGCATAACCAAACTGCAAGAAATCACAGAGGAAAGTTTTCAGACTCATGAAAAACTATCTCAGATGAAAGCAAGGGAACTACAGGAACAAATGAAGAGTACAAGAAAACATAAATATTTGAGTAATTATAAAAGAATGTGGGCTATTTAAAGCAATAACAAGGTCAATTTATTGTGAGTTTTAGCACATATGCAGGAGAGAAATACATAAAATAACAGCACAAAGTGAGGTAGGAGGACAAATAAATGAACTGTCACAAGGTCCTCACCAGCTGTGGAGTGATAAATGTACAGAGACATACATTTCTCCTTTGCAGTAAGACGAAGATACATATTGCAATCTCTAGAACTACCAATGAAGGATACGGTAGGTGTAGCTAAAGGGAAAACCAAGCAGATTAAATAAAGGAAAGAAAAATACTTTATGAACCCAAAAGGAAGGAAAGAATAAGAAAGAACACGTAAGCCCACTAAAAAACGGGCAGCAAGATGAAAGGCTTCACACCACCTCCATCAGTAATTTATTAAATGCAAATAGGCTACGCACTATGCAGACTGGATTTCAAAACAGATCCAAATACATGCTGTTTATGTGAAACGCATCTTGTGTATTGGATTCACAAAGAGATGTTAAAAGTAAAAGGATGTAAAAAAGATAAAGCCTGCCAATCCTAAACAAGAGAAAACTATTATGTCTATTTATTATCGGAGAACATAGGCACTCAGGAAAGAAGTATGACAGATAAAGAGAAAAATCTTATAATGATAAAGGATCAATTCAATAGGTATCAATTTGTATGTGCCCATAAGAGAACCTCAGCATATATAAAGCAAAGATTGACAGAACTAAAGGATACAGAGATAAATTGACTATCATAGTTGGAGATGTTAACAGCTCCTGGTAACAGATAAAGAAAACACATAAAAGACCGGTATTATGCTGAGTGAAATAATTCAATCGGAGAAGGACAAACATTATATTTTCTCATTCATTTGGGGAATATAAATAATAGTGAAAGGGAATAGAAGGGAAGGAAGAAGAAATGGGTAGGAAATATCAGAAAGGGAGACAGAACATAAAGACTCCTAACTCTGGGAAATGAACTAGGGGTGATGGAAGGGGAGAAGGGCGGGGGGTGGGGGTGAATGGGTGACAGGCACTGAGGGAGCACTTGACAGGATGAGCACTGGGTGTTATTCTGTATGTTGGCAAATTGAACACCAATAAAAAATAAATTTATTATTAAAAAAAAAAAGACCAGCTAAAATATAGATGGGCTGAACAATACCATTGGTTAATTTCACGTCATTGGTCTTTACGGAATGATAAAACCCAAACCTGCAGAACATCCATTTGTGTCAAATGCATTGGAACACTCATCAAGACTCAGGATATTCTGGCCTGTAAGCAAGTTACCTACAAATTTCATGAGACTGAACTGATACAGTGTTGAATATTGGACCAGAATGGAACCTAACTGGATGTCAGTAACAACAACAACAAAAAACAACTAGAAAATTCCCCCAAAGATATGGAAATTAAGAAGAACAAATGATCCATAAATGAAAGAACAAATCACAAGAGAAGTTTTTTTAATGTTTGAACTGAATAGTAATGAAACTCTGGCATACCCGTATTTTTTAATAAACAGCTCAAGTCGTGATTAGAGGGAACTTTAGAGCTTAAAAATGCATGTGCTACAAGAGAGGATAGCTGACATTAATTCTCCTTGTCTCCATGTCGACAAATGAAAAATGAGGTGCAAATTAAGCACAAAATGAGAAGAAAGAAATAATAAAGCTAAGTTCAGAAATCAATCAAAAGCAGGCAAACTACAACTACAAATGGCAACATATTCGGGCTATATTGGGTAGGTGGGGTCCCACAAATGACTGTGACAGGCCATGGGCCAAACTTGTGGGCTTAGGAAACACGTACCAAAGCCTTGAACCCCAGCTTTGCCAGTTTTCACTCGTTTAACTTTAGACAAATTACTGAACCATTCTGGGCTTTGGTCACCTAATCCACAAGATAGGAATAATAGCTCTTGGAGTTGTTTGGAGGATTTAATTTAAGAATATATTGCAATAGCCTAGTACAAAACATGGTTTAGCACATGTGAATTTCTAAACTTCCTTTCCTTCTGGAAAGGAATTACTTATATATAACTGGAGGTGTTGATTCATCAAGACCTATCTAGACAAATCTTAAATGTACAATTAAGTCCATTGATTCAAAGCCCATTGATCTATCAATCAAATATTCAGACCACAGAATAAGTCTGAATCCTTCTTCTAGAGAGTCTTTCACAAAATTTTCATATTTAAAAGTTACCATAAAAACTATTAGAAAAAAGCCACAGCAGGGCAACCAAAACCCTATCTAAAAACCACAAGCGGTTCTATGTTTTCAACAGACTTCATTTTCATCAGCCTAAAAATGGCAACATGCAAACAATGACAGGCTTTTCCTCCCTTTGTAATATTCTTAACTAAACCTAGCATGTGTGATGCACACACAATATTGATTAATCATGAATTAGATTTAGCCTTGAAAGACTCGCTTAACCCCCTTCCATTCTTAAATGCAGAATATATATATATGTCAAAATATACCTAATTCCACCTTCACGTGGTTAAGCTTTGGTCCAAGAAGAACAGGAATTATTTTACTGCGATCTAAAAGTGAAAGAAGAAAAGAAAACTGAGTCAGCATTGCATTGAGCTTCTCTAAGTCAGGTACTTGTGACACACTGACACCCTATAACACAGATTCTGAGAGTCATCCCTTCACATTTACTTCTGCCTTATTGTCATTTAAGTAACAGTTGCAGCTGATATTGCATGTTTTGCTTTCTGTCCACTCAGAGCTAATGTAACTGGAGAAAATGCATTGCATTTGGTTTCCCTCAACTCAAATCTGTGGCTTCTGTAACTAAAAACCAGAGGAAGATGTTCATCCAGGCAGACAAGCACACCTGTAGGACACAAAGTCATGTGGAAGTGCCTTTATTCCTTCTGTCTGCCCCCCTCGACTCCTCGAAGATAGATTTATTGGGCACGGGATTTAATTCAAGAATATATTTTGATCACCTAATAATACAAAACAGTACAATACAAAACACCTACAACAAAACTCCATGCGGTAGGCAAGGCACTGGCTCTCAGGTGTCAACCTTTCCCGTGCAGGCACAGAGGGGAACACCCCTTCAGTCTTATGCTCTGAATGCCTCCCTTGCCTCACCTTAGTTCTGGCCCTGCGGGGGTGTCCACATCTGTGGGCTTAGCTCTGCTTTTGTTCCTGAGTGACTTCTGACCCTGACTAGAGGTACATATACTCTCCGCCTCAGCCTCTTTCTGAATGCTTTCAAACAACCTAGGGCAGCTACTAACTGCAGAACACTTAGAGCATACAGTGAATGTTGAATGTTGTCAAGTTCTTGATAGTCCTACTGTCAGCACCGGCAACTTTCTTTATGATCTAGACTCTCCCTTCTTGTACAGCACGTGCTTCTGGGGCATTTACAAGTAAGGTACAGAACAGTCATTATAGGTGCTCAGAAAATTCCTGGGGCTTACAGGTGCTCAGCAAACAGTGAGTATGCACAAGGAGGGAAGGGAGACTGGGGAGCTCTCCTGCAGCACCCTCACCTACCTAAGCCCTCTCAGCAAGTGTGATGCTGCAGAGTGAAGGGTAGAGAACAGAGTGGTGATTGTGTGGTAAGAGCTAGAAGATGAAACTCGCAAAGTGAAGCCCCCAGCAAGTCAGATTTGGTTCCTTTGGGATTCAGATTCTCTGCACAAGCCTGGAATTCATATAGGTGGACAGCAGGATTTGGGATGTCTCCCAGAGAAATAAGAACTCTCAGGTCTTGAGAATACTGAGTGACATGAGTGGATTCAAGGACAAAGAGGCAAGAGGTGGTTTTGTGGAAAATCGTTATTGGTTATCTTTCTCTGGATCCATCCTTCTTCCCCCCTCAGGAACGTCAGTGGGAGCCCTGGGAAGAGGTGGTGTAAAAGGACACCTTTGAGACAGTATGCCATCTACTAAAACTTGCAGTACATCATTGAAAACCCAGAGACCCTGTCCCCAGCATGTCATCCTGCCCATCTGTCATGTTCAACCTTTAAACTTAGCTCAGTCTCCTGGACTCTCTCTGTACCCTCACACCCCACAGATGAATCCAGTTTCATATACTAGGGTATTCCTGTGTAGCTTATTACTTCTCCTGCCTTATAATCAAGTTCCTCGAGAATTGTATATTATTTACTTCATTTCCTATTTCCCTGATGCTTAGTACAGTTCTTTGAATATAAACACCCTTGACAAATATCTGTTGAGTGAAAGTATAACTAAGCAACAAGAAATTCCACAAATTACTCAAACATGAAATAAGAGTGCTGACTCATGGGAGGCTCACCTTCATAAAGGTCATTTACTACCCCTCCCGGAAAAAAAAATCCTTCCAGTGTGGTGCATGATGCCCAAATGACTTGACCCTTATATTTGACTTAGCGATGTGGTCACAACTCCAAGTAAGTTGCCTCTAGATTCCTGTGCTACATTACAAAAAAAAATTCCATTTTACAAAGACACATTTGTTTCTTTCTGATTCTAAAATTTCTCTTACCTCCAACTACTGTTACATTGAAGGTTTTGGTGACATTAAATAGTTTTCCATTATGATGAATGAAAAACACACAGGTATAATATCCCTGATCATTAAATTCTGCATTCTTCTGTAAAGCTGGGTTTTTATTGTTCTCTATCTTTTCACAGTTCTGTTTTGTACAAAAAAAAATAAAGTTAAAATATATTTTAAGTAAAAGCAGTACCACATTATATTGATTCAAAAATTGTTAAGATTTTTATCGAAAAAGGGAAACAATGAAAACTAGCAATTTCCAAGGTGATGTCCCAGTGACTTAGCACTGCATCTAATTTCATATACTCAGGACTACCCATCCTGGGGGTGGGTAGTGGAGGTGGGAGCAGAATCATTCAGAGACCCAAGTACCTAGCAGACCACCCACCCCCTTGATGTCTTCCACCAGAAGACAATGGACTGATGGACTGATCACAAATGTATCAGGACATTCAAATCCATAGGCACACACAAACGTGTCTCTTCATCACAAATTTCCATATGGGTCACAGGAATGAATAATAGCAAAAAAAGCCACCTTCTTCAATCTAGCCTCCAGTCACCCACAGAAGAGGTTCTAAAGCAATCTAAAATCCAGATACAGAAAATGGAAGCTAAATTGCTAACCCTGACTATGTGACACTGTTCCCACAAACACTGAACAAGGAGAATGTACCACTCACAGATTTCTCTTGAAGGTGCTAAAGCTGGCAGCAACTGGGGCTAGACCCAGAGGGTACTTAGCATGGTTTGGTGAAGCACTCACATATATCCCTCACCTCAGTAAATTGTTTCTTTATATGTCAAATTTTTGAACCCAAACTGTTTTTTCCAAGGCACATTAAAATATCAAAGACTTCATTTTTATTTCCAATCAGTTGATTTAGCTTCCTTGCTCTCCTCCCTTCAGGCAATGATCTGTAATTAGGCTGAGAATGCTGAACCCTGTGGTTAACCATAGAGCTGGAAACATCCTCAATAGATGTATTTTCTAAGTTTAAGTATCCTCATATTGAGACTTCTTGAAATCTAGTACACTGAACCTCACAAATTTATATTACTCTAAAATATTTACACATGACAGGAAATAGAATCAAGTCAACTAGACTGACTTAGACATTTAGAAAACATTTGGATAAGAGCTTTCCCTGAAAAATCACAACAGTGGTAAAGCAAAATATGCAAACAAAGGTTTCTAGGAAATCATCTGTAGCTTCAACTTTCTGAAAGGCTTCTGTCAGGATCACTTTCCCATAAAGATCTTTAAAATTTATGTAACAGAGTCACATTTTTCAGGTTTGTTCTTCTATAGAAATAATATAATTTGTATTGTGCATCTGCATGTATGAATACTATGCATGTGTATATATTATATATGTGTATACTGTAAGGTTATATATAATACATATGTGAATGTGTATATATATATAATCTCTATAGTGTTGTCTAAAAGAGCTCTTACAATTCAAGTAAAAGGGGATCCCTGGGTGGCGCAGTGGTTTGGTGCCTGCCTTTGGCCCAGGGCGTGATCCTGGGGACCCGGGATCAAATCCCACATCGGGCTCCTGGTGCATGGAGCCTGCTTCTCCCTCTGCCTGCTTCTCCCTCTGCCTGTGTCTCTGCCTCTCTCTCTCTCTCTCTCTCTCTCTGTGTGACTATCATAAATAAATAAAAATTAAAAAAAAACAATTCAAGTAAAAGGTATGCCAGCTGAAGAAAATAGATCATCCACAAAAGAAGTAATACTAAGGTGCAATTGATATATAAAAATGTTCAATTTATTATTAAGAAAAGAAATGGGGAAAAGCTACTAAAAATTACAGAAATTTTGCATGTCAAATTCATAAATGTTCTAACAGTATGACTTCTCAGTGTATGTGGTGGTGGTTGAAAAGATGGTTTAGAACTAGTGTAGTTCCCGAGAGAGGAGTTTTTTTTTTTTATTTATTTTTTATTGGTGTTCAATTTACTAACATACAGAATAACCCCCAGTGCCCGTCACCCATTCACTCCCACCCCCCGCCCTTCTCCCCTTCTACCACCCCTAGTTTGTTTCCCAGAGTTAGCAGTCTTTACGTTCTGTCTCCCTTTCTGATATTTCCCACACATTTCTTCTCCCTTCCCTTCTATTCCCTTTCACTATTATTTATATTCCCCAAATGAATGAGAACATATAATGTTTGTCCTTCTCCGACTGACTTACTTCACTCAGCATAATACCCTCCAGTTCCATCCACGTTGAAGCAAATGGTGGGTATTTGTCATTTCTAATAGCTGAGTAATATTCCAGAGAGGAGTTTAATAATGTGGAGCAAAAGCCATAAATCTGCTCATAGCCTTTGATACAATAATTCTACTTGTAGGGATATGATTGAAGAATAAAATCATACATACACCCTAAGACTTATGGGAATGATATTTATTTTAGCCTTATAAATAATAGTGGAAACAAGGAAACTAACAAATACCCCAAACCAGAGGATTAGTTAGACACAAGTGTAATACACAATGGAAGCCCACGTTTGTAAGAGTGTTTAAAGATGTAGGGGAATAATCACAATATAATTTTTAGTGGATAGAGGAAAACTACAAGCCATTAAAAATACCATTTTTTATTTTTAAAAAGCTTAAATACCACTTTTTAAAAGCAAATGTTTACACGCACACACACAAACCCCAAAGTCTCTGGCTGGTGGAATTCTGAGTGAGCTCTACTATCTTCATTGCTCATTTTTGCATCTTCCATTTTTATAAAAGGAATTGCGTGATTAGGGAAAAAGTATATATAATAGAATTTAATTTTTTAAATATATGTGGCAGAAGAAAATGAAAATCCTTAGGCTAGCATTCCTAAAAATTAATTTATCAAAAGAGAAGGAAAATAAAGGGGGGGCAAGGAAGAGGAAGCTGTTATCTTTTATTGAACATTAAATTTGGAGCAGGAACTCATTTCAGCTGCCCTGCCAGGGCACTTTGCTTAGACAGGCCAGCTGAGCTGTGTGTGTGTGTGGGGCGGGGGGGGGCTCATGCAGCTCGCACATGACAAGACAAAAATACTCCTCCGCCAGCAGATCCTCATTTTGGATTTTTGTCTTTTTTTTCCTCAAGTCTTAAGTTAACGTATTTCTTAAAGATTCGTTTACTTATTTTTGAGAAAGAAAGAGGGGAGGGGCAGAGGGAGAGAGAGAATCTGAAGCCAACTCCCTGCTGTGCCCAGAGCCGGACACGGGGCTCAATCCCTGGACCCTGGGATCATGGTCTAAGCTGAAATCAAGAGTCAGACACTTAACCAACTGAGCCACTCAGGTGCCCATTAAAATATTTTAAAAGCATTACCTTATACAGTGATGTTCTATTGGACAGTTTTTGATAGTATGTATGTTCACAGTTTATATGCAAAGATTTTTGAACTTCCACAATTTTACTAATTAGTTGTTTTTCAGCAAAACAGCTGTATTTCCTTCTTGCAATGACATTTAATTTCCATTCACGGGTATCATTTCTATGAAATAAAGATTTAAAGATATTTTATAATTAGTACAGACTTTGCAAATACCACCTTTTAGTAACCAATCCAGTGAAAATCTTTCCTTATTTGTCTATAAATAAGAGACTCATTCACTGATGCCCAGACCCTGCTCTGCCCCGTTTTGCTTCAGTTGCAGCAAGTATTTAACAATTGTCATGGGACAATGGTAAGGGGCAGTGAAAGAGAAAAACCTGAGCAGTTCTACGTGCGCGCACATGCGCACGCGCACACACACACAAAACCCACTGCTGACCATATATTATGGGTGTCTGGACATTGTCTGGATCATTGAAAACTTCAATGATCTTTGGAGATAGACAAGTTCAAAGATTCTTAACCCAGGATGGGACAGCAGCAGCAGGTTTTTGAAGTCCACAAACTCCTGAACTTGTTTTCTGGAAGTTTGTATATATGCATTGGGTTTTTACATTTCTCTAAGCAGTTTCTTCCAATCCTCTTCTCTTCTATTACTGTTGAGTAAAGCCAAGTGTGGAGTGGCTGCATAGCTATATTAGCACTTTATGTGCCTTACTGAGCTAACATTAGTTTGAATAGGTCTTGATGTTGTTCCTTCTGATTATAAATTAGTAGTCTGCAAGACGAAACAACTTTAACACAGTTTTTAAAAAGGAACTTCTAAGCAAGGAAATGTTTGCAACCTGATGTTTGTTTAAGCAGCACATGCAATATATGGATCCATATACTAAATACAACAGCCATGTGTTAGGTTGTCCTTTGTGTCTGACACATTTGTACCCACCCACCCCAGGCTCTTGCAGTCCCCCTCCAGGTCTACAGTGTGGAAGGAAGACTAGCATTTACTGAGCTCCAGGAATTGCACGTGTGTGTGCAATGGGGATGGCGATTTCTCTTATGTGAGGTAATTAAGATAATCGTCACATAAAGCTAAGTACCTCGCCCAAGTTCCCATACTGTACTGCCCAATACTATGCTTTCAGGGTCGATGTGACTCTGGCCCCTCCCTCGGGGGTGTATTCATACAAGACTGGTCAGGGCTGGGCAGGAAGTGGTGGGTGCCTTGACAAGCTTGTCCTAAAGATGAAAGGTAGGTAAGTCAATGGCCGTGGAACATAATACAGCTACCGGCCCTTTGGAAGGGATTCAGAATCCCATTGGCATCATCCTCTTCTCATGTGTATCTAATGTTTTCCCGACTTCAGCCCCTCTGGGCTGGACAGAGATATATTTCTAGATCCTTCTGTCCTGTCACTTATGAGGAAGAGAGCACATGCATATTTCCATCCTATCAGGCCATACTGTTGTCTACATCTGCAATCCCCAGTTCCTAACACTCGGTGAGCACCGTAGCAGAATGCCTCTGTGTCCCTGCCACCGCACTGGGAATGCTGATAAACAGGTGGGCACTGTCCTTGCTCAAGGAGCTGGAAGGCCAGTGTGAAGCTGAGGCAACTGACCCAAAGCAGTGACCGTGCCTCCTCTCCTACAAGGCCATCCATTCCTGGTTACACAAGCCACTCCTGCCACACAAGAAGGGATTTGAAATGCTCTAGCTCATTCTTGGGAGACCCCTTACCAAGTCAATCCTGCTGCTTGTCAAGTTGGTACATGATCCTGAGAGTTCTGCATGCACTTTTCTCTCTATCTCCATGCCCTCCCCTCCCATCTATCATAGAAAACCCCCTCTCTCCTGCATCTCCTCCCTTCTTGGTTGATTTCCTTCTTAAATTTGATCTGACTTCAGGATACAAGCATGTCTCCAGAGGCTTTGATTATTAGCAGAGGAGTCCTGAAAAATGAAAGGATTATCGTTCTAATGGAGGGATTACAGGAGTGGAGTCTGGTCTTCAATGGATTCCACATGAAATTACAGAGGCTCACTCACCTAAATCTGTGCACACATGCACACATGTACACACACACACACACACACACACACACTCCTCTGAGGGAAACAGGATACTCTTCACCAGTGCACCGAATTTGAAAAAAAAAAATCCCCATCTTTAGCACCCCTAGGTGTCCAAAACAACCTGTATAGGTTCCCATTGATTTTTCTTTTTTATCTTTTAAAAGATTTTATTTATTTATTTGAGACAGAGTGAACAAGAGAAATAGCATGAGCAGAGGAAGGAGCAGAGGGAGAGGAAGAAGCAGACACCCCACTGAGCAGGGAGGATTATGATCTGAGCCAAAGGCAGACACTTCACCAACTGAGCCACCCAGGCACTGTACTCCCACCCCCTAATACCCCACCCATTAATTTTCAAAACCACCTCAAGGCCACTTCTCATTACATCACTTTAGTCTCGTGTTATTCGTTATTCATCAGCCTCCAAGACCCTTCAAAGTTCATCACCATAGCCATTGAGCCACCTTGTTTCTCCTGCCCTCTGGGCTCCTCTTCCTGATTCTCCATACCTCTCTGACAGCCTGTCTCTATTTGATGCTTCCACTTTTCCTTCCTAATCCAGGCTGTGTTCTCCACCTTCCATAACAGGGAGACAGTTAATGCCTTAGACATTAGACAGTCCCTACCTGTCTCCAAGTGACATTTTTGGATAGCTGGCTCTTCCTCTCAGTGTGCTCTTCCTGCCCCGTCCAGGGTTCTTTCTTTTCCTTTTTTCTTTCTTTCTTTCTTTCTTTCTTTCTTTCTTTCTTTCTTTCTTTCTTTTCTTCTTTTTCTTTCTTTCTTTCTTTCTTCTTTTTCCCTCCCTCCCTCCCTCCCTCCCTTTCTTTCTTTCTTTCTTTCTTTTTCTTTCTTTTTAAAGATTGTATTTTTTTATTCATGAGAGACACAGGAAGAGGCAGAGATATAGGCAGAGGGAGAAGCAGGCTCCCCCGGGGAACTCAATGTGGGACTCAATTCCAGGACCCGAGGATCACAACCTGAGTCAAAGGCAGATGCTCAACCACTGAGCCACCTAAGCGCCCCTGCTTTCTTCATTTAAATTGTGCCTTTATTCAATCCAGATTGCGGAGATTTTTTTTTTTACCCCATTGGTGAGTATTCATTCTACATTAGTGTGGAAAGACCTAGCTGTGACCCATTTCTAGAATTATCTCTCTTAAATGAACACATAAAATTCACTGGTCAAAACAAACAATGAAAAAGAGTTCTTGAATTTCTTTCTGACTCCTAGGAGTTCCTATGTATAAAAACAAACCAAAATGACCTCATTTTGTGCAAAACCACAGGAGTGATAACAAGGTTTCACTGCGCTATCTCCCTCTGCTTTCAATAGCACTATTGATAATGATCAGGACCCACCCCAGAAATCTACTACATCTGATAGCACACCACCATCACTCACTCACCTGGCCCTGAGCTATCTTCCACAGGTCAGCCAGTCTCAGATCTCTATAAAAATACACACATACTCATATATATATGCAAGTACTACACAATGCCACAAATGTGCCAGATCAACACCATGTCATCAAGCCTAATAAGCCATTACATAGAACATCGCCTGTCCCAGTTACTCCTTCCCAGCTTACCAAATAAAGTATAAAGAGAACTTAGTTCAGTGACAATCACTGAAACATTCAGTTAGTTTCTCTCATTTCATAGAACTTATGACTCTTGATTATGAGTGTCTTGGCAGAGGCTATAGGGGTATGTCCTGGGAAGGCGGTGCAAAGCTCTTTCTGTGTTCCCCTCTCTTGCTGGCCCTGTCTGTAGGTCTGTGACTGGCTGTTAAACCCACGCACCCTTCACTCACACTACCCCCTGATACTCTACAAACCCTGGAAAACTGGACTAGGATGTGTCAGTACCAATTCTGACCTCTCTCCCCAGCCTGAGGATACCACCCAGGGAAGCTGAGGTTGCCCCCTTTCACCATACCCTGAAGGCTTCACTATGGAGCCTTCACCTATTCCATTTGCCCAGCAACTCTATACAATGGGAGCAGCTGAATTGTAAAATGACTTTCATTTGGTACCCACTTATCTTTGGTAAGGATCCCCTAAAAGAAATTAAGGTAATCCTTTGTTAAGATCACTAAGAAGATAAACACAAGGGCAACTATTTAATTTAATTTGTCAATGATGAAGGCTTTATGCATGTTGGAGGAAGGGTAGGGGAGAGTAAATACATGGATTATCCTTTCAGATTGTTGTATATCTGATTTGCTGAACTCATTCCAAGAGTTCTATGAAATATACTAACACAAGAGAAGCTATACTCACCCCATTTGGAAAAAGTAAGATCCACTGTCCTCCAACTCAGCTGGCCAAAACTCCAAAATATAATCGTGCAGAGTAATTCTGGGTGAATTCCTTGAATTTAGCTCAATGCGCCCATGTGATTCATTGCTCTTGTACCATTTTATGGCGGTTGCTTCATTCTTGTGCTCAGATGCTGATGGGCAATATTTCAGATAGAAAGGTTCCCCTCTGACCGCAGTGATGTTAAAACGTGAAGTACAAGTTTCTTCATAAAATTAGCAGAGTAAAATAAAATAAAATTAAAAAAAAAAAAACAGAATGACAAGTGTAAACTTTTTCTTTCCTAATGCATTAGGTGAATAAGCCAGCTTGGTAAGAAAGTCCTGAGTAATCTCAGTGTCCCAATCCTGTGAGTTCTCTTATTTCAGGGTCAATACTTTTACCAACATGAGGACACTCTCAGGACATAAATGTAGACAAAATTTCCAACAGCTTTTCCCAAACAGACAGTACCAAAACTTAACCTACCATAGCTAGAAGACAGAGAAATGTAGTGAAATCTTTTCAAAGAAAATGTTATACATTACAACTTCCTCCTAAGGAAGGCCACAGACGTCACTGTGGTGCCACACCTACCCCAAAACATCTCTAGCTGGGGAAATCTCCGTGGAAATGAAAACAAGAAATCTAGAGGCCTCAGGGTTCCTCATCTGTCTCACCGGAAGTGTCACTTCTCCTGCTCTCAGTCAGTTTACCTGACCATTCCCTGGGCAGGCAGGGGGTTGGTTAAGGTACTCCCATGTAGCTTAGAGTGTGTGTGAGTTCATGATCTCTCTGGGTTACCATGTGGATCATCAAGAATTGATTAATACAATATCACTCCAAACCTGGGTATCTGTTCCTTCCCTCCTTGAGTGCTCTTGCAGGCTCGCTCTCTCCCTCCCTCACTCCTTCCCTCTTTCTCCATCAACCCAGATGCTCTGACTTTGGAAATTTATCTGCTCCTTTCAGCTAACAGGATCATCATTCCCCTCCCTCTGAATATCTGATAGTTCAACATCAGCACTCATGGACCCTTTCCATATCCTATTCTTTGGTGGCTTCAGCTTGGCCTTTTATTGAAGTATAATTAACACACAATGGTATATTAGTTTCAGGTACACGACATATTGATCAACAGTTCTATACATTACTCAGTGCTCACCATATAATGTTATTACAATATTTTTGACCATACTTTGACCATATTTTGACCTATGTGTATTTCTCATCCCTGTGACTTATTTATAACTGGAAGTTTACACTCTTACTCCTCTTAATATACTTCATTCATCCCCCCCACCCACCTTCCCTCTGGCAGCAACCTATTTGTTCTCTGTATTTAAGAGTCTGTGTTTGTTTGTTTATTTATTTGTTTTGTTTTTAAGATTCCATGTATAAGCAAAATTATATGATATTTGTATTTCTCACTTATTTTATTCAGCATAAGACCCTTTAGGTACATCCACGTTGTCACGAATGGCAAGATCTCATTCTCTTTTGTGGTTGAGGAATATTTTATTGCATGTATGTATATACACCACATCTTCTTTATCCATTCATCTATCGGTGGACACTTGGGTTGCTTCCCTATCTTGACCATTGTAAACAATGCTGCAATAAACCTAGGGGTGCATGTACGTTTTCAAATCAGTGTTTTTGTTTTCTTTGTATAAATACCCAATAGTGAAATCACTGAATTGCATGGTGTTTCTATTCGTTATTTTTTGAGGAACCTCTACACTGTTTTTCGCAGTGGCTGCACTAATTTGTATCCCCACAAACAGTACCCTTTAACTGAATTTTGAGAATGAGAATCTTAAATTAAGTAGAGTATTTCTCTGAGGGCATGAAGAAAATGCCTTCTTTATAGTTAGGGTCTATTTCTCAAAACAACTGTCTAGTTTAAACCAATGCTGTTAACCACAATGTAAAAAGGAAGTGGCTCAAATGATAGAAGAATTCTTTGAATACATGGGATGTCAAATCTACCTCAAAGTACAAGTGTTAATGAATATCAGCCTTGTGTTTGCTGGTTGTTATAGAAACTCCATTTTACATTTCAGTACTTTAACACAGAAGTTGTGATACATGTGTAAGTGTTGGTGTCAGTTTTAATTGACATCCGAAAGGATGGTATGTCAAAAACAATTTATTTTCCTGTTTCAGAGATATACTATACATAAGACAAAGTACACAAATCCTACAGTATGTGCTCTTCTGTGTCTGGATTCTTTCCTACTCCATCATGTCTTGGATAGGCATCCATGTTGCTGCAAGAAGCAGTGATTTGTTCTTTTTCTCATAGTTTTTATAGTTGTCATATTTGACAATTTATCCATTCTGTTGTTGTTGAATATATGTGTTCTTTCTATGTTTCAGCCTACCTTTAAAAAAAACACTTCCATAAATATCTGTGTCTTTGTTGTGATAGACACATTCACCATTTCTTTTGGGGAGTACTTACCATTTGCTGAAACCTAACCTGGATTACATACTCGCCAGGGGTAGATGGTTGGAGAGCAACAATTCTATACATTACTCAGTGCTCACCATGATAAATGTAGTCACCACATGTTATTACAATATTACTGACCATACTCCGTTCACACCTCCCTGGCCGCTAGTGGTTTCATCAGCTACCTAATCTTATGCTTAACACTACAGGTGTTGTTGATTAGAAATGAGTTTTGAGAAAAAAAAACAAGAAAAAGAAATGAGTTTTGAGGGCAGCCTGGGTGGCTCAGCGGTTTAGCGTCGCCCTCAGCCCCGGGCCTGATCCTGGAGACCTGGGGTCGAGTTCTGTGTCGGGCTCCCCACATGGAGCTTGCTTCTCCCTCTGCCTGTGTCTCTGCTTTTCTCTCTCTCTCTCTCTCTCTGTCTCTCATGAATAAATAAATAAAATCTTTAAAAAAAAAGGAAATGAGTTTTGATTGGAAAAAAAAAAAAAAAGAGTGGAATTCAAGGTATACGGGCTGCCCAGAACAGGTACTCCCATTCTTACAGGAACAGAGAGTAAGAATCCAGCAAGGTCAACAACCTAGACCCTTTGAAATGATGTCTGTCTCTGAAATTGCCTTGAGTTTGGACAATAAATAGGATATTGTCTTTCAGCTTCTACTAGGTTAAATGAATCCTCATGTAGAATATTGTCATATTTGCCTAGAGCGAACCCTTTATAAAAGGTACTCTTCTGATTCCTGAAAGGACAAATTGCTGGGACCTTAGTAACCCTTTAGAATGGATTGCATGGCTATTTTCCAGCCTGAAACATAGTTCATTGTAACTTGGGAGCAAGGTTATTAGTGTATGTCTATAGAGCAAGGCACCCATGATGCACCCTTTCCTGCACCTTGCTTTTCACCCAGCAGTTTCTAACAGATTATTCCATATCAAAAGCAGCAGATCTATCTCCTTCCTTTAACATCTGGGTAGTATTGCATTGTCTGCATTCCAACAAACATGGACCCACTTCAGTAAATATTGGACTGGAATTATTTGAAAGTATCACTCACTTAAATTCCCTATCTCTTCAGCAGTAATTTTCAAAGTAGAGATATGGGCTCATGTGTTACCCTTTCCTAGATAACAGATCAAGGCAAATTAATATTTCTGTTCCCACCTGCTCCTCCAAAGCATAAAGAGAACCTTGCTATTCAGTCATGCATCTCTTCTCCAAAGGATCCTATAAAGCCACAGAATCCTTCTTGATAAAAGTCTCCAAGCCATCACCGCTCAGTTAAAACTAGTACTTGCCACCTGATATGAAGCCTACGTGTTTTCTCCGGTCTATGCAGTCTTTCTTATGTAGTCCTTCTAACTTGAATATTTCCCCCCAGCCCTGCAAGGTATTCCCACTCACTGTCTTCACTACCTAAAAAATGAGATCACTCTTGGCCTTCATGTTTGGAGAAAAATAATGCGTGTAAAACTTTCTAAAAATCAATAATAACGATGGCTGTGAACTCTTCAGTTTTCAATAACATAAAGCAGATTTTCATCTCTGACAAATGTAATTTGTTTCCAGATACAATCCTGCTCTCTCTACATAAACTCAGAGGGCTAAATGTTTTCTTTTTCAGTAGTTCCATATAATTCTTATTTGATATCATTTCTATGAACGTTTTTTTCTCTATGCCAGGGACACCAAATGGGTGGTAACTTTCAAAATAAAATTCAAAACCACTAATTTTAATAAATTCAGCATCTTCAGTAGACACCTCCACATAAAAAAAGTGAAACCTTCATATTCCCTCTAGACTACCAATTAAGTATGCTTGTGAATGACTATAATTACTTACCTAAGGTTCTTGTAAACATAAGCGCCAAAAGTGTCAAGAGTAGTTCTATATGATGCATATTTAGGATTCTGCCTCCAATGCTTTCTCTGGAAAATGGAATAAGACAGGTTCAGCCCAAACTTGCAAACAAAAGCACACCTGTGTCATGAAGGAGAATTTTTAAAAATCTTCTGGCACACAGACTTTAAAAAGAAATCAGTGCAGGAAGTTTTCACATCCTTTAATATAGTCATCAAGTATTCTCAGAACTTTCAGCTACACAGAATTCATAAAACTTCAAGGTAATGAATTTCAGCATCCAGAAAATTTCCAACTAGCGCAATTTTCTGATACAAGAGAGTCTGCTGTATTTCGAGCCTGGTCTACTAAATCTTACCTCAAAGATCAAAGTTGAAGACAAAAGTATTTCCAGAGAACCTACTGGTCTATCAATAGACAGTCTGTAATTTACCAAGACATGTATGGCAGGTGTGCCCAAATAGGGGTGTGTTTGTGTCTGTGTGTGCTCCTTTTTCTCTCATCACACCAGAATGCTCATCATGATCTTCATTTATCACTTGACTTTTTAAAGACTCACCTTCAGGTGCCTATGTGGCTCAGTCAGTTAAGTATCTGCCTTTATAGCTCAGGTCATGATCCCAGGGGCCTGGGATCAGAGCCCTACATCAGGCTCCCTGCTCAGCAAGGAATCTGCCCCTCCCCCAGCTTGTGCTCCCTCTCTCTCACTCTGTCTCTCTCTCTCTCAGTCTCTCAAATAAATAAATGAAGTCTTAAATAAATAAATATCCATCTTCCTTCTTCAGAACAAAGTTTTTCATGAGCTAGAAACTATCTACTTTGTTCATTACTGTATCATAAGAGTCCAGACCAATGCCTAGCACATAGTAAGCACTAACACTTGTTACAGGGGAATAGATGTATGGATGTGTGTGTGTGTGTGTGTGTGTGTATTTACACACATACACCCACATGTGTTTATTTTAGGAAACAGAGAGACGAAGCAGAAATTCCCTACACTCCAAATGTCTAATCTACATGGACGCCGTCAACTCAGATCTGTATTGAATTTAAGTCCTTACTCCAACCCATCATTTGTCCCGTGAATTACAAATTTAGAGAGTAGAACAAGGGAAGGGGGCAGTGGGACTCTTACACTGAGTATGAATATTTCAGAAGCAATCCCATGCTCCCTGCATAACACACACTGAGCTCCACTGGGTGGAGGAAGCACAGCGTGATGAAAGAGCTCGCTTTCTGGGGCACACAACCCTGGGCTGGCATTCCATCTGGAGCCCTGACTAGCTCTGCAACCTTAGGCAAGTTACTTAAAAGTGTCAGATCCTATCTGCTCATTACCAAAATGGAAATTAGTAAGAAGGCTTATCACCAAAATTATTGAGTAATTAGATCAACCAAAGCAATGAAGGCTTTCTGGATGCATGGTAGTGTCTCCGTCCCAAATAATTCTCTTACCAACTGCCACTCACCTCCCATACTTAAAAAAAATGGCTGTTAATGTTCAAATCCTGGATGAAGTTTAACAGCAAAACCATCAAACCACTTACATCAATCTTTATGAATAACATCACAAAGCATCTGCTGTAATTTCCAATAGATAATAATAATGTAAAGACAAAAGAGTTAAGAATGTATGGAAAGTACCAACTATTCAAATTAGACTATTTCTATGGTTATGTGGCTTGAAATCAATCCCCCACCCACACATATTACATACATTTATTATTAACTATCTATTCTTTTACCTCAAATAGAATGAAAAGTGTTTCCTCTGGTTAAGACTGACACAGCCTCATAAAGGGCACTGCTGTTTTTTCTTGGTTTTGGCTTTCGTTAATTTTCAAGGTCTACTGAGAAATAAATTTACTATGAAATAATCCAGCATTATTAACTCTGAATTAACTCTGAGTTAATTCAGAATTTCAATATGAAACATGTTAACTCTGAATTTCAATATGAAACATGTTAAGATCCCAGTGTACAAAGTAGCTGATATTTGGGCTGCTCTGTGTGTATGTATATAAATTATAATGTACTTATTGTGGTTTTAAAAGATTAAGTTATTAAATAATGGAACTCATTTTCGAAAGAAAAGCTAATCTGGGAAATGTCACAGATATCCTAGTAAGCCTAGTAAGTATTATAATTTATAAGATATTTTTATTACAAAATAACCTCATGACTATCTTCTTGTGTCAAAGGGTATGGATCAGTTTTGGGGGCATGACCTCTGGCACCAAACTGGTTGAATTTGGATCCTCATCCTATTGTTTACCAGCTGAATACCCTGGGCAAGTCACTTATCCTCCCTGCTCTTTAGTTTCTTTATTTAGGAAAGAGAATAACAATACTACATCCCAGAACTGATGTGAAGGTTTCATGAGTTACCTTTGCAAAGTATCTGGTGCATAAGAAGTATCACTTAAATGTTAGTTATTTATCTACCTTTCTTGGTGTTATGACAATGGCAATACAATCTATGATCAAAGAATACATTTTATTTTTATTTTTTTTAAAGAATACATTTTAAATGAGATAAACACATACCACCAAACTGCATTCTAGAAATGTAATAATTCATACTCCTCAGCTGTGCAAGATAATATCCATCTATCACACCCACATAAGCATCCTGCATTCTCATTCTTTAATTCTCTCTTTAAATTGGTTAATGGTGTTTCATGTTTTTTGTTTGTTTGTTTGTTTTTTAACCTGCGTTTCTATTGCTATAAATCAGAACATAAGGGTGCCTGGGGGGCTCAGTCAGTTAAGGATCTGCCTTCTGCCAGGTCATGATCCTGGAATAACAATCCCAGGATCCTGGGATGAAGCCCCGCCTCCAGCTCCCCGCTCAGCGGGAAGTCTGCATCTCCCTCTCCCTCTGCCCCTCTCCTGCTCATGCTCTCTCTCTCTGTCTGAAATATACATAAAATCTTTTAAAAAATAATATTAAGCATATATGTTTTTAGCTATTATATTCCCTTGTGTATGAACTATTTTTTTAGACCTTGGTCCAATTCTTAGATGTCTTAGCGGGGTTTTTTTTTTTTTTCAACTTATTGAATTTACCCTTCAAATTCCTCTTTTGCTGTTTCACATATGGGAGACTTCATATTTATGCAGTCAACTCCACTATGCTTTTTCTTGGTGATTTTTCCATTACTTTTGCATGTAGGCCATTCCTTTCCCCTCAGTGGTCTGGTGTATGTATATTCAAGGTATGCTTTCTTCCTTTTTATGGCTTAGGGGCTTTTTTTAACATTAAAATGTTTTATTCATTAACAATTAATCTTCTTGTTTGGTATGAAGATAGGTCTAAATAATTTTTTTTCTCAAAGAGCTACTAATTATTTCTCTATAATTAATTAAAAAGTCCCATCTTCCCTTTACAGTGTGCTGAAAGCATAGTTATAATGGAAGGGCTCTCTGCAAGCATTCTATGGAAATCTAGCAGCATGATTGCTCAGGTGCAAATACATGCAAGCGTGTGTATGTATGCAAGCATGTGTGTGTATGTGCTTGCACACATGTACACACACACCACTCTTTCCTCTTCCACTGTGCTTTGTTTTTTCATTCATAGTACTCATCACTAACTGACATACTTTATTTTATGTTTATTATTTGCTGAATTGATGAATTCATTAAATTCATTAAATATATAAAGTTTGGTGTCTTAGGTGATCATCTGATCCACTGTTACATCTGCATAATCTTACCTTTGAAATGCTCCTTAAAGCATGATATCTTGGAAAATATGTTTTAACAACTGATGTGAAGTCTAGGGTACTCATTCTACCCTGGATCTTAAATAATAATCACAATACCTAGGTCCTCACCCAGACACCTGAAAATCCTCCTGGCGATTCTAATATGCAACCACGGTAGGAAGACACTAATCTAGCGGACTTGTTTGTGTACCTAAAAGTACATTTAATATATCATAAATACACATTTAATAATAATTCACCATTTAAGACATATTAAGTATATGTGCACATACACAGATGTATATGTATATAGATATGTATGTGCACACACACAAAGAACATTCACAAACTTCCCCTAAATCACTGAATGGCATGAAGTTTTCCCTAAATGATAAAGTTCTCTTCTAAAAATCGTGTGACGAAGGGCAAGCCAACCGTTCTGACTATAGTCCAGGGTCCTGCGGAGTGTCTGAATCTCATCCTGGAAGGTTTTGCCCACTTGCCCTGTTCATATACCCTACCCTGAGAAAAGTGACCATTTTCTAAAAAAACCTAATTCGCAGAAACCCATAGTTGTAAGGCTACTTCTTGGTAGCCTTCTTAGTTGTGAGGCTGAGTTCTTTCTGCGAAGGAAGCTGAGACTTGACCAGTGAACTGGCCCAGATTATAGAGCGTTACACTGACTCACACAGGAATAGATGTAGATCTCCTCGACTTAAATCAC
The DNA here is from genome assembly GCF_053574225.1 of Canis aureus. Classification (NCBI taxonomy): domain Eukaryota; kingdom Metazoa; phylum Chordata; class Mammalia; order Carnivora; family Canidae; genus Canis; species Canis aureus. Next base: position 43,476,061 of record NC_135621.1, read on the forward strand.
TCTACCCAGCAAATCAAAATTGAGCACCTCCTAAGATAAACTGCCTTGAGGAAAACCTTAACACCAGTGATTTGTAAAATAACTCTTCTTCTGCTGTGTTCGGTGCCTAAGTGTTTAACTCAGCCATTGAGATGATAAAACAACCAACGCAAAGAGGAAAAAAATGATCTTCGACATAAAACACACACAGGTGCACATGCGCACACACATGCTTCCACATGCTTTCACTCTAAGGAAAGTAGAATTTATGTTGAATTAGGCTTTTCATCTGCAAGGCCAGGAGAATCATTCCCATTTCATAGTCCTTGTCACACAGATCTCTGTGGCTTCCCTAGGCCTCCTCCACTCCACCTGCGCCTGTGCTAGTCCTGCTACCCGAACCCTTCCCACTTCTAACTGCAGGGTCCTTGCAATTCTTACAACCTGACTCTGATCACCTTCTCAGGGAAGCTCTCCAACTGCCAGTGCCCCAAACAGCCTTTGTCCACACACCTGTACCACGCGGCATTCCCATTACTCCTGGATTCATCCCCACTCCCTGGGACCCTGTCTTTCCGTGTTCCCAGACCTCTTGCTCACAGCCTTTGTATGTGTTTTTGTGCTGGCAGGGAGGGGAAGGGTTGGTTAGCAGTCGCATTATCCCAGAACCTGAATAAACCCAGTTTCTCCCAAATGTACACCCTCCCAAGCCACTCAAGGTCCTCAGGATGAGAAGTGCGCCTGAGATCCCAGCACTGCACAGCACCAAAAGGAGTGTTTGCTGAGGTTCCCAAGAATAGAACAAGGGAAGAGGGTGAAATTAATACAATAACCTCAGGTGTCTATACCTGACAGGGATCACCCAGTCATTAGTTTGTCTCCTAACCTGCAAAGCAACTTGCTTGGGGTTCTAACTCCTGGAAGCACCTCAAATTAAAAGTAGAGATTTTGGAATCAGGGAAATTTTGGTGTGAATCTGTGATCTATTACTTAGTAAGCTGGATGCCTTTGGATAAATGACTAAACATCTCTCTGCTTTGGTTCTCCTCCTTTCATTAAGCATAATGATAGTGCCTACTTCAGTCAGCCTACAGGAGGATTGAGAGAAAATAATGCATCTAAAAGTTTTCTATACCATGCCAGATAAGTGCTTAATTTGTAAAAGCTACCGATTATTTTAGCTCTTCTCACTTTTTTAGAAAAAAAAAAAAAAGAATTATAGGGCAAGTTTTAAGGTCTGAAATTATACTAGCTGGAAAAATGGATGCTGTCTCACCAATTATTCATGTGTGCATGGGCGCACATATATGTGCGTATATATGCAGACACCTGGACATCTACTTATATAAATAATATTTTAAACTATATATACATGTATATGCATATCTGCATGTATACATATATATGTACACAAAATCCCTACTTATGACAGCTCCATTTATGCTTTTTTGATTGTATTGATGGTGCAAAAGAGTTACACATTCAGTGGAAACCATACTTTGCACTTTGAATTTGAATCTTTCGCATCCTAGTGATATGCCCTATGATCCTCACTAGCTGCAACTCCCAGTCGGCCTGGGGATCATGAGGGTGAACAACAGATACACTTAGAGCCATTCTGTACCCCCATGCGACCGCTGTTTCTCCTTTTCCGTATACTATTCCATCAAATAAATGAGATATTCGACCGCTTATTATGAATTAGGCGTCGTGCTGGAGGATTTCACCCAACTGTAGGCTAACGTAAGGGTTCTGCGCACCTTCAGGTAGGCTGAGCCCTGATGTTCCGGAGGTTAGACGTATTAACCGCATCTCCCAGTGACTTCGCATATTTTCAACCTAGTCTGGGTTTTCCAGGGGCACCCCCGCCCCCCATCAGCGGAGGAAGACCTGTTACACATAGTGGCACACACCCTTAACGATCTTGTTTCCAGAACCCCCGTGCCCTGGCTGGGCTGGCCCGGCCGGCGGGGCTGGCGGCGCAGGGGGCGCGGAGGGGTGCGGCTGGCAGCCGGGGCGCTCCTTACCTTCAGAGGGGAGTCCCTGGCGGCCGGGGCGGGGGCCGGGGCGGGGGCGGGGGCGGGGGCGGCCGTCCCTCCTGCACTCACTCGGGTCGCGACAGCGGAGGCAGGCGTTCCAAAGGCGGGTGAGAAACTGCGACCCGCCGTCTCCCCAGCCCTGTGCGCCCCCGACGCAAAGAGAGGCGCCCCACGTGTGATCAAAGATGTAAGGCAACTCGAGAAGGCTGGGGAAGGGAAACAACAAACAGAAGGAACAGAGGAGGCTCAGAAGGAAGAAAGGGCGCCTGGCAGCGGCGCGCGGAGGCTGTGGGTGGGACGCGGCTCCAAGTGGGGCGCCGCGGGGCCAGGGGGCGTGTCCCGGCCTGGGATGCTCCAATCAGAGACGCTCGTCGTCGGGGGTTTCTCCCCGTGGGGGGGCCTGGGGGGCGGGGATCCTCCCAGGCTGCGGTGTCCGTGGACCCGGGGTACACACGGCTTTCCTCCGGGGTGCTCCTGGTCTGGGGCGCCCCCCCTCGCGCGGGGGATACGGACTCTCCACCTGGGCGCAGAGGAAAGTCCGGCGCGTCGCCCTTGCGCCGAGGCCACCGGTGCCCCAGGCTCGCGCGGCGAGTTTCGGGAGCTCCCGGGGGCTGGGCGGTGGCGGGGGACCCGGAGCGCCGGGGCGCGCGGGGCTGCTCGTTGCGCGCCCTGCAGGCCGCCGACGGGTTTGCACCGGGGTCACGGGGAGAGGGAGCGCGCCCGCCGCCGAGGGGCACCACCTGCGGTTAAGGGGGAGGAGCCCGGGCGGCCCCAGACGGGACGGAGGCCCGGGAAGGGCATCGAGCACACAGGACGGCTCCCCCAGGTCATCCAAAGTGAGGAGGAGGCCGTCGGCTGAAGCCCTCAAGCCTCAGATCTGTGCCGAGGCCTTCTGCGTGGGCGAAGGGTTCTCTCCTGGAAAATAGTAGAGAGGGGGCGGAGGTGTTGAACTGAGATTTTACACTGTTAAGAAAAGGAAGCCAAAGGAGAACGTGTGTTTCAAAGTTTTCACCCCGTGGAAGAATGCGGGGTACATTTTGAGAGTGATCTGTAGCAGGATCTTTCCAACAAAAGAGAAGAATGAAACCCACGGCTGATAGGGAGAGGGTTTAATGAGTCATTTTCATTCTTTTTGTTCAGTCAAAAGAATTCATCGTGTAATAAATGAGAAAAGTAAAACAATGATCTCGATAAAGGCAATAAGAACAAGCATCTGACAAAATGCAACAGGCTTTCTTCATGAATAGCACTAGGAATACTAAAAATAGGAACGTTCTTAATCTGATAAAGAACATTTGTAAGAAGCCTGCAGGTAATTTCATCATTAATATTGAAACACTTTGCTTTTTTCCTAAGATGGGAAACAAGATAAGGATGTCATCTCTCACCTGGGACAATCCTTCTGTAATAAGTAAAGAAATAAAAATAGAAAGCAAATAGATTGGGAAGGAAGAGATAAAAACTATTGGTTCTGATGGAAGGCATAATTTTGTGTAAATCGCCCTTCGAAGTTTACAAAAGAGCTGCTGAAGTCCTAAATGAGTTTGGCAGAATCATGGAATAATAAGCCAATATGCAAAAATAAATCGGAATTCTATATTCTCTAATGGAAATTTGAAAAATTAAATTTGTTTAAAATACCATTTACAATACCATAAAAAAAATCAAATACCAAAATATAGATCCCTTGGAACATATACAAGATGTTTACCATGAGATCTACAAAATACTGCAAAGAGAAATAAAAGAAAAAATGGACGGATATACCATATTTATGGATTGGAAGATGCATTGTTAAGATATCTATTCTGTACAAACTGTGGAGTTTATAGAGTCCATACATTTTTATTTTTATTTTTATTTTTTTTAATTTTTATTTATTTATGATAGTCACACACATAGAGAGAGAGAGAGGCAGAGACACAGGCAGAGGGAGAAGCAGGCTCCATGCACCGGGAGCCTGACATGGGATTCGATCCGGGGTCTCCAGGATCGTGCCCTGGGCCAAAGGCAGGCGCCAAACCGCTGGGCCACCCAGGGATTCCAAGTCCATACATTTTTAGACTCTATATATTATAGAGTCTAAATATTTCCTACAATCCAAATCCCAGGAGGAATTTTCAAAGAAATTGAGAAACTGGTTTTAAAATTTATATGAAAATGCAAATCACCTAGAATAGTCAGACCAATCTTGGGAAAGAAGAACAAAATTAGAGGACTTATGCTGACCTGAATGCATACAATAAGGCAATACTAATCATGATAGTGTGATATTTGCATGAGCATAGAAATAGAAAATAATATAGAGTAATAGATCCACACATATATAGCCTATTGATCTTTACCAGGGCATCATGTCAATTCAATAGGAAAAGATAAGCCTTTCACAAGTGTTGCAGGAACAATTGGGCATATCTATGGGAAAAAAATAAATGGGGTTGACCCTTACCTCATTCTATATGCAAATATTAATTCACAGTGGACCATAGACCTAAATATAAAAGTTGGAACCATGAATATTTCATAAAGATACATGGGAAAATATCTCCAGACCTTGAGATAAAAAAATAAAAAATAATTAAAAAAAAAACTTAGAAAAGACACAGACAACACTAACCATATAAGAAAAACTGACCAATTGAATGTTACCTAAATTAAAAACATCTACTAATCAATGATACCGTTGAAAAAAAGAAAGAGGCAAGGAGGCAAGCCTGGAAAAATTGTCACCTTACATCTATCTGAAAAGGAATTAGTATCCAGAATATCTAAAAAATTTCCACACATCAACAACATGAAGAGAAGCAACACAATTTAAAAACGTGTAGAAGATTTTACTTTCACTGAGTGATAGACACATGAATCTTACTGGTGAATAAGACATAAATGTTCAATATCATTAATCGTCAGACAACTGGAAATTAAAACCATAATGAGATTCATTGAATACCCACTGAAATAATTAAAATTCAAAGAAACCTAACAATACCAATCATTGGTGAGGAGGTGGAATAAGAGCAGTCTTGTACATAACCGGAGGAAATGAAAATGGTACAATTAGTTTGCCAGTTTGCCAGTTTCCTAAAAAGGACCACACTTAGGTATTGAGCCAAAAGAAATAAGAACACATGTCCACAAGAATATTCACAATCTCCATATTCACTATAGGTACCATGTGAAACAACCCATATGTCCATCACCAGGGGGAGGTTAAACTGAGTACAGCCATGCAATGGAATCCAAGTCAGGAATACAGAGAAACAAAGTATGGACACATACAAAACATGGATGCATCTCCAAAACGTTATGTTGTGTGAAAGTACAGAGTCACAGCACTGTCTGTCTGACTTTATTGATGGAAATTTCATGATCTGATCAAAACTAATGGAGATAGAAATCAGAACATTATTGGCCTCTGAGGAAGGAGAGAGATTGGCTGGGAAATATCAGGATGGAACTTCTCCAGTAGGGAAGGTGATGGAAATATTTCTTTTTTTTTTTTTTAAGATTTATAATCTATCACTCTTTTTGAGAGAGAGACAGAGAGACAGAGAGCACACGAGTTAAGGGAGGCGGAGAGGGGGAGCATCTCAAGCAGACTTCCCACTGACTGGGGAACCCAATGTGGGGCTCGATCTCATGACCCAAGAGATCATGCCCTGAACCAAAATCAAGAGTCAGATGCTTAACTGACTGAGTCACCCAGGCACCCCTGATGGAAATATATCTCTCTTGTTCGGGATGGTAACTACACAGGTATGCGTAATTGTCAAGACTCATCAAACTTAAAATCTGCATTGTATTGTATGCAAATATGACTCAAGTAAGGGCAATTCCTTGTGTTTTTATAATTCACCAGAATTTTGTAACAGGATCATACAATAGACACCTCACTGGGTTGGACTGAATTCATTCTATTCACGAAACCCCTCCTGGTGTCTGCTGTGGCTTTGAAACTCATAAAGAAAGTAATGTGCCTCATTCCCCTATGTATCCTTCCACAGCCTTTCCTCTCTCTCTGCCCCTTTCAAAGAGATATTTAGCACATGTTCATAAAAATGTAAATGTTGGATATTTGCAAAGTAGCTTACAATTTGGGCAGTTAAAATATATTTAAAAATAAAGAGATTGGAGATCCCTGGGTAGCTCAGCAGTTCAGCGCCTGCCTTTGGCCCAGGGCATGATCCTGGAGTCCCGGGATCGAGTCCCGCGTCCGGCTCCCTGCATGGAGCCTGCTTCTCCCTCTGCCTGTGTCTCTGCCTCTCTCTCTATGTCTATCATGAATAAATAAATAAAATCTTTAAAATAAAATAAAATAAAAATAATAAAGATATTATAACTTCCTTGTTATATCCTATAGAAAGAGCCCAAATTTGGCTCGAGGCATTCAAGTAGCTAATATAAAGAGGAAAATAAAATCATTTCCAAAATTCTCCATGTCCATAAATCAAACACCTGTCTGTAAGTCTAGGTGGGTAGGGAAGCTGGATTAAAGGTACATGTACTCCTGACAGTATTACTTATGGTCACACAGCTGGCGGAGAACAGAGGATATCTTGTTGATTCCAAATTATGTGGTGTTAACTAATCAACTAGAGGGCATCCTTCTCACAGGCTGATTTTTTTAGTTGTTCAATAAAATCAGATGTCACCACAAAAAAGCAGATTTAGCAAATAAAAATTCCCAGTGAAATTTTAATTTCAGATGATATTTCATTCTTTGAATTCAGCTTTAACTGATGTCTTGTATTTTATCTGACAACCTTAATCCAGGGAGTATAGATTCAGATTATAGGGTATGTAGAGGGATAGGTAACCACAGATCCTTTAGGGCAACCTTACAGAAATAAACAAGTTCTTTTCAAGCAAGGCTCTGTAAAGCATTGAGTGACAGTTCAAGATTTTACTCCCTGTCAAGGATCTGGAGTGCAGTTTTCTTTTGCAGTTAAATGCAAAATTGTATACTTTTAAAAGCATCTCAGCTGAGGGTGAACTCCTTTAGGGAATTAATGGGAGTGGCCTTGACTGTGCACCTTAACTTCACTTTTGCCAAATGTTTCTGCCAAAAGCCCTACTGATTTCATGGAAATGTTACAACAAACCAATTTCTCAAATTTAAAAAAGAAAATCATAATTGAGAAATGTAAGATATACTGACATGATCATTCCTGAATTACGTGTAATGATGGCCATTTAAATTCAGCACAACTCAAATATACAACAATAACTAATGAGGTATGTCAGGTGTGCACAGCCATGAAATAGAACTCTGTGAATATTTAAAATGTTAAAATTTGGGGCACCTGGGTGGTTCAGTGGTTGAGCATCTGCCTTTGGCTCAGGTCATGATCCTGGGGTCCTGGGATTGAGTCCCATATCGGGCTCCCCACAAGGAACCTGCATCTTCCTCTGCCTATGTCTCTGCCTCTGTCTGTGTCTCTCATGAATAAATAAATACAATCTTTAAAAAATAAATAAATAAAACGTTAAAATTTAAGTGACATGTCCAATTTTTTTTCATGAAGTAAAATAGAACAAAATATAAAAAACCACACACCATGTGAGCTCAGCTATATAAATTATATGTTTCGGTACAAATTCAAATTTACCTTAATGTTTAAAAGTCATTATCTTAGGATGATGGATTTATGGATAATTTTTGCTATTTTCTTCTTTCATGTTTTTCTGTTCTTCTGTAACTTTTAAAGTGAGATAAAAATATTTCTAAAGAGAATAAAAATCTACGAAAGAAATTTTAGAACTGCAAAAACTTGATTATAATGGCAACTGGGGATGGCACTCCAGTAACATCGGCAACATTGAGATGATAAAACTCAGCATCTGGTCAAATAAAATGTAAAATATTCTGGTATGTGAGGAATGAGATGTACTGCTAAAGTTCTGCTTGTGGGAATCTAAGTGTTCTTCAAGGTTACATGAAAATTTAGCTCTAACACATCTAGTTTGAAGTTCAATGTGCTGAATATTGACAAGGAATAAGGAGCAGGAAAACAGGAAAGAGAGAGAAAGTGGAAAAAGCATAATGAAGAAATCCTAGGCCACCTGGAGAAAGATCAGCAAAGGGAGAAAAGGACGGAAAAGTGAGCTGAAGAGAGGGGGAGCAAGGATAAAAATTTCTGGGCTTTTTGCAACCACCCAGAATCAGGAAAATGAAAGTAGAGTTGATGGATGAAACCTGAAGCCTGCACAATCTTGACATTCCCACTCCTCATGCCTCTGCTCTAGTGTCTGGTCCAATGGCGTAATCCAGCCAGGAAGAGTTCAGGTCAACGGAAATCTGGTGCATTAGCACATCAAAGCAAGCACTACTGCCCCTGGGCACTCAGGGAAGCCAAACTGGATGTCTTCCCTGGCAGTCTGTTGGGCACAGGCATGTGGTACCTCACATGCTTCCAGAATTTGGAATTCAGCGACTGTTTGTTGGCCACATGGTCTTCCCTCCACTTGATGGTACCTTGCACTTCCACAAGGTGCTTGAGGGAATCTTGAAGCTCCCCAAACTGTAGTCCACCTGGCTTGCTCAGAGCCTCCAATTCTATAAGAATCACCTTGGCGTCGTTCTGGATGAGGGCACTGTGCAGGGCGATCTCCTGCTCGTAGGCAAACTCCCTGCTGTGTGTGATCTCAGGAGTCAGGATAAAAATGTGGCGCCTACTCTTTCGTATGTTGGTTTCCACTGCGGTGGCTGCATCTAGGAATAAAGGACACGGGTCAGATTTCTTGTTGCTGTGTTTTTAAGTGTAAAATACTCAGATCTCACTGCAAGAAGGCAATAGCATGATCAAAGAAATACAACTGTGGACAAAACCACTCAAGATATTCTCAGAGGGTGGCAGCTGAAAGACTAAATCATGTAGTTGCATGACCTAGGGAAATAAACGTTGAATGGTGCCAGGTAGAGACCTTGTGTCAACCAGGATCCTAACTGGAAGCTCAGCAGACTCAAAAGGACTAACTTAAGAGAGTTTAATAAAAGGACAATTTATAAAAGATGTGGACAGAACCAAGAGAAATCAACGAGAGGTGCCTTGGAACCCCAGCACTAGAAATAACCAGGGAGACATTACCACCCTCCAGGTGTGAAGGGGAGGAAGCAGTCATGGAACCTAATGAGTCTAAAGGCAGCGAATGGGAGCCCATGTCTTGGGAGAGAAGAGCCCAGCTACCCTGGCAACCTCCCAGGATGCCTGCCTCTGCACTCCTGCCAGTGCTTCCATTGGCCAAACCTGGCATTGAACAGAGGGCAGGGGTGACATGGATTCCATAATGACTCACTACCCTGGGCCATTGGATGGTCAGGGTGCAGAGTGGATTTGAAGGAGCAAACGGAAGGTCACTAGCATGGCAAGAAATGCACCAATGCAGCCAGTCACTAACTTTTTCTAAGGGGCGAGTGAAGTTGTTTTGCTAGATTGGATTTTACTTTGATTGAAGTGGGGTCAGAGGGGCAGCCCGGGTGGCTCAGCAGTTTAGCGCTGTCTTCAGCCCAGGGTGTGGTCCTGGAGACCCGGGATCAAATCCCATGTCAGGCTCCCTGTGTGGAATGGAGCCTGCTCCTCTCTCTGCCTGTATCTGTGCCTCTCTCTCTCTCTAAAAATAAAAAATAAAAAAATAAAGTAAAGTCAGAGGACACAGTTGGAGGAAGGGTCATGGGAAATTTCCCAGGTGAAAAACAACACAATGCAGGCCATACAAGCTGGAGCATCTGTGAGCTGACATTCACGTTGGGCTGGAGAGAGGCAGAACTAGAAATGAGGTCAATGGATCAGAGAAAAAAAGAGATGAAGGGTTTACAGCCAGACATAGCATGTAGTGTGACACCACAAACAGTTGGTGTCCTAGCAGCTTCCTGAGCAGATGTGGAACACGAAAAGAGCATTTGAGCACCATGACTCATTCCTCTCTACCAGCATGAGTAGCCAAGGGGAGAGAGGCTCTAGAGAAAACTTGGGTTACATTTTCCTGAGTTGTTCATTTTATGAGTCTCTCACAGCCTTATGGGGTGATTAACTTTGCCTGAATATTCCAGGACAAATCAGATTCAGCTGCTATGTGTTCCTCTAAATCTACAGATGCTTGAATCCCTCTTTGCAGTGGAAATGCCAGTTTAAATTCACAGTCTACTAAGCATTAACTTTACTGGGCCTACTTTCATGAAGCTCCTGCCTCATTCACATTCCAAATACTTCCTGGTCTCTGAGGAATTCAAGAAGGGCTGTAAGGAGGGCTCATGGGTACTTGACATAAATATAGAGAGAAGCAGAGAACAGCTACTGAAAGGCCAGAATTGTAACAAACTGTCAAAGATGCATGGAATTACTAGAAATATTCCAAGTCAGAAATATTGCAAAACCGAAGACAGTTCTAGTTGTTGCGAGAATATACATTTCAAATGTTTCTCCAATACAAGGAAAGTCATAAAGACCCCTGAATCCTTGCAAATATTTTAGCCAATGCTTCTGGATATTAGAACAAAATTCTTTGATTTTTGGGTCTTCTTTCAGCTTTTCTAGAGAGAATTAAGATATGTCAGGTATCCTAGCAGTGGACATGGGAAGTCAAGTAGGGGCAGTGCCTTGCTAAATCCACCTAGGCAGGACACCTTACCAAGGCTTCACAGCACTGACACTCTTGTGAAAACCTCATGATCAGGTTGGCCATGGGGGCAGGAGGAGCAAAGAGTAAGTATCTCCTTCTTCTACAGAAATATTTAAAAGCTCTGGTCTTAGGCCTGGAGTAGTTATTGTAATTCCTTTCCAACAGAGGGATAAGTTCACCTATCTCTTGGCCTTCTGATGAATGTGAATTTCTGTCCTTGAAGTATGTTGGTAGCTTTACCTTCTCCAGGTAGCAGATCTCTCCCATAAATGCATAAGTTATAGCCACATTTATTTTCAAGAACATCAGGCAAAATCTGGTGGACAAAGTACTCTACAGCACTGGCCCTCTCTGGACTATTTTTATAGTTCCGTGGATAGATAACATAAGCATCGTAGATCTTTCCATCTGAAAATGAGAACAAGAAATACAACTTTAGTAGTTAGCTAGTAAAATTCCCATTTGATTATTGCTACATATTCTTCACTGAATTTATTGTTGGTGGTGCATGAATCCCACCTGTCCCCCCAAATATTCTAGAATCCAGAGATGGTGACAACAATCTACTGCCATAAAATGTCATCAGGACATCAATCTTAATCCCAAAGTTGGCTTCTTTCCTGTCTCAGACTGGATGATAGAGAGTAGACAAGAGTCAGTCCAGTTTTGCACACACCACATGGTCAAACTTAATTAATAATTTACTGATAAATATTTATTTTCATTGGTAAGGAATCTTCTGTTGTTTGGAGTTGAGCTCAATTTAGCTGTTGTTGCTTACCCTAGGAAGTGAAAATGCGAAAGGAAAAAAATTTTTAAATGATCTGCATGTCCCAGAAATCAAATAATTAGTCCTAGTTGAGTGGACCATATGGAAAGTGTAAAGTACACCTGCCTCCAAAGGAAAGAATGGTGTTCTGATTTAGCAGGCATAAATGTATTCTTTCATTTATGTGCATAAATAGGACTCTTTATGGAGTGGGCTTTCTGGTAAACTACACCTACATTCTGATGGCTCTTTCTAAGCTATTCACATCTGGAAAACAACAACACTTCTGTTAATGTTTGCAGTTCCATAAAGTTTTACCAATAACACATTTTCCAAACTGTTTAAACTTTTCTGGGCTTGGGCCAATTCTGTTATTAATTTAGAGAGGAAGGAAATTTGAACTGTTGAAATGAATCTCAGAACCATAAGGAGCAACAAAAGATGATAGAGAATGGCCTGCTGACAATGTTGGTGAGCAAAATCTAAGTTTAGTAGCATAGCTATTAAAAGATCAACAGACAAGTAACCCACAACCATTATGAATCTTTTTCTTTTTCTTTCTTTCTTTCTTTCTTTCTTTCTTTCTTTCTTTCTTTCTTTCTTTCTTTTTGTTGGATCTTTTTCTTTTGAAAAAAAAAAATGTGAAACTTGCCACTTACCATTCTTAGTTTTGTAAGGTCTAGCTATGTCTCTCCAGAGCAGAATAACCTCAATCCAGAACACTTTTAATATTATCACCATGACATTGATTAGCATTAACAAGACGCTAAATCCCGCAAGTATGTAGTAGGTGCTTTGCTTGTCAACTATTCAAAAGATAAAGGCAGAACAAAAAAGATCACTATTTTTACTAGAACAAGGCAAAATAAACAAATATATGGATGCTGACGTCTATTGGGAGTACAACAGATTCATACAAGACATGCCTACCTGGAATTTCCATGGCTGCTTTAAGAATCAGTAAGTGAACATTTATTGAGCGCCTACTCTGTGCAAGGCAGTGAGCTAGGCATCCTAGGGGATGCTCAAAGCATAAAAGGTGCCGAGGCAAAAGTAAACTTAACTAAGATAGGAGGTAACAGTGTAATTTGAGTTGGTAGAGGTTCTTAGGAGTGCTCACTCCATGCTAGACTGGGCCATGAAGGCTTCTTGCAGGATGAGGTCCCTGAAGAATAGTTAAAATTTATAGAACTGCAAGATAAGAAAAATGCACTCCTCTCAAATGTACTCCTGCAGTAAGCCCAAGGCCAGAGACGGGGTATGTTCTCTGAGGAACTGGGATATTCCAGTTTGGGGAATTAGTGGAAGACGCAATAAGAAATGTGGGTCAGGGCTAAGTTCTGGCCAGACTTGGGGCTCCTATTAAGGCATTTTGCCTTTATTTGGAAAGGTCCCAGGAGCCACTGAAGAGTGTTGGGTGGGGTGTTAACAATGAAAGTGGTTGACAAGCAAGATTAATCTAAAGGTAGCAGAAGATTTGTTTCTGTGGGAAGAGAAAAATGAATGGGAAGTTTTTGTAACACTTGTGAGAGATAAGGAGAGTTCAGATTTGTGTAATAATGACAGAGGAACGGATATGTCTGGTGTTAGGGCATTAAGGAGAACGAATCAAACGGTCCTGGGGTCTTACTGCATAGAAAAGTAGGGAAGAAACCAGGGTCATGTAAGTCTCTAAAGCATAATTGATGAGGAAGTCAAATTTCTGGGGCTCTAGGTTCTAAACACACTTCTTCCTTTTCTCATCATGGAACTGTGTCTTGTACTCACTGCCCCACAAAATGCATGCACAAGATGGTTTCCGATTTCAAGGACTTGCAACAGATACATACAAATTGAATACAAGAATTGTACTCATTAATGGTATTTTTGGCTGTTTTAAGTTTACTTCTCTTTAAAATTAAGTATCCACTTACAAGTAGTCCCACTTAAGGATGAATGTGACAAGAAGCTCAAAGATTTGGCTATTCTAGTATTCCCCCCGTATTTTTATCTGAAGTCTCAGAGCATGGGTTCCCAGCTTTGTCATAGAAAATCATTCATCCATATTCACAGATTCCTCCCATAGCTCATCAGCATCCTGAGTATCCAGCATCATGAAATCAAGAATGGCCAAGTGAAGAGATTCAAAACCAGGGGCGGGGGGTGGAGGTTGCAAATTGGCAGAGCTTACTATCTGCACAGTCATCAATTTAAATGATAAATACTCCCAAAGTTAAGCATTTCAACAGGCTTCCCCTCCAGGTCTCTCTCTCTCATTCTCTCTCTCTAAAAGTCCCATCTGGATGCCCTCTGGGAACCTACATATCTTGGGAGGATCCTGGTGAAGTAACTGTGCATGTGGCTGGCCACTTCCACTGGAGGAAAGAAGTTAATCCAAGACAGGAATGAAAGTTCGAGTTCAATATCTTTTTGTTAATGACTTTATACGTGTATAAATAATTCCCTGTGTGGTAGCTAAACACTAAATACTTTCTGAAAGTGTTTATAAACAGGAAAACACCACTTAAGTTTGAATCTGGCTCTAACTATAATACTTGGTAAGATATTCAACCTCCTTGGGTTCAGTTTCGTTATCTGCAAAACTGGATGATAGTAACAGTCTCTTCCTCATGGAATATTATTCCAATACATAAGAAATTAAGTGGAAAATAATTAGACAAGTCCAAAGGAAACAATGAATAAATGTGTACTACTATCATTATGAGTATCAAATATTTATTTAATCATGTCAAATAATATGGGAACATAAGCTTTTAAAGTTTTTGTTTTTGAAATTTGAGACAATGTTGTGATTTCTTTTATTTTGTGATGAGAAATAAAGGAATTCATTGTGACAAACTGCCATAACAACAGTTTTTGTTTAATGTCCAGAGTTGTCGAAACAGAGCATAACCATGTTAATTTGAAGAAAAACAGGGGGACGGTAATACATACAAAGAAACTAGAAGGAAAAAAGTCACTAAGTACACGTAACATGAAAACAATTCCAATACACAGATAATCAGAGAACATTCACAACGTGACAACATAAGCAAGGCTTACATTGTAGGGATGTTGAGGCAATGACAGTGCTGGGTTGGGGGCACGGCTTCCCCGATCCTCAAGGATCCACTGTGCTAGCTCCCACCACCAGACTGCCCAGATAGAACATTGTGACATGGTCCATATGTCCTGGGGTGAAACCTGGCGACCCGTGGAACTTGATAGCACTCAATATCATGATTCTCTTTGTTTTTAAAAAAACTTACAAATTGATGGTTTAAGTCTGAATTAAAGCAAAAATCCCAAGCACCACTTCAAGTAGAGACTTAATCACAAACACATCAAATTGGTGGTCTCCTTTTCCATCATCTCCATTTTTTTTTCATCAGGTTGTGCCTCTGTATGTTTATCCAAGTTAATCCAGCCTATAATTCCACTTAGGGGTATCAACTGAGGGTTTAATCTCCCTTGGCTAAGTGACAAACACATTAAGTAATTTCCACATAGTTGTGCATGGAATAACAAGTGTAAAAATATCATATTTTTCTCCCCCTCGCCCTTTTATACTGGATTAAGTGCTTCATCTAACAAACAGGATGTCTTTGCTTGGAAATGCAAACAAGGGAGGAAGTTGACAGGTGCTCAGGAAGGAAATGCTTGTAAAACTATTTTTGCTGACATCACTGCAAAGCAGTGACATACCAGGGCGGTGGGAGGAAGAAGCACTCTGCCCCCCAGAGGAGGAATGTGTCATTACTGACGTTGGTTAGCAATGGGAAAGGTGAGATTAAAAGTGCAATGACTCTGGGCTGCCTGGATAGCTCAGTTAGTTAAGATCTGCCTTTGACTCAGGTCATAAACCCTGGGTCCTGGGGTTGAGTCCCACATCAATCCTCGAGTCGAGCTCTGCTCAGCAGAGGAGTCTGCTTCTCCTCTCTCTCTTGCTGCTGCTCCCCCCTTTTGTGCTCTCTCTCTCTCTCTCATATAAATAAATAAAAATCTTTAAAAAAATAAAAGCACAAAAACTCTCAAGATGGTCTTATTACTGTTTTGGATTCTTACAGACAATGTGTCCTCTCGTTACCTATACCCAAGACAGATCATTCTCCGCACCTTGCTTCCATATGCTGCTGATTATTTGTGAAAGAGAATGTTACATTTTAAAAGATTATATATAGTGTCTGAATGTGATCTATTGAAGAATAATCAGCTTCCTATTTTTTATAATTATCTTTTATTGCATCAAATTACAATGAAGTCATTAAAGGCATGCTAGATTCAGATAAACCTACAGGGAAATTATAAGTAATTTGGCCTTTTGAAGTCACTGGGAAGGTTATCCAGCTTAACAAACATAAATGTAAATTGTTATTTTGTTGAATAATTAAGCCTTATAAGCTAGAGCCATGGAGATGTACAAAAAATGGTTTTTCTTGATAACTTTGGTGTTTGTTCATTTATTCATTCAACAAATGTTTGTTGAGTGCATGCTAGGTACCAGGCATTGCACTATAGACCAAGGACACAAAGACGAATGAGACGTCATTCCTGCCCTCTTGGAGCTTATAGTCACGTTCAGCAGACTCCCAAACAGATTTTTGTAAGTGTGATGAGTGTAGAGATAGGACAGGGCCCTATGGGAACACCTGAAAGAAACAAATATACTCCAAACTAATGGCCAAGGAAGGCTCTTCATAAAAGATACCTATATTGCATGTTGAATAACAGATACAGTAAAGAAATTAGCTGAGCTACTAGATTTCCTGTGAATTTTACCCGTATCTAGATTGTAGTTCCAGAGAAAGGGGTGAGGAGGTGGGAGAAATAAGTGAACTATTTTCTTTTTCCTTTTTTGAGCTTAAATAAATTGAATTTTTAAAAAGACAGAAAAAGAAAGACATGTAGTCAAACAATGTATTTGTTGAAATAAATTCAGTTATCTGTATAACTGAATACTATGAAGCCTTTACAAAGGCTGGTGTAGAACATTTAATATCATGGAAATATTTCTACTATAAATTAAGTAATTATAAAATAAGTTGCAAAACTTTCTATGTAACTCGTAGAAAAACATGTTTATAATCAAAATACATCTGAAGAGAATTTTTATGTGGCAATATGAAGGCTGAAGAATAGTCAAGACAATCTTGATGAAGAGCAAAATAAGAAGACTCATGCTACCCAAATTTAAGGTTGATTGTAAAGTTACAGTAAATAAGACAATATAGTGTTAGCACACAAATAATTTTTTTTGCAGGGGGAAACTCACTATTTCTGGAAAGGCCCAGACAGTAAATATGTTAGGCTTGCAAGTAGAAAAAAAACAAACAAATAAATAAATAAATTTGCTATTTTCTGAAATTTAGCAACGATAGCACATGATGTCTTATTACAAAGTAGTGTCTAAGAAGTTCGCACTGGGATGGGCAGTAGTTAAGTACTTCACCTTTTCATCCACTTTGCCAGCCTCACTAACAAAATGTGCAAGCTTTATGACCAAAAAAAAAATGATAAAAGGGGACATGTTTATAACATGTCATAAAAGTCATGAAAGGTAACAGCATGTTCAATGGTTTACAGTTAGTGTGTTGTCTTTCATATATAATGAGGCAGAGAGAGCTGATGAAAACAGAAGGATGGCCAAGGAGGCAGTTGAGTGTTAAAGAGGAACTAAGATGAGAGAAGGTAAGGTGGGAGGGGACAGGGAGGAGAGTGGTGGAGGAGGGAGAGAAGGCAGAGGAGGAGGAAGGGGAGGAGAGGAAGAAGGGGTGGAGGCAAAGGGTGGGAGGAGTGAGAAGAAGGAGGAGGGATCAGGGAGAGGAGAGGTTGGGAGGAAGAAGGAGAGGAGGAATAGAAGGAAGAGGAGGGAGAAGAGGGGAGCAGTGGAGGGAGAGGAGCGGGATGACAGAAGGGAGAACAGAGGGGGGCAGGTGGGTAGGGGGAAGTAAAGATGTAGAGGCAACGAGGGGACCCATACTACAAATGGTCAGTGTCCTTAAGAGGAGGAGCACATTTTATGAGATGGGACACTTCCATTGTCGGGGAACACCCGCCCTGGAGCCACACTCCAGCACACTGTTCCCTAAGAAAATGATCTCAGTTGATGCAGTTGACTCGGGTGACCCAAGTCTCGGGAGCACTCCTTACTTGGACTTTTCCACTTTAGTCTTATGGTGTGCCGTATCTTGCCATGCAAATTCTGAGCCAGACAGTCATACCGCAGTGATAAATCCTCTTCTCTCACGTCATTTATTCTTAAAATGGTGCTCTGACACGTCATCTCATTGCTAAAACTGAAAGGGCAATGTGTTACTTTTAGTGCTTACTTGGCTGCTGCAAACTGTGTGGGGATATTTTCACTTTCGTATAAAAATACCTTTGATTTGGCTCCCGTTCCTCTTGAATTCTT
Organism: Canis aureus; assembly: GCF_053574225.1. Classification (NCBI taxonomy): domain Eukaryota; kingdom Metazoa; phylum Chordata; class Mammalia; order Carnivora; family Canidae; genus Canis; species Canis aureus. Next base: position 43,493,858 of record NC_135621.1, read on the forward strand.
GCTTCACCAAAGTTCTGAGCTGTAGTTCTGTTCACCAACCACCGGACGCCAGACATCATCTGAGAGCCTTTCCCAAAGCAAGCAGAGCAGAGGATGTTTGCTGGTTTTCCTAGATGAGAAGTGAAGAAGTTCACCAATAACATTCAGTTCTGTCAATAGTATTGCATTCAGGGTGAAAAAAAAATAGTAGAACCCCCTGTGTGTGCTGGGAACTGATCCCATTCCCCTTCCTTATCATCAGCACCTCCATGTCCTGGGCCCTCACCTCACCTCTATCCCCTTTGGTCACGGTTTGAAGGAAGCTCTGTTCCCACTCCCCTCTCACCTACTGCATTAACTAAGAGGGAAATAACTCTGGTTTCATCAATTCCACATTAGAAGATGGGGCTTCTTTTTACTCTAAATTAGAATTTCTTTGTAACTTCTCTCTTCCACATCTTTCTCCTTTTATTGAATTATCTTCATCTCTCTGGAAGCCACTATGTTGGTAAAACTGTGTTTAACTTGACCGAGCTCCAATCCCAGTATTTAATTGTTCAAGAGAATTCTCCATTACAACTTTTGCTTGAGGCTTCCTCCACCCTGAACTGAAAGCTTGAGGACTGCCCTCCTGCCTGGGAACATGCATTCAGCCATCCCTCACTGAGCCCTTGGTTCCTGGGTCAAGAAATAATGCATCTGAAGAGGGATGAGGAATGCAGAGTGTCTCAGAAGGTGATAACCGTTCACACAAATTATTAAAACACAGGGTATTCTAGTCTTCTATGGAAAGATTGACAAATGACAAATGGGAATTGAAGGAAGAGGAGGGAGAAGAGGGGAATACAGAGGGAGATGTCATTTCAGGGAGCAGGTCTGCCATGCTCTACATGGAAATGGTTTCCTTGGACCTGATCAGATGGAGGCTCTGGATGGGGCTCCCAGAGGGAGGTAAGGAAGGTGGCATGAGGAATGGTATTTGAGCTCAGTGTTGAGAGATGAGAAGGAGGAACAACATGGACAAAAGGCAAGAAAGAATGTGGAAATGCTGCCCATCAGTGTAACAACTGTGAGGAGGCCAGTGTGGTGGGGACACGGGGCACATGGGGTTAATAGTTGCAGATGGTCCAGGATATGGTGGGAACCAGTTCTTGAAGGGACTTGTCTTTAGACCAAGAACTTTGAGTTGTATCTCATTTCTGGTGGGGAACCAGAGAAGGCAGAGATAGGTGGAGTCGGAAAGCTTGAGTTCTTATCCTTCTATCATTGATTATCCACAACCTTGGGCATGTTATTGATCCTACTGGAGCCAAAGTATCCACAAGTATAAATTGAGAACAATGTCTGCCTCCTGGAGAGAAGTAAAAATGAAATAAGATAATACTGTGAAAGCACCACGAGTTACAAGTACAGAATGGGAGAAGATATTTGCAAATGACATATCAGATAAAGGGCTAGTTTCCAAGATCTATAAAGAACTTATTAAACTCAACACCAAAGAAACAAACAATCCAATCATGAAATGGGCAAAAGACATGAACAGAAATCTCACAGAGGAAGACATAGACATGGCCAACATGCATATGAGAAAATGCTCTGCATCACTTGCCATCAGGGAAATACAAATCAAAACTACAATGAGATACCACCTCACACCAGTGAGAATGGGGAAAATTAACAAGGCAGGAAACAACAAATGTTGGAGAGGATGCGGAGAAAAGGGAACCCTCTTACACTGTTGGTGGGAATGTGAACTGGTGCAGCCACTCTGGAAAACTGTGTGGAGGTTCCTCAAACAGTTAAAAATATACCTGCCCTACGACCCAGCAATTGCACTGTTGGGGATTTACCCCAAAGATACAAATGCAATGAAACGCCGGGACACCTGCACCCCGATGTTTCTAGCAGCAATGGCCACTATAGCCAAACTGTGGAAGGAGCCTCGGTGTCCAACGAAAGATGAATGGATAAAGAAGATGTGGTTTATGTATACAATGGAATATTACTCAGCTATTAGAAATGACAAATACCCACCATTTGCTTCAACGTGGATGGAACTGGAGGGTATTATGCTGAGTGAAGTAAGTCAGTTGGAGAAGGACAAACATTATATGTTCTCATTCATTTGGGGAATATAAATAATAGTGAAAGGGAAAATAAGGGAAGGGAGAAGAAATGTGTGGGAAATATCAGAAAGGGAGACAGAACGTAAAGACTGCTAACTCTGGGAAACGAACTAGGGGTGGTAGAAGGGGAGGAGGGCGGGGGGTGGGAGTGAATGGGTGACGGGCACTGGGTGTTATTCTGTATGTTAGTAAATTGAACACCAATAAAAAAATAAATAAATAAAGTATAAAAAAAAATACAAATGTAAATGCTGGGAATTCCTAATATTAGCAAGTGCCCCGGTGGATGCTTCTTTACATGACATTTCATTGAATCCCCAAGGTCCATTCTGTTAACTGCCTGACCCATGCCTGGGGAATTCAGACCAAGGGTCATATGGAAGGATTCTCCAGGTAACATTTATAGCATTCTTAAAGTCTTCTTACCAATTTCCACTTCTTTTGTTTCATTTTGTGGAGGCGCTAGAATTACTGGAAACCAAGAAAGGCTTTCCTTATCTTAAATCAAAGACAAAGAGAATATTAATATTAAGATAGCATTGGATGGTCATCAGTTTGAAGCTTGCATTTTCATATTTCTATCCTATTTCATGGCAATGCTCCTCAAATTTTTCTGACAATGACCCACAGCAATAGATACACACACAAATGAAAAAGAAAACATTCATGTAATACTTTATCTTACTACCTATGATACTCTTTGATATTTCCTAATCTATTTTATATCATTAAAACAAATGTTAGGACAGCCCCGGTGGCTCAGCGGTTTAGCGGGGCCTTCAGCCCGGGGCCTGATCCTGGAGACCCGGGATCGAGTCCCACGTCGGGCTCCCTGCATGGAGCCTGCTTCTCCCTCTGCCTGTCTCTCTCTCTCTGTGTCTCGAATGAATAAATAAAAATAAAAATCTAAAAAAATAAAAAATAAAAAATAAAAAAATAAAACAAATGTTAGACCAACACATCAAATAAATTGCATGACCTGGCAATTGCTAGAAAACCATAATTCCACAGAATAAGCACAGCATTACAGTAAAGAAGATTTCAAAAGTCCCATGAAACATTAGCATGTATTTAAATGCTTGTTGAGTGAAAAAAAAAAGCCCTATGAATATGACAAACACGTAAGCCCATAACTTCCACTCACGGATTTCCCCCATTGTGGCCCATCCCGTAAGGAAATTCTAATTGGCTGTGGCACCGATGCCTAGAGACAGTGAAAGAGCTCTTCTGGAGCACTGCTGATTCCTACACCACTTGATTCCCATTTATTTCAGGACAGTGTGATTAAAGATCCCAGCAGGTTTCAATGTTAAACAGTAAGAGACATCAAAAGAAATGTGGTCCAGTGCTCTACAGTGGTAGAGCAGTTTCAGTAGGTTCTGTAAACCTTCCAAACAAAAACCTGTCTCCAGGGTCACTTTACCCTGAGAAATCTGCCACACTCACTGGTGCTACTTCATCTGTATCCATGGATTAAGTGATGCTAAGGAAACCCTGATTCCTTGTAGATTTGATAGGTGTGGTTGTGAGGTGTTTCCTCTGAATAGGGTCTTATGGACTTTAATATTCAAAAAACACTTTTTAGAATCAAATTATCTACTTGAGGTCCTTGATAATGTAGAAATTATTGCAAACCAGGATTGTGCGAAAGGTGAAATAGAATGGTGCCACTTGGGCCAAAAGGTTTTGGAATGGAGCCAAGAAGCCATTAAGGAGATAGGTCCCATGTCCTCACTGGTGGAACTATGAATTTTTGAACTAGTCAGACCACAAATATTCCAAGACTGAGCTCAAACATCTGCAACTTGGTACAATAAGGGACTCACTTAGTGATAGCCTTAGTCACCAATTATATTAGTAAAGATTAGCTTTTCACTGCCAATACCCAACAGAATTCTTAGTAAACAAAGTATACAGGCATTCCCTTTTTGCTTTAAAAACCCCTGACTTTTGCTCCCTAGTGGGACACTATTTGGGTTGCTACCCAAATTTGTTGCAATTCTTTGATTTCAAATTTGCTTATTTATTGCCTCCTGACAGCTTCAGGCTGACAGTTAAAAACCACACAATATGTTTCTATCCCTTTATAGAACTTGTCACTAAATTTCTAATCCAGTTAATTATATTTGAGATTAAATGGATTTTTTTCTATCTATATAACTTCTGACAACAAATTGGGAAAAGAAAAGTTAATCTGGCTCTGCAAATACTTGTATTGCCATCCAAAAAAGTTTATTAAGTTGACATTCAGATCATGCCATCTTTGAAAAGTTAAGTCATAGAGGAAAGAACAGATCTGGCTTTAGATTAGTAGCATAATCTCCCTCTAAAATTTCTTAAATCTTGATAGTGCATTTTTTTTTTTAAGATTTTATTCATTTACCCATGAGAGAGACACAGAGAGGCAGAGACATAGGCAGAGGGAGAAGCAGGCTCCCTGCAGCGAGCCCGATGTGGAACTTGATCCCAGGACCCTGGGATCACGCCATGAGCCAAAGGCAGATGCTCTTTCACTGAGCCACCCAGATGTCCCTTGATTGTGCATTCAGAAAAGCTCTTTGCTCTATTGTAGAGAATGTGCAAGATAAGCTGAAGCTGGAGGACATCTTAGGGAGGATCATGAAGTATAGTAGTGCTCCCGATTCCCAGTTTTACTTTTCACAGTCAATCTTGGCCCAAAAAGATGAAATTGAAAATTCCAGAAAGAAATGACTCATAAATTTTAAATTGCTCACTGTTCTAAAGAAAATGATAAAATCTCACGGTGTGCCACTCTGTCCCACCCAGGACGTGAATAGGACCTTGGTCCAGCCATCCACACTGTGTCTGTCACATGCCCATTAGTCACTTAGTAGCTATCTTGGTTATGAGCAGACTGATGGTATCACATGGCTTGTGTTCAGGTGACCTTTATTTTACTCAAGTATGCCCCCAAAGCACAAGAATCATGATGCTGGCAACGCGGAAAAGCCAAAGAGAGGCTTTAAGTGAAAAGGTGAAAGTTCTCGACATAATAAGGAAAAAAATAATCATACACTGAGTTTGCTAAAATCTATGGTAACTTTTGTCATAGTATATTGTAATCATTCTATTTCATTATTAGTTATTATTGCTAATCTCTTACCATGCTTAATTTATCAATCAAACCTTATCATAGGTATGCATGGATGGGAAAACACGTAGTATATATAAGGTCAGTACTATCCCCTGTTTCAGGCATCCAGTAGGGTGTTTGGAATGTGTCCCCTAGGAGTCTATAGGAAAATCAACAAGAAGGGCACAATTCCTCTTACATTATTTTTTTTTCAAATATTCTATTTTGTTAAATTCAGTAGCTTACTTTGCACAACGAATGATCTGGTTGCTGTCACGCTGTAATTGATTCCATTTTCATTGTGCATAAATCTGCATGTATAATCACCCGTGTCCTTGCTAGTTGCATTGTCAATCAGCAAAAAGGTCCTGTGTATGTGAAACCTTGGTCCTTGAAGAACTTTGCAATTCTGAAATGAAAAATTCCATTCCATTTTTGCCAACTCTTTACTTGCACCTGTTTTGTATAATTCTCATCCATTTCCCCCCAAATTTCCTGTTACCTTAAACCACTCAACAGGTGCTGTCCAATTGTAGAAGTCAATTGTAGGACAATATACTTTGGAATTTTTTTCTGATCCATATGTTGTTGAATATATCAGATGATCTGGAATACGGCAATCTGGTTGTTTTTTATATATGGTGACGTTCACATATCCAGTCTTATTGGTGGTAGGACTACTAAAATAAGTCAAATGATTTAAAAAGTTACTCAGCATTATGAAATGACTTTATCCAATTCTAGCTTTTATGTAACACTGCTTTTTTTTTTCTTCAAATAATTGATGTACTGGGGTTCTTTTCTTATTTAAAAACAGTTATTAAAATCTAGAGTTCTAAATACTTTTTTTGTGTTGCATTTGAGATAAAACATAACCCCTCTGGTAGCCCTGAAAATGACTCCCTTGCCATTTCTTTATACACTGTATCTGCTGTCATGCCAAGAACAGACTATTATAAAGATAATTGGTATTTATTGACAGTTCACTATGGACCATTCATGGTACTAACATGACATCATTTTATTCTCATAGGGATGCTTTGAAGTAGGCTATATTATCATATGTATTCTGTAGATAAGGAAACAGAGGGACAGAAAAGTCACTTGTTGGCTTCACACAGCCAACAGAATTCAAATTTGAAACTAAAACTGGTCTGACCTCAGAACCCAGGTGCCTAACTGCATTTTGATGTAGTTCATCTGATAAAGTGTACGTACCAAATCCAAGCACAAGATCAAAACATTTAAAGATGTATATGTATGGTAAGTAATCAGGCACACGATTGTACGTAACCCCCCTCAGCTTACCTCTCAGGTTTAAGGCGTTGGTAACTGCCCTTTGGCACCCACCCTAGGCCTCCTTGGTGCCTGACATCCAGATTGCTGGGTCTTTTTTGCTAGTTTGTTCTTACTTCCAGCCAAAGTGAGATATTGCTCTCAATTCTCTTGGTCACTAGGAAAGCTAAGTCATTTCCTAATTGGCTACAAGTTAATTTTTGCAGTTCTCCCTCTAAATAGTTCATAATCACCCAAACCCCAACCTGATGGTGTTTCTAGAAGTACTCTTCTATTCAAACCACTTTATAAAATCAACAGTCCCACAAAGGTCTAGAAAGGGAAAGAAAGGGAGGAGAGCTCATGCCATCAACTATCAAAGGAAGGGGAACAATTGCAAAGATCATGGTGGCTGCCTGGTTAATACCTTCTGATAATGCAAGTGTAAATTCCAGAATCCTTGACTTTGGCTGGGAGAAACTTAAGACGTTCCCCCGAGGCGAATACACGATTTCTTTTCTGGGTGGTTATACTTTTGTTGGTTTTTGAGTCATACCAATCCACAGGATACCGAGACTTTCCTTGCCTAGGACATCTCACAATTAAAGCCTCATTTTCCAGCCCCCAAGATGATTTGCCTGCAAATACAAGAAACAAACAACACATAAATCTGATCCTGAAATGATCTAGAAGGACATTATAATTGCTATATTCTATCCTTCTACGATTAGGTCTAGAAATCAACCACTCTTTGTGACATGTCACTGAGAAAGAATAGTAAATGATGAAGGTCTTTTATGAACTGTTCTGATGGGTACCACAGATAGAGTTAACTTGGAGCTAACCCTCCTTCACACTGCTCCAGTGGGAAAGCAGCCACATCCGTCTCTAGGAAGTATGCTGCAGGGCAACAAATGCTTACAGCGCCTCCTACGCACAGGCAGCACATTAAATTTTGATGTTTTAAAATTATGTAAAGCTAAAATTATGATATATTTGTTGTGAAGAATTTTTCCTTATAGATTTGTAGTACTGAATGTCTGTAGAGCATAAATGAATTTTCCAGGTTTCAATTCAACTGGAACAACCAGAAGCAAGCAGTTTTAAATAGGGTAAATGATGGGGTGCCTGGGTGGCTCATTTGGTTAAGCGTCTGCCTTCCCCTCAGATCATGATCCCAGGATCCTGGGATGGAGTCCCACATCGGGCTCCCTGCTCAAGGGGGAGTCTGCTTCTCCCCCTGACTCTGCTCTTTGCCACAGCTTATGTATGCTCTCTCTCAAATAAAATCTTTTTTTTAAAAAAAGGGAAATGTTTTTGAAATTAATTTTACAATTTTAGTTGAAAAGCAGTACTTAGGGGCATCTGGGTGGCTCAGTGGAAGAGTGTCTGCCTTTGGCTCAGGGTGTGATCCCAGGGTCCTGGGATTGAGTCCCACATCAGGCTCCCTACAGGGAGCCTGCTTCTTTCTCTGCCTATGTCTCTGCCTCTTTCTTTCTCTCTCTCTCTCTCTCTCTGTGTGTGTGTGTCTCTCATGAATAGATAAATTTTAAAAGAAAGAAAGAAAGAAAGAAGAAAGAAGAAAGAAAAAAAGAAAGAAAGAAAGAAAGAAAGAAAGAAAGAAAGAAAGAAAGAAAAAGAAAGAAAGAAAGAAAGAAAGAAAGAAAGAAAAAGAAAGAAAGAAAGAAAGAAAGAAAGAAAGAAAGAAAGAAAGAAAGAAAGAGAAAGAAAGAAAGAAAAGCGGTACTTACTAAACTTAGCTGCTGTGTAATGTTCAAGAATTGTCAGAAGTGCCAAGACCCAAAGTCTCATTGTCAGTTTATCAATCCAGAACAAGTGTTAGTTACTTGAGCAACTTGCTTGTTGAGATTATTCAAGGTGAATCCGTGACATATGATGGTGAAGGTCTCCCCTAGGAGGTTGATGGTGCCCCCTGAGATTTACAGTTAGAAAGAGTTTTAGTGTCTCCACTGAAACATAAATCACACAGAATCACAAGCAAAATTGCCATGATTTTTACTTGTCCAATACCCCCTAGGAGAATTCATCAATCAACAGGTATTCATTAGGTAGAAATATGTATAACAGCAGGGTTTCAGATATGAAACATTGCATTTATTCCTACTGAACCTTTGGACAACAGAGGCCTTGCAATAGTTGTACTATTTCATAGTATCATGAGAATGGACTGGAAGAAGCTGAATTAGGAGGAAAGAAAAGTAGTTGTCATTTTTGAAACAAATTAAAACTATATTTCAACAGACCCTAGAAAATACAATGTTATAAATGCTAACATAAATCCACAGATATGCACATAGGCTGGGGACTTGCCTGCACACATGTGTGACCCACATGCAGACACATACACAAATAGTCATCACAAAGCAACTAAAAATATAGGAAAGTGATTGGTAAAGTGTTAATCAAGTGATTGCCCTAGACACTACACAAAATGTGTCCCTGCCTCAGCGTGTCCCCAAGACTCACCAAAGTTTTTCTAAGAATTGTCGAAGGTCTGTGAAAAATATTACATGCTTTTCTTTTTCCTTTCACCAAAAGAAAAATTTAACTAGATGTTTTTTTCTTAAAAAGGCATGGAAGGGATTGAACTAATACAGAAATTGGCAAACAGAACGACAGATACAACAACCTTAATATATATAGTTCAAGAAAGCACATTTCCTCTAAACATCAATTGTTGGCACTTTTCCTATTACTTATATGGACAAGTTTTTATTATAAACTTTAGATAAGTAATTGAGGCTTACCCAAACTGAAAGGCAGAAGGGAATAAAATCCAAGTCTGTGACTGAGCAAGGAATAGTTTCCAGCTCCCGAGTCTCTTGCCCTGAAGACTCCTCAGGTGTATGGCCTCTCTCTTATATTTTGAAGAGGAGACACTCAAAGACATCCTGAAATTCATCACTCCACCCACACTGAAGTTAGATTTTTAGCCACGATTTATGACTGTTCAAAAATCCTGGTGCATCATGTACCAAGAATTCTTGACCTTGGTACATAAATATTTAAACATAAGGACAACACTGAGTAATGCCTTAAGAGGAAATAATTAAACTACCTCCTCTTTTTACCTCATTGGGTTCTCAATGATACTGAAATCCTGGCGCTTTGGGTTGGCCTTTCCAGATATCCCTCAACACTTCATTTGGCAGACATTAGCCAAGCAAGCTCATCTAGTTTTGGCAGCTTTGATGGAGACAGTTCCAAAAACAAAGGAGGAGACAAGCAACAAGAAGGAAGCTGGACTTTCCGGAAGTTTGTAAATGCTCTGTCTGTGGTTCAGAATGTGACATCGTCTTGTCCAAAGCCAGATTCCCCGGCATCTCAGCTCCTCAGTTCTAAGTCCCTGTAGGGACTCATTTCAGTTTGGATGGAGAAGGGAAATTTTTCTAACGAGTTCGAGAGCATAGAGGGAAACTATGAGTAAGAAGGTTACCACGGGAGGCCCTATAAGGAAGACCATACCTTCAACTCTTCGACTCCATACAAAACACATGTTAATTGCAAAATTAGATTTCAGCTATGCATAGATGGAGTGACTCTATTATGAGTAAATGCAACTCATTTTTAAAACTTATCACATCCCCAAAGGATTCAGGGACTAATTGCAGACCCACACAATAATATAATGATAATAGTTAAGCTTTATCTAGAACTCACTCTGTGCCAAGATTCTGTTCTAAGTGACTTACATGTGTTAACTCCTTCATTGTCACAACACCCAGGGAGGCAGGTGCTATTGTTATAATGCCCATTTTCTAGATAAGAACACTTAGGCCCAGAAAAGTTGAGTACCTTGGGCAAGTCACATACTGCTAAGAGACAGAACCCAAGCAGGCTGTCTCCAAAGGCTAGACACCTAACCACGAGGTCACACTGCCACTGAGTGAGCAAGGTGGCGAGAGGAGGTGCTGCTAACAAAGGATTCTAATAGATTTTCTCTCCCCCCAGCATTGTGGCTGACAATGTTCTTGAGCAGGCATCTCCATCTGCATGGGGATTCAGTCATAATTTGGACATCAGTCACAGGCTCTGAGAGGAAGAAATGCAAAGTCTTGTCATGGTTAGGAGATTTATCATGTGACGTTTGGTGTCAATTTGAGGGATTGGGTCTGCTTATTTCTATTCTCAATTTAGTTGTCCAAACTCTCATTATTAAGATCGTATGAGTTTCACGCTGAGATAACAGAATCAGGAGCAGGTGACCTTGGAACAGTGCCTAGGGCATGGTTAAACTCTAGATAGCATTTTGTTAAATAAAATAATATGAACCTAAATGTTCTTATACTTGAAGATGAACTTTTGTTTCGCATACTAAAATATCTTTCAAAAATTTTGATTAAATGTAGGCATTTCTTCGTGAGACTAGACCACACTTCCATGGGTTTCCTAGTTTCAAATAAGATTTCTTAGTTAAAAATAAGGTTTCAATTAGAATTTTGACATGATCATAAAACCTTACAGAAGCATTTAGTAAAATCTAATGATTATTGTAAAATAATCTAGTAATTCACTCAATGATTAAGTCCTTCCACTCAAAGTACTGAAGTGTTTTTTATCAATACCATTCAAATTTTATAGACTAAAATAAAAGCCATGGATGAGACTGGTTAAATCATCACACCAAACTCATTCACTTGTGGCTAGGGTTGAAACCAAACTTATTGAACCTCAAAGCCAAGGCTTTCTCTTTTTTTTTTCTTGAAAGCAACTAAAAAAGAAAAAAATAGAGCCGTAAAGCTTTCTTTCTTATAATTGTGGGCTGGGTTATTAAACAAAATAAGCTAGTCTAATTTCCCAAAAGCTTCTTTTTAATAAATAACTAAAACCACTTTGGCTGCTCACTACTATGACACCATCCAACATAAACATATGGTAAGTCATAATAGCTCAGTCAGACAAAATGTGAAAGGCAATGGCTTCTAACTAATAAATAAAACAGAGATTTTGAGCACTCATTGACTTCTATCAAGCAGAAAGCTTTCAGTGTCTGCTTGTTTCTCTAGCAGGTACCTTCTTTTTAAGATTTCTCAGAACTACTTTTCATTTTAAAAATTAATCTCACCTAATTTGGCCCCAATTTTGTTCTGTCCTCTGATTTTGGGTTATAATTTTGAAATCTAGTGTGTCCCTATTTATGATCTAATTCTCTGACATTTCTGCTAAAAAAATAAACAAAATCCCAAAGCCCTTATTTTTCAGAGTAACAGCTAGTAACTTGCATTTGGCCTGTGGCACTCAAATATTTCATAACTGACAAGATATGGTGCAAGACTTCTCCATTTGTCTTGCCTGGTGTCATAACTAAATCATGATGTAAGTATCATACTCCAGACCTGGCTATGTATGGGCTGTTCTTAACTATAAACCAAGTCAAAAGTGAGGGCATTTTTGTTATGTTACACGTACATGAATCCAATTGGGTTAGGTTCTAACTCAGTAACACAAGAATAAGCAGAGTAAATCTTTGCCCCGTTTCATTAGAGAGTATTTTGGATGTCACTTTCCTCCCATTTCTCCTGATGGGTGTTTGTAGAACCTGTAACAGATGGGGGGACAGGTCCTGTGTGGTGATAGGCGGTCTTGGGAGAAGGCTTTTGTGGGCAGCACCATCCACTGCATCACCGTGGGCAAAGTATTTATCTTTTGATTCTTCTTTGCCACACTTCAAACTTTAGGAGCTCTCAATGCTCTTTCCCTGCCTACCCCTAAGAAAAGCAACTTCTCCCACAGTCTTCCTCAATATCAGTGATGGCAACTCCAACCCTCCAGTTGCTTGAGCCAAAACCCACCATGTGTGGTAGACTCTTCGTTTTCTCACACATCTGATCTCCAACCTATCAGGACACCCTATAGGTTTAGCCTTCAAACACATCCTATTTGTAACCACTTTTCCCCACTTCCCCTGACACCTTCCTCTCCCTAGCCACCATAATCTCTCACCTAGACTTCCACAATAGCTTATAATAGCTACCCATTCTTCCACCAGTTCTCCTCTTCAGGCTGTTCCTAATAAAGAGGCTCCAGAAATTTTATTAAAACCTCAATCAGATCGTATAGGCCTCCAATACCTTCCCAATTTATCCAGAGGAAGAGCAAACCCTCTTACAGCCCATGAGGGCCCATGCAATCTGAGGCTATTCATCACTTTCCCAACTCCTCCTTTCCAACTGTGAACACAACAGTGCAGTTTGTACACTTGCTCTTCCTTCTGTCTAGACAGCTTCTTCCAGTGTCCTACCAAGCTAATTCTCTCACCTCCCCAAAGTCAATGTTCTTGTGGTGCCTTCTCAAAAAGACTTACCCTGACTGCTTAATTTTCTTTCTTCTTTCTTTCTTTCTTTCTTTCTTTCTTTCTTTCTTTCTTTCTTTCTTTCTTTTTCTTTCTTTCTCTCTTTCTTTCTTTCTTTCTTTCTTTCTTTCTTTCTTTCCTTCTCTTCTGAATAATTTTTTTCTTATTGAGCTTAAATTCACAATACATAAAATGAATCAGTTTAAAGTGACAATTCAGTAGCAGTTAGTATACTCACAATGCTGTGGATCCACCACTTCTGTCTAGTTCCCAAATATTTTCATCACTCCAAATAAGATCCCACTCCCATTAGTAATTACTTCCCCTTCCTTTCATTTCCCAGCTCCTAGCAACCACCAATCTGCTTTCTGCCTCTATGAATGTGCTTCTTCTGAATATTCCACATAAATGGAATCATCAGGTAAGTACCTTCATTTAGCATAGTGTATTCAAAGTGTTCATCTATCTTAAAGAATGTATCAGTACTTCATCCCTTTTAGTGGTTGAATAATATTCCATTGTATGAATATACAACAATTTGTTTATCGATCCATTCATTCACGAACATTTGGATTGCTTCTACCTTCAACTATTGTGAATAGTGCAGTTATGAACATTGGTGTCAAAGCATTCATTTGAGTATCTGACCAATCGACTGTAAATGGCAATATTTCCTCCTCCATCCCTTATCTTCTTATCCAGCTCTGGCCTTTTACTAGGGTATCCATCAACTTTTAATTTTCTACTTATGAACTATGTTTCTTGCTTGTATTATGTTCTCCACCATTAGATTATTAGCTCCATAAAGGGAGGTATTTTTTGTGAGTTTTGTCCACTGATACAGCTCATGGCCAGGAATAGTGCCCAGCACAAAGTAGATGCTTAAAAATGTTTGTTAAATGACCTGGTACAACCGACTAGGTGTTGAAATGTTTGATCTGGAAAGGAAAGGCTTGTATATGAATGTTTGATCTGGAAAGGAAAGGCTTGTATATGAATCTCAACAGGAGCAATGTACTTTGTGCTGGGCTTGTACATCTCTCCCTTGAAACTCTGGCTTTTCTGTTCCTCACTATTTCACAGTGAGGTGAGGCCCCAGGCACTCTTGGAACATCCCATGGGAACCTCAGAGGCCAAGGAGAGAGTCTCCTTCAAGCCAGAAGGACTGAGAACAGAGAGAAGGGAGAAACAGAGATGCTGGCCATATGAAAACTAGCCAGCAGTCTTAAGTGTTTACATATGTGTAATGACTAAATTATAACCAAAATCCCCCCAAGACTAACACTTTATGACTGTTTTATAACCTACAGCCTGCAAGTGTCATCCTTCATTTACTTCATGTATCTCTTTCTTTCTCCTGGGGCCAGGGTATCCTTTATTTTCCCAGCATTAGAATCAGCATCTATAATTTCTGTGAGAAATCTAAACTTTACCTGAGAGTCTGAGTGCATAGAATAGCCAAAATGTTGTTTAAAAATAAGAATAGAGTTGGAGAAATTACATTACCTGACTTGGAGACTTAATATAATGCTATAATAATGGAAATGGTGTGGTATTGGCATAAGGATGAACATACAGATCAAAGGATCAGGAAAAAGAGTCCAGAAATAGATTCAAACATACAGAAAATTGATTTTTGATAAAAGCATCAACATAAGTCTATAAGGAAAACATAGTTTCCAAGAAATAATGATAGAAAGACAGGCTATCTATATGGACGGAAGACATATCTTTACCTCACATTATACACAGAAATAAAAATAAAATGGATCATATTTGTAAAAAATTACATCTTCATAATTTTCCTACTGGACTAGGACAAATATTTCTTAGACTAAATATAAAAATCAGTAAACATGAAAGAAAAATTAATAATGCAGACTGTATCAAAATGAAGGACAGCATTAAAATTTGAATAGGCCAAACTGCATGCAGACAAAATACAATTTATACATCTGATGTAAGACTTATATCTATAATTTATAATTGACTCATCTAGATCAATATGGAGAAAACAAATAGCCTGATTTTAAAAATAAGAAAAAAAAATAAGAAAAAGACAAACTGCAATTTCACAAAATATACCGATAGCCAACAAACACATAAAAAAGATGCTCAAAATTATGAGTTATCTGAGAAATGTAAATAATCAAAACTACAACGAGATTCTATTTCATGACTTTACAAAGATCAACAATACCAAGTGTTGGCAAAGATGTGGTACAACTAGAACCCCCACACATCCCTAGTGGGAGGGCAAAATGATAAATGATTGAAAAACCATTCGGTAACTGCTTACCATTGACTCAGAAATTCTTCTCCTAAGGATTTACCCAAAGGAAACCAAAATCTATGCCTACAAAATGTTCATAGAATCTTGATGACCAGAAACACACAAATAGATAAACTACTTTTCTCTCATGATAGAGTGCTACTCGGAAAAAAAAAAAAAAAAAAAAAAAAGGAAGAACACAAGGACACACCATGAATGGATTTCAGAAACTGGCTATGTGATAAAGGCAGGTGTAAAAGAATATACACTGTACAATTCCATTTCTATAATGTTCTAAAACTGCAAAGTTAATGGGAGGGCAGCTGTGGGAGTCAATTAACTGTACGGGAGAATAAGAGAAATTTATGAGATGATATCTGAATTGAGATGATAGTATTTTACAGTGTACATTTGTCACACCTTCTGGAATTTTACACTTAAAATGTGTTCTTTTTATTGCATGTACATCTCAGTGAGTTGATAAACAAAACCAAAAGTTAAGGAACATCTATTCTGTGCCTTCACATTTTCACTTTTAGTATTTCCCCCAAGAAAAGTAAAAGCACATGTCTATTAAAAGCTTACAAAAGAATATTTATGAATGCCGTGTTCATACATCAGAAACAGAAAACAATTCAAATGTCTCTTAGCAGGAGAATGGATTAAAAAAAGGCAATTTAAAAAAGGAATCACTGATATTATACCATGATCATGATGAATCTCGACAAGGTCACATCCAGTGAATTTGAGTTCACTGCAAAATAAAAAATAATAAAGCCCTGCCCATTCCCTGCCAAATTATGCCAAGAAGAAGAAATGAAACACAGAAGAGTACATATTATTCATTACACTTCTATGAAGCTCAATGGTTGGCTAAGTAACTTAGCTGGGAATCATAAATGATATGTTTGAGACTGTGGGAATTTGATGGGGAAAGGGTGGGTAGGAACTTTCTGGGAAGAAATGCTTTCTTAGGGTGTTTGGGATGGTGATTACATGAGTGAGTATAATCATTAAATCTCATTCAACATTTAAGCCCTGTGGTTTTAATTGAGCGTTAGTTATTTCCCAGTAAAAATAATAATATAATAAAGTCATATTCTCCCACGTAAGTAATAAAAGCAGCATTGTACTGAAGTCAAGAGACCGAGATTCATTTCTGGGATACTATGATACCATGCCAGTGGTTTATCATCAAACTTCCCAAAATAAATGATCTGTACGGAAAATTGTTAATTTGGGGGCAGGGGAGCGAGGGAGAATGATTCCAGGAACAAGTTGTCCAGAACAAATTCTGTGGTCTTTTTCTAAAAAAAAAAATAAAAAAAAAAAAAAAAATAAAAAAAAAAAAACACTTTTAGGTAAATTTTCTCTCTGAATTTATTTTAATTTTTCTATCTAAGATTTTAACCAACCAGCTAGGCTTATTGGTCATGTCTTAGGTGAGAGCAAAGGTGATGCTTGAAATATTTGACAGAAGCAACATCACATAGGCACTGACCAGCTGCAAGGACACCCGCCACTGCAAAGGAACTGGACTTAACCCTGTGGTTTCTAGATTATGGGGAGGCCCCAGGGAGTACAGCAGAGGGTGTTATGGGGACTGGGATGCTGAGGTAGGGGCTACTGACTCATCAGTAAGAAAATATTTCAGTGTTTTAATAATTAGCATGGTCCTGTATACCGATTCTGCATCAACAGGGCTTGGAAGAGCAGAATGCTGAACCCAGACCTCCCAGTGAGGGCCTCTTAGATGTCTGTCAACTGCTTCAGATACTAGGGGTATCTAGTATACCAAATGCAGCAGACAAAGACATGCAAAAATAACTGCCCACATGGAATTTACATCCTGGCAGAGAAGAAAGATGACAGACAATATAAATAGTAAAAAAAAAATTATAAAAGATTTTAGATGGTGTTACCATTAGAAAAGGAAAGCAGAGGAGGGAAGGAAAGAGAGTTGGAGAAATGGAATTTTAAGTAGAGGGCCTGGGAAGGACAACAGGAAAGGGGACATGTGATATATAGGCAGAAGGGGCAGGCAATGTGGAGGCCCCAGCACAGCAGGCCTGGTGTGTCAGAGGGGCAGCAGGGAGCCATGTGGCTTGAGTGGAGTAAGAAATGATAGAGGTCTGGCAACCAAATCCTGCAAAGCTCCATGAGTCATCTTGAGTACTCGAACTTTTACTCAGTGAGAGGGAAATTGTTAGAGGGTTTTAAGTCAAGGAATGGCATGGGTGCTGAAAATACCCTTAAGGAGGACAAAGGATGAGGGAGGAGAACAAGTCAGGAGGCTCTATGATCATCCAGATGCGAGGCAGATGGGAGTGTAGGTGGTGAGAAAAGATTGGATTTTGGATATATGTTGACCCATTGCAGACAGGATTTCTTGATGGATAGGATCTGGGATGTGAGAGAAAGAGAGCAGCCAAAGGTGACTCCAAGGTGTGGCCTGAGCAACTGGACAAAGGGGTTACTATTCATTGAGACGGGGAGACTGCAGGTGGAACAGATTTTGGAATAAGATTAGCTCGGTATAGGACATATTCAGCTTGACATACAACTATTAGATATACGACTGAAGATGGCAAGTCAATACTGGGTTACTTGCTCCTGAAGTTCAGGAAACACTTTCAGGCTAAGGATATAAATTTGGGAGTTGTCAGCATATAGATGAAATTAAGCCTGTGAGACGGAGATCTTCAAGAGCGCAAGTAGATAAACCATAAGTGAGCAAAAAGAGCAACTTATTTTCACCATGGACTTCCCTGCGGAGAGTTATTCACCTTTCCCTAAAAGATAAATTTGGATCTTTCTGTGTAAAACACTGGGGAAGTGTTGAGAATTCAGCATAAGTTTAATAAGTTCTTAACTTAGAATTATTTCTTTGTTTCTTTTTCTTGTTTGGTTAGTTTGCTTGGTTGTTTTGTAAACAACTCGATAGAATCTGAACCCATTTTGGGAACACTGCATTACTTGTTCCTTTAAATTTCAATTTGTTAATAAATAGGTGAGATGGTAAAGGCATTATGCTATTGTCATTGTCAGTGAATACCCCCATGTCCTTGCTGAAGCCAGATGGTCTCAACACTACTTGCTCTCTCCAGTGTATGCCCTTGGAGCAGCCTTAGAGAAAGCAAACAGAACCCACATTCCAAGGAAAGGGGAAGAGGTGAGGAGCCTTTGACTTACAGCTTGATTGTCAAGCAGCAGTCACATTCTCTCCATGACCTCCCGAACAGTGTCCTACTTTCAAACATCACCTATACACTGATGATATGCTGGTAATCATTCTCCACCACCCCCCCACCCCAAAATTAACAATTTTCCCTACAGATCATTTATTTTAGGAAGTTTGATGACGAAGCACTGGCAAAGCCTCCAGTGGATTACATATGTGGGAGAATATGACTTTATTTTATTTTACTTTTTTTTTTTTTACTGTGAAATAACTAACACTCCATTAAAACCACAGGTCTAAATGTTGAATTTGATTTAATGATTATTCTCACTCATGTAATTACCATCCCAATACCATAAGAAAGCATTTCTTTTTTTTTTTTTTAAGAAAGCATTTCTTCCCAGAAAGTTCCTACCCACACTTTTCCCATCAAATTCCTACAGTCTCAAACACATGGTTTATGATTCCCAGCATAAGTTACTTAGCCAACTATTGAGCTTCATAGAAGTGTAATGTGTAATATGTACTCTTCTGTGTTTCATTTCTTCTGCTTGGCATAATTTGGTGGGGAATGGGCAGGGCTTTATTATTTTCCCCAACACATTCCTTCTAATCCATCAGCAAGTCCTGATGAATCTACTTTACAGGTATCTTCAGGGCCCAAGCATGTGACCCCATGACAAGGGGGTCATGGTCCTCGCCAGTAGTGCAGGCCATCCCCAATTCTTGCCTGCAGTTTTGCAGTTGCCTCCAAATTTATCTCTTTGGTCCTTCCCTTGGCTCTTAAAATCTATTTTCGGAGCAGAAACCATCATGGACACTTCTCAAAACTCCACTTCTCAAAACTTCTCTTTCATTCAATGAAAGCCAAGTTCTTTGTAATGGATAAATGGCCCTCCGTGGTATACCACCCTTTACACTTCTCTGATTTGGGTTCTTCCATGTTCCCTACCCTCATTCCACTCCGTGCACAACTTTCTCCTCCCTCTTCCTTGAACACCCCACACTTGCCACCACCTCCGAGCATTTGTACCACCTGATTCCTCTATTTTCGATTCCCTTAAACCAGGCATCTATCCACTCATTCCCTCACTTTCTCCTTAATGAGGTCTACCTTCTGCTTCCATTAATCCTACATTCCCAGTCTCCTTATTCTGTTCTATTTTTTCCATGGCTTTTATGACCTTCTCACACACAATATCCTTGACTTATACATCACATATATTTTTTTTTCTGTTTTGTTCCCTTACATATCCCAGAGTAGTTACTCAATAAATAGCTTTTGATTGAACAAATGAACAGACATAGTTAGGTAAGCATGAAGATTAATTTCCTCTCCAAATAGATTGATACTAAATTAAACCCTTTTATTTGTAAAGATGTCATATTTAAGGATGTTTTCATTATAGAGGTGGAAGTAGAAATAGGGAGTGGGGGGATGCCTGGGTGGCTCAGTGGTTGAACATCTGCCTTTGGCTCAGATCGTGATCCCGCGGTCCTGGGATCGAGTTCTGTATCAGGCTCCCCAAAGGGAGCCTGCTTCTCCCTCTGCTTATGTCTCTGCCTCTCTCTGTGTCTCTCATGAACAAATAAATAAAATATTTTTTTAAAAATAGGAGGTATGTGAATTAGCTCTGC
This sequence comes from Canis aureus, assembly GCF_053574225.1. Classification (NCBI taxonomy): domain Eukaryota; kingdom Metazoa; phylum Chordata; class Mammalia; order Carnivora; family Canidae; genus Canis; species Canis aureus. Next base: position 43,513,736 of record NC_135621.1, read on the forward strand.
ATTTGGCTCAGAGGCCAGGGATGGCACAAACCCTAAGAAATTGAAGGAAGGGAGAATTAAAGTGGGAACACACATATACCAAAGGACAGAGCAAAAAGAAAAGCCAAGAGATTCATGTTTGAATTCAACCTCTGATTGGTTCAAAATAGTCCTTAATGATGGCAGGAGGCAAAGTCATTCTAAGGTCATTTGTTTGGCCACCATGATTTATTTTAAAACGTCTTTGTTTTATAAAGCTTAATGTTGATCACATTTGGAAAACGTTAATCTTTTGTTTTATCTTTAGAAAAGTAATTTCTCCGATGTCCTTTAAAAGTTGATATTTATGTTAGCAATGACCTAACAGAGACTTGTTGATCGTAACATGCTTAAATTTCCAGGAAACAATGCCTACCTCCTGCCACCCACCCCCCACCTCAAAAAAAATCAAAATGCAAAAAGATAAGGCACTTTTGAACATTCCAGCCCAGAAACTCTCAGAGCCCTGCACAAAGGGAGAAAAAAAGATGAGGGAATTCACAACTGAACACTTTGTCTTTACTTCTCTGCTTACCATTCCTACAGAGTAGTAAAATCCAAGGAAACTTGTCTCTCTTGAACTCAGGGTTCAAGAGACTGGTATTTTTTAGCATTGAAGCTTACCGCTCTGTTGGTGAATTGAAGACTTCTGCTTCCAGCAGAGAGTGTCTGATATTTTCTGGCCAACTAAGGACCCGGGGTGTGAAGAGGACTTTAGAAAGTGCTGGTTGGTCTGGAGTGGGCCAAGAGCATGAGGAGCACAGAGAGGGACCAGCAACCTCAGATGCATTCACATCACCTCATTTCCTTTCCTTGGGGATAAGCCTCCACCCTGAGATCCTCAGTTGCGTGAGTAGGGCTGAGAGTGTGGAGGCTCCAGTGCACAGAGGAGTCCAGTCCCTTTAACACCTTGACCACAGGGCTTCTGAGAGGAACATGGGAGGAAGTCTGGATTGCCAGCTTACAGTGGGCTCACATTGGCACCTAATATCCACACTGGAATCACTTTAAGGAAGTTGTCATAAGTAGTCTTGGGTAGGGTCTGCAGTTATTGACATTCAAAGTTATCCATCCATCCAGAAAATAAGGTATAAGGTCTTGTTTATATCTCAGTTACATTGTGGTGCACACCAACCAACTTTATGTAGTTTTTCCATCAGGGCACTGACCCGTTTCACCCGGGGCTGGGCCACACATGACTCCAGAGCCAATCCCACAGACTCAACCCAACCCTTTTTGTGCTCATATTCAGTCTTGCTGCAGTGAGCCCAAGCTCTCACCATCATTCACAGGGCATGGGAGTTGAACACACAGGATCTGAATCAGCCAGAGCTAGGTTTCTCCCCTACTTCACAGAACAATTATAAGGACAACAGGATATGGTACATGAAGAGCACTTGGCTCAGGCCCTGGCACAGAGCAAATACTCAATATATTATTATTGTTGCTGCTTCTGCTATGCTATTACAAGTGTGCTAAACACAACTATGTCCCAGACAAGCTGGAGCTTCCCCACCCCCTGACCCAGCTCCCTTTCATCACCTCACATCTCCAATCCCCACCCCCAGAGTCTGCACTCAGTTTTCGGGAAAGCTCCTAAAAGAAAATGCAAGGGGAAAGCTTTATGACATTGGTCTTGGCTAATGATTCCATGGATAAGACACCAAAAGCATAGTAATATAGACAAAAATCGAGAGAAAAACAGAGGGACTACACTGAACTAAAAACTTCTGCAGAGGGATCCCTGGGTGGCGCAGCGGTTTGGCGCCTGCCTTTGGCCCAGGGCGCGATCCTGGAGACCCGGGATCGAATCCCACATTGGGCTCCCGGTGCATGGAGCCTGCTTCTCCCTCTGACTATGTCTCTGCCTCTCTCTCTCTCTCTCTCTCTCTGTGACTATCATAAATAAATAAAAATTTTAAAAAAAAATTAAAAAAAAAAAAACTTCTGCATAGCAAAGGAAATGATCAACAGAATGAAATGGCAACCTATGGGATGGAGGAAAACATTTGCAAATCATATGTTTGATTTGCAAATGTTGGAATTGATTCCCAAAATATATAAGGAGCTCTTCCAATTCAATAGTAAGAAAGACTAACCCAATTAAAACATAGGCTAATGACTTGAATAGACATCTATCCAAAGACCTACAGATGGCTAACAGGTACATGAAAAGATGCCCAACATCGCTAACCATCAAGGAAGTGTAAACCCAAACTACGATGAGATAGCACCTCCCACCTGTCAGTATGGTTATTATCAAAGAAACAAAAGATAAGGATTGGAAAGCATGTGGAGAAATTGGAATCCTTGTACCCTGCTGGTGGGAAGGCAAAATGGTACGGTTGCTAAGGATAACATGAAGGTTCCTGAACAAGTTAAAAACAGAAAACAGAACTAGTGATCCAGCAATCCCATTTCTGGGTATTTATTATTTATCAGGATGTCAAAGAGATATTAGCCCTCCCATGTTCATTGCAGCACTACTCACAAGAGCCAGTGTATGGAAACAATGTAAGTTCATAGGGGGATGAACGGGTAATCAAAGTGTGGTGTGTACATACAATGGAATAATACTCAGCCCGAACCTTATGAGAAGTGAAATGAACCAGTCACAGAAGAACAGATATTACATGATTCCAGTGATGTATATAGTCAGATACATAGACTCGAAGAGTGGAATGGTGTTTCCTGGAGCTCAGGAGAGGGGGAAAAGATCGGAGTTAGTACTCAATAGGCATAAGTTTTCAGTTAAACTAGATGAATAGTGTCTAGAGATCTACTGAACGATATTGTGCTTTTAGTCAACAATATCGGATTGCACACTTAAAACTTCATTAAAATGGTGGGTCTCACATTAAAGATTTTTACTACATAAAATTAGAAAAAAAAAAAGAATTAAAGGCCCCTGTTTAGAATCCAGACAGCCCAGCTGGCCCTTTCCCTTCTTCTTTCTGAAACCTGGACTTGGTGGCTGTCAGAGTTTTGATCCAGACAAGAGGGCCTTTCTCCCCTTCACCCTGAACAAGCACCTGACTACCTGCACACACATACACACACGGGCTACACTCACACAGTTTCAGCATTCCCCTGCTGGGAGACTCCTGCCTTGTTGCCTACCCACCGCAGTGCATTTGTGTTTATATATCAATGTCACCTAGAACTTTGGAGACTCTCTCTTTTGAAGCTGTCCATCTCTGCATTCACAAAAAACTGGGAAGGGTGGAGGGGTGAGCAGAAAAAGACAGACCCTCCCAATCATAGGATGAGTATTTTGGAGGATGTAGATGAAGAGCTCCTTTCCCAGAGAAGCATGTGTCTGAAAACCAGACACCCAGGTCCCCTTGAGCTATTGGCCCATGTCTCCAAAATAGAGGCATCAGTTAGGAAGATACTTTGGGACCAATCACCGCATCTAAACAACCAGTTATTAAGAACAGAAAGAACCTGATGACTTGCTGGGGATTCTGTAAAGCCCAAATCAGCATCCCTGGCAGCTGGTCTGTAGGACATAGACATAAGAGATCCCAGAGTGGAAAAGGAAAACAAATAATGATGATGATGGGGGTTGACATTTACCCAGTTTTTACTGTCAGCTAGGTACTGAACTTAAGTACTCTGCATCCATTTAATCTTTAGAAACTACCCTCAGAGTCTGACAATAGTACTAATATGATCGTTTCATAGGTAAGGACTATAAAAATGAAAACAAGTTGGATGATTTGCTTAGAGTCATGCATCACATTAAGTGTAAGAACAGGGATTAAATCCAATTCTGTGCAACCCCAGAGCTTTACGTCTCAGATACTCTACATAGAATAGCAAAAATGGAATAACAATGTTCATACTGATATTTGGGGGACAATGACACACAGACAGTTTGACCTCCGAAGCTGGTAAAAGAACCGGCGCTGCCATGGGGAAACCCACCTCCCACGTCTCTGCTCCTGGAGGAAATTATTAGGAAAAGCTGACACTCGGTGGGTAAAACTTTAAAGGCCAGCTCTGCCATTTTTGGATCTACACACTTGGTTGGGCAGCCTTCGGTGAGAAAGACAATGGAGCCACCAAGCAAGTCCTCCAAACAGGCACCACTGATAATTGTGAACTGAAATCAGTTATTCACCCCTGCCCTCCTCCTTGTATCCACCACCACTTGTTTTCCAGGCTGTGTTTCCTTCACCCTGATGGCTGACTTCGCCTCCCACACCGTGTGTCTCTCCCTCACCCCCACGGCCCTAGAGCTCCTTCCTCCCTGAGTTCTTTCCCCTGTCACCATCAGACAAGATTCCACATCTGGATTTTCATGTACTCCAGAAAGAATAGCTGATATATGCACATTCTGTGTGTACACTGCAAGGCTCCCTTTGCTCTCCCACCCTCCACCAGAACTTTCCAACAAATGAGGCCAAAGTTCCATATTATACAAACAAGACTACCAAAGACTCTGTCGATCTCTAGCTTGATTTTCCTCATTGGTAACACTATTTTTCTTATAAACAAAAAATATGGATAGCAATTATTATTTTTAACGTAAATTTTTGCTTTAAAATGTCATTCCCTTTGAGATGAAAGTATTTAAAAAACAACCCAAGGGCACTTACCATCAACGAGTCGTACTCAAGATCTTTCTTTCCCCAACTTTCTCCCAACAGACTTTAACTCTGAACAATTTGTCTAATAGACCTCTGTTTAACACAATAGCCACTTTTCTTTAAAAATCTCCATTTTCTTTATCATTGAAGACATAGGAACCAGGTTCTTGATAAGCTAAAATTCATGAATAGTGCTGTTAACAAATGCACTACAGTTTTCACCACATCTCTGTTTTTCAAAGATCTCTGACGATGCTCCCCTCTTGATGTTAACACTATCTCTGTTGATGGTTACATTTCACCTTAAGTAGACTTTGCTTCCCTTGTGCGTGACTTTCTCAGCAAAACCTCCTATCTCCAAGTAGGTGGCAGGTCATTCAGTGCCTTGAAAGTGAGTTGGCAGCTGTAACTTCCTGAAAGCTGCAGGTCCAAAAGCAACTGTGCATGTTCCTGCAGCAAGTTTTGCTGCTGGTGCCTCGGTGTGAATGGCTTGAAAACTCTAAAACAGGAGCCCTGGATGGCTCAGCCAGTTAAGTGTCTGCCTTCAGCTCAGGTCATGACCGCAGCATCCTGGGATCCAGCCTCACATTGGGCTCCCTGCTCAGTGAGGAATCTGCTTCTCCCTCTGCCTCTGCCCCTTCCCCCACCCCCCGCTCATGCTCTCTCTCTCTCTCTCAAATAAATAAATAAAATCTTTAAAAAAAAAGAAAACTTTAATGTATATCAGGTACTTAAGTGTGCGCCTGTTTCTGTGTGCAGGCACTTTACACATGCAATCCCATGCATTTCTCACAGCGTTATTAGAGGCCAGAAAGGCTGAGGATTACTTTACCCAAGGCAACAGGCTCTACAAGGAAAACCCAGAATCCAAAGCCTCCACCATTGAACTTCTTCCCTGTGCCACCAGGGAATCAGGATAATCAGGATGTATCATCTACTAAGGAATTCTCTGCTATGGCAGAGAGAGCATGAGCTTTAGATACGTACTGGGTTTCCTCTTACCAGCAGTAAGATTTTGGGTAAATTCCTTACTCTCTCTAAAACTTTTGTGCAAAGGGTATTGTTATCAATATGAAGTGAAAAATCTGTAAAAAGGGTCAGTGATATTAATGGATACCAATGGCTTCCTGCCCTATCATGGACTCAACCTATTCCCACCACAAGTATACTAAGCACATGTGTGCACATGCACTCGTGCACACACACACTTCAAAATTTGTTTACTTTTTTTCATCCTTGCTTCAAGAACCCAGTCTCAACAAGGGAGTCAGAGTACCTCTTATCCTTACCTATGGTTACTATACATAAAAGATGAAAATTGACAGCAGCACTTAATTTCACACTACATAATCTTTATATGGAACATGCTTTTTACATGAGGTCATCTATTATTTCTTGGCCCCTGCTTGAGACCTGGGGAAAATATGCTCAAACAAGAAACCAAACAGTCCTTACTGACACACTCAACATGGTGTTGGGCACTGTGAAAGATGTAAGAGAACTGTAAGACTCACTCATGACCCTAAAGAAGTAAACTCTCGAAAGAAAAAATAAGGTGTGTGGGGGGGGAACGTAGCATTTTACAAATCTGAAAATTCTGAGCTTAAATTGGACACAAATTTGCAACAATCTGGATATATTTTAAAAATAGGGTAGGTTATTGAGAGACTAGCAAGCCACCTTAGGAGTGGAATTCTAAAAATCCTTCTGGCATGGTTGAGCTACTGGCTTCCCCTAACTCTAGATCTCTTGATATCCTTTACCATCACATGAGTGTTGAAACAGCTTTGTTAAGAAACTTGGGCCAACTCTGCTGTGGAATTTATCTTTCAAAGATCTCTCAGCATTGCTTACATATTTTAATATTATCAAGATGATTGATGGCATTTTCAATGTTTCTATCAACAGTTTAAGCAATTTGAAGTTCAAGGAGACCAATGTCTCTCAAGATGCAACACGTTTATGTGAAGGAAGATAGAGGGGTCTCACAGCCATGGCAGCTTCATAAAACTTCTCTTTAACCATCCATCTAGCTGCAAGGGCTCGGAAAAATGAGGCATTCGGAGATTCCTGTTGATGCCCTCAACTGACAGGGAAAGACTAGGAGACTGGGAAAGGCAAGAGCCCAATCCCCTCTAGACTCTCTTCCCCGGCCTGAAGATGGTGCACTCCAAGTATGGTTTTCCCACAGGCCACACTCACTAAAACTGACTGGACTCCTTGGAGGTAACTGCCCTAAACAGAAGCACCCCAGAACCAACAGAAGGCAGTGCTTCTCTAAGAGAAAGCAGAGCAACATCTGTGGCAACTCGCCACTCTAGGACATGAAAGGAAAGATAAAAATTGGCCAAACCCATTCTCTGAAAGCAGAACAGATTGGCACTGCCGGAAGAGCAGCAACGTGTTCGTTGCTTGTGGGTGTGCATGTGTGCGCACATGTGCATGTGCACACAGGTGTGCCAGTGCTTGTTTGTGTGTTTGTGGGTGGGTTTTGTCCACATGGAGGGGACATCTTTGCTCTACACCCAAACCAAAATGAGCTTTCAGATGTCAAAATCTCACCAAATGGCCCAAACCCAGAGGTTAGCTGGTCTTCCTTGCACCTTGGAGTCCAAGGAATAATTGGCTCAGACCCACTGCCAATTCCATAACCAAATGACAACCCAAGTCCTCCCTGTGATGTCCACTAATTCCTGGGCTCATTATGTCAAGGTTCCCCCTGTCCCTAACATGGGTCCCATCTCTGTTCTGCTCAGCAGCCTAGAACTAGTTCCTTTTCCAGTATGGACCCAAGAAATCCATTTATACCAAACAATTCTAAAATGCGGCACACCAAGCTAAGAAGATACCATGGCGTCCTCCCATGCTGGGGTTCTTTTCATCCTCCTCTCTCACATCTGTTCATCACCACCTCTTCCCTCCCAGAGGAGCTCAGAAGCCTTTCCCTTCTGCACACCCCAAATCCACCAAGGTGCTAGGCAGCTAAAAAGGCTGCATTCCCTTTTAGAAAGAAACGGAAGCTAGCTATAGATTGCCAATTCATTTTCTCTGTCACATCCCCCTTTGGTTTACCTTTCCCTCCTCATGAATACCCTTTCCCTCCTTCTCGCACCTTCTCACCTCTTACCTGCTTGCTACAACCCACTGAATATATTGACTGGTGAGCCTTGCTGCTTTATTCTCCCAAGGAGTAGAGAATTACTTGAAAAGTAGGAAAATCTTATAAATGCAAAATCCAACTAACTTATAAAGTAATCTCAGAATCTATGGGAAAAAAAACCCAGAAAACTGTAGGAGTAGTATTTTAACTCAGAAAACTCAAATCAAATTAAATATATAATCTGAAACTTTACTTCCTGATCAAACTAGCCTGGGTGTCTCTATCTCACCCTTCATTCACCCTGTATCCCTGTTCTCCTCCTCCTATTTAAGAGGAAATAAAAACTCAACCTTAATTCATAGTAACACTATACTAAGTTCTTTCAGATCTTTTATTTATTTATTTTTTTAATGATAGTCACACACACACACACACACACACACACAGAGAGAGAGAGAGAAAGAGGCAGAGGGAGAAGCAGGCTCCATGCACCGGGAGCGCGATGTGGGATTCGATCCCGGGTCTCTGGGCCAAAGGCAGGCGCCAAACCGCTGTGCCACCCAGGGATCCCTCTTTCAGATCTTTTATGATTTTGTATGTAGGTAAAAATTTTCTTATCTTCAGGACTTTAATTGGCTATTCATGATTTTATTGAAGCAATTACCCTTAATAATTGGCTCCCACTTATCCTTATATAATCTATGTAGGTCAGAAGCTTTGGGTCACAGTACTCTTTATCTCTTTCTTTCACATTAAAAAAGTAAAACCAAGCATGCAAGTGCCCCCACTATCGCCTTACTCCTATTCCAATGTTTTTAAAAAGTCCTGTTTGGCTGAGTTAACAGAGGTACTTCACTTGGGAATTGAGCAATGGGAGTTATGATGAAGCCGTATGTTCGACTGGAAGAAAAAACAATCTTGAGCTGAAAGATTCGATTTTTATATTCTCTCTCTGTCTCTTTGCCTCTGTTTCTCTCTCTCTCTCTCTCTGTTACACACACACACACACACACACACACACACACACACACATCCCCTACTTCTCCAAAAGAAAAAAATGAAAGATGTTTAGTCAATGACTTCTATAAAATACATTTAGATTGCTCCACACTTTAACAAGGTTCATGTGTTCCCTGTTGGACTTGAGTAGTTTAAACAAAAGGATGAGAAGTTAGGTAGCTAGAAATTGTGAGGGTCCAAGAAAATGCATCCTCAGTGGGTGTGGCAGCCAGCATCCAAGATGGTCCCTGAAGAGGTCTACCTCCCTTGTGTAGTCCTTGCCCACACTGTACCAGGTAGGTCTACATGGCCAATAAAATATGGGACAAGTGAGCACTTGCCACTTTCAAGATTAGGTTAGGGATCTCTGTCCAATCTCTCACTCTATGAGAAACTGTGCAGTGAACAGCCCAGGGAGTGGTGTATATGGAAAGATCACAAAGCCTCCTGCCAACAAGTCACAAGAGTGAGTTTGAGGGAAATCTTTCAGGCCCAGTCAAGTCTTGAGAGAAATGACAACTTCTGGTTGGTGGGTTGACCTCAACTTTATGAAAGACCCTAAAGTAAAACCACCCAGCTAAGGCACTCTCAGATTCTGGATCCTCAGGAAACGTGCGAGATGACAATAGTTTATGGTGTAAGCTACCAAATTTTAGAATAATTTATTATACAATAGTAGATAACTATTTGTTGACAATAACATGTCTACAACTATTTTCCTTCTGGTTCTATCAATGAGAAGATAGAAGTCGGGGTCCTGTTAGAATGAAATGACTTGATCTTCATAGATTTTTGCATTGTATTTCCCTTAAAAAGTATCAAAAATTCAACTCCTACTCCTACTTAAAGACTTTCTGCTCTCTGCATTATCAGACTTCCTGTCTGAGAGATTGTGCCACAGTTCTTGAATGCACTTCTCTCCTAGTCTTATCAGATCAACTACATCATCATCTATGTATTAAACAGATCTTTGCCCACTTACCAGAAGGAAACAAATTCTTTTTTTAAGCTTTATGTATTTATTTTAGAGAGAAAGTGCATGTGAGTGGGGGAGAGGCAGAGAAAGAGGGACAGAGAATCTGAAGCCGACTCCACGCTGAGCATGGCACTCATGGGGCTCTATCTCACCACCCTGAGACCAGGACCTGAGCCAAAAGCAATAGTCAGGCACTTAAGCAACTGCACAGGTGCCCCATGATGGAAACAAATTTGTTTTATCATAGAAAGCAATATTGCATGGTGATTTCCTCAAACTCTAGGGTCTATACCATGTCTGTACAGGTCAGCAAAGACATCTGAGAGGCCTCAGGGGACAGGTCTCTAAGGAAAGTGAGATGACCCATGAGGGTTACCAAGAGCACAGCCAGGGGCAGCATAAGTTGCAATAGGAAAGGCAGGGGTTGGCAAGAGCAGTGGGTGGGAGCCGCAGCCAGGTCTTGCAAAGGGGTTCTGTGATCGTGGACAGTCTTTGTCTTGATCAGAAATGTTCTTACCATGATGTGATGCCTTCCTCTTATGGTAGCCTTTGCTCCCTGGAATCTCAAGCAAATGCCTTGGCTTCTCACACAGTGATTGTGTAAGAGGAAAACCCAATCTATAGGTCATGTCCTCCATCTTTCCCTTGTGTGGAGGCCCTTGCTCTTTGATGTCTCAGTCACTTCTCATATCTTTTCATGTTGTAAGAGCATAAGAGGAAGGCCAACCTATAGTCATCTTCTCATTCTTTCCTCTCATCTAAATAAATGTCAATATTTTCCTTCATGATCCTAGGTGTCCTAAACCTAGAAACCCAGAAGCAAACTTCTATCTAGGACTCGTGAAAGCTTAAGCATGGACTTTATTTGCTGAAATTCTTCACTCCTGTCGATATTCATAACAAGTCCAGGTAATTTGAAGCATCCCAAGAGAATTTAGGTTTGAAAGATTAAGAAAGGAAAGAAGGGGATTTCAACAGAGACCATCCACATGCATTTTTAGGAAGTCACTTTACTTATCCACTCAAGAAAGTTTCTCTGCAGGATCCTGTCCTTTGCCTCCTGGTAAGTGGGTAAAGATTCTCCCAAAATTAACTTTCTTCATTGATTACATGTTTTAAAAAATATATATATATTGTTATGTTATTATGATTTATTATTATCTCTTCTAAAAATACAACAACTTCTCTTTTCCCTTTTTTTTGTCTCTTTCATGTCTTTTGGTCATGTATATATATATACATAATATTTATACATAATTATGTATATCTTGCACAATTATATTCATACACACTCTTAGAAGTAGGGCTTAGAAATATATGAACATGTTGGAAATTATTTTCTGAGTATTAGGGATAACACTCAGAAATACTCAAAATGTCTTCTCTGAACATCATTTAACATAGAAATACATGATTTTAATACTCTGTTGTTTTGGGCTTTAGACATAACCACAGTACCTGTTAGATGTTATGAGTTCTGTGTTATGCAAGTACGTTGGCAAATATATATATTTTTAAAAACATGAATTAACCAATTTATAAGTTTCTTTTTGTTATCATTGATAGGAAAGAAGCATCTTGGACATGAGATTGTTAAGCTGTCTCTGAGAAATTTCAGAACTTACTAGGTTGGCAGCAGAGGGGTAGAAGGAAGTATAGAGGGAGAGTTGTATGCAGATGTTTTCATATTTACATTTTAATGATAACTGTTAACGTGTATTAGTCTCTTTGGCTACAGGAATACATTAAGTGATTCAATGGAAACATACCTCCTTGCTAATTGAATATTATAGATTGGATGATGAATTCTTTTAGAAGCATTATATGTTGTGTACTCTGTTACTTTATGTCTCAGTTTTAATTGAACATTAAGGGAATGCAGTATTTTAATTGTAACTCTGCCAATATCTTTATCTAGAGGCCTGTTGCCATTTTTGTCACCAAGAAAGGCAGGATTAAAAATTTTTTTTTCAGATGGAGTTGGTGTAGTGTATTCTTGGTTATCAAAATACTCATAGTTTGGGGACTTTGACATGATAAATATTCCTGGTGTGTAAAAGCATGATATATAACTGTACAATCTTACATTAAAATGCTTACTTCTGTAGATAGATTTACACACGAGACCTAGAAGTCAAACTGTAAACTGCTTGTGATTATGGATGATTTTGTTCTTTGCTTCTTGTGTTTTTCAGTTTCCTTTTATGCACATATTAACTTTTAAAAAATAAATTTTTAAAAAACCAAAAAAAAATAACAATGTAAATCACAATAAAAATCACAATGAATTTTGTTGGACTTTGGCAAAATAATTCTAAAATTAAATTGGAAAATAAATAAAAATAGCAAAACTAATGTTTTATGAAGTTCTCATGTTTTCTTTTTTTTTTTTTTTTTTTTTTTTAAATTTTTTTTTGTTTTTATTTATTTATGATAGGCACACAGTGAGAGAGAGAGAGGCAGAGACACAGGCAGAGGGAGAAGCAGGCTCCATGCACCGGGAGCCTGACGTGGGATTCGATCCCGGGTCTCCAGGATCGCGCCCTGGGCCAAAGGCAGGCGCCAAACCGCTGCGCCACCCAGGGATCCCAAGTTCTCATGTTTTCTAGGTATTGGTTCCAGCCACCATACCTATGGTCACCATATGACCAATCATTGTCATAATAAACTTATCGAGTAAGGACTATTAGTACCCCTACTTTGTAGATAAGGAACCTGGGCCATGAAGAAGTGATTAATTTGTTGGGTCAGTTGGGGAGCTGATTTGAACCCAGGAAAGTGAAGCCTATACTCTACCCAATATCTGTGCTGCTTCTCAATTTTTCAGGAATACTTGAGAAAACGAATAGCATTCTCTAGGAAAATGTTAAAAATAATAAAATAATAATAAAAGGTTGAGAGAATGAGTGATTTATCTTTTCAAATATTTTTTCATGGGCCTACTGTTGTCCAATAAAGTCTCAGTAATTAAAATAATATGGAATAACTATAGGAGGAGACAAATTGCTTGATGGAATAGAATAAAAAATCTAGAAGCAGCTCTAAACATTCAGAACTTATCATGACATGACCAAAAACAGCCTAACAAATGTGAAGACAAGAATAGATTTTAAATAAATAGTGTTAAAGGCATTTAAATTTACCTAAGTAAGGTAAATGTTTTAATATAAGCATTATAAAATACAAGCAGTAGAAAAATAAAGTTCAATTGATGAAACAATTAAGTTCCAAATGAATTAAAGGTTGAAAAGAAAGAAAGAAAGAAAGAAAGAAAGAAAGAAAGAAAGAAAGAAAAGAAAGGAAGAAAAAAAGATATTTTAGGCTTTGAACACATAGAATGAAATATTAACTTGGTTCTGAGGTAGGAGTAATATTTGGCTTTCTGAGGCACAATGATAAAGACAGAAATCATAGTGGCAAAGGTCAAATTGATTTCATTACATCTGAATATACCATGATGGCAAGCAAAAGCCTGGGGAAATCTTCAAACTGTATATATTTATATATAGCTTATATAGTTTGTGTGTGTGTATTTAAAGAACAAGTCTTGTGATTTCCACTTCCAGACAAGATGGAATAACAGGGACTAGATTTATCCTTCTTCCTAAAACAACTCAAAACTGGACAAAGTGTAGGAGCCAACAACTCTCAAGATACCCTTATCAGGCAATGAGCAGCGAAAAACTCTGAGAGATGAGAAGCACACAGAGGAGCCTACGGTCACCCCCCAGCTGATCATCTGGACAGTTTCTGGGCTGTGGCATGGGACTGGGAAAGAGATGGGGCCCAGCAGTGACTCTAAGGTGAAGTATCGGAGCTGGGGCTTTGGGAGGACCAAGGTAACGAGTTCAGGGAGCACTGCATTGAGACTTCTACAGAGGGGCCCTTCCATTACTCAGCAGGGTACTAAACAGCTCACATTTGTGAGGAAATTAGAGAGAATAATCATCACAGCTCATACAGAACCAGAAATAGCAACTTTTCCTACTATCCAGGATGGAAAATGAGATAATTCATGAGTCATCAAATAACTTACTAGAGAGTTCTGTCTCAGCAGTAACGCGAATTAACCTTAGACTAAATATTTCCCTGCTTACACATGAGAAAACTTGAAGACCCAAGAGGATCAAATTGTTTCTGTGCAATTTAACAGTGAGCCAGAGCATAACCAATGGACAGCTACAGAAACACAAAAATATCTAGTACCCAGCAAGGTAAAATTAATGTGGTCTGACATCCAATCAAAAAGTATCAAGACATGAATAAGCTGGAAAATACTATCCCTGATGAAAAGAAAAGAGAGTCTGTTGAAACCTACCCAGGACTGACCCACATGGTAAAAATTGGTAGAAAAGGACATGGAAACTGCTAGTGTATCTGAATTCCATGTGTTTTCAAAAACCACATGAAAGATTGTGTTTAGAAGAGATATAATAGATATTTTTAAAAAATGACTCCTGCAGATAAAAATGAAAATACTTTGGAAAAAAATACATCATATGCGAATACAGATTGTACAAAATAAAACACAGAAAGAAAAAAGGCCAGGAAACAATAGAGCATCAGTGAGTTGTGGGAAAATTTCAACTCATGTATTATAAGTATAATTTGAATCTCTGAAGGAAAGGAGGTAGAAAGGGGATGGAGCGGAAGCAATTTGAAGATATAATGGTCCCCAGATATTCCAAATTTGATGAAAGGTATAGAAAACCCTAAGTCTAAGAAACTCAGTAGAACTCAAACATGAAAAACAATTAAAACTAGCCCAAGGCACATCAGAATCAAATCACTCAAAACCAATGATAAAGAAAAACTCATAAAAGTCATAGGGGAAATAAAGCATATGTTACTACAAAGTAACAAAGCTAAAGATTATATCAGATTTCCTGCAAGAAAGAACACAGTAGAACAGTCTTTAAAGTACTGTAAGAAAAAAATCACCTTAGAAACCTTTACCCTATGAAAACATTGTTCAAAAATGAATGTGAAATATTTTTTCAGACATATAACAGCTGAAAAAATTCATCAATAACAGAATAGTTCTATGAGACATTTCGGTGGAAAGTCCTTCACACAGAAAGAAATGATACCAGATAGAAATCTGAGTCTATATACAGGAATGCAGACAAGAAAACTTAACCATGTGGGTAAATATAAAGCTTATTTCTTACTATTGGAATCACCTAAAACTTAATGTGTTGTTTAAATAAAAAAGAACTATAATGTAGTGTGTACTATTGGAATCACCTAAAACTTAATGTGTTGTTTAAATAAAAAAGAACTATAATGTAGTATTTATAATACATGCAGAAGTGAAATATATGAAAACAATAGCGCAAAAGTCAGGAGATCTAGAGAAATGGAAGTGTCCTGCTGTAAATCTCTCATACTGTAAGTAAACTGGTAACATATCACCTGGAGGTGACTCCTATTTAAAGACGTGTAGTGTACGGGGCATCTGGGTGCTCAGTCCTTTAAGCGCCTGACTTTTAATTTCAGTTCCGGTCATGATCTTAGGGTCATGAGATGGAGCCCCTCATTGGGCTCTGTGCTGGGTGTGGACCCTGCTTGAAAATCTCTCTCCCTCTCCCTCTGCATTCCCTCCATCTGCTCAAGCACACATGTGCACTCTCTCAAAAAAATAAATAAAATAAAAAATAAAATAAAGATGTATACTACAAACCCTCAAAAAGCCACTTAAATAACAACAGAATAACAGTGAAGAGCTTTAAGGGGAGGAAAATTGCTTTCAAAAAAAAGTATGCAACTATCAAAAAAAGAGAAAGGAGAAAAGAACAAAAAAACAGTTGGCTCAAATAGAAAACAAGTAGCAAGATGACAGCTTTATTTTTTTAAAGATATGTATTTACTTATTTGAGACAAAGAGGGAACATGTGTGAGCAAGGGAAGGAGCACAGGGTGGAGGGAGAGTGGGGAAAATCTCAAGCAGACTCGGTGCTGATCGAGGAACCCAGTGCAGGGCTCAGTGTGGGGCTCAATCTCATGACCCTGAGACCATGATCTGAGTCAAAACCAAGAGTCAGACGCAACCTACTGAGCCACCCAGACACCCCCAGAGGAGAGTTTTAAACCCAACCACCTCAATATCCACCTTAAATGAAAATGATCTTAAACACACCAACTATTAGATTGGATTAAAAAATGAAAGCCCAGCAAAAAATACCTGTACAAATCCAATTTTAAAAACAGCACAAATCGGCAAAAAAATAAAAGGCAGAAAAAAGATATACAATACTGTACCATATTATTGCCATGAAAACAAAACTGGGGTGGTAAGCTTAATATCTGGCAAAGTCAATTTTAAGGCAAAAAAATATATATATTACCAGGAATAAGGAAGGTTACTTCATAAGGATATTAAAGTCCGTTCATCAAGAAAATAGAGGAACAGCCCCAGATATTTATGTTTTTAATGATAGAGCTTCAAAATACATGAAAGAAAAACTCATAATCTTGCAAGGAGAAATACAGAAATCCTGAATTAGAGTCCAAGATTTTAACATCCCTATTTTAATAATTTTTACAATAAATAGAACATCAGTGAGCATATAGGAAACTTGAAAAATATTGTCAATAGATTGGACCTAATTGACATCTATAGAACTCTCCACCCAACAGCAGCAAAATATTTATTCTTCTCAAAGTCACACAGGTCATTCACTAGGAAAGTCCATATTCCAGTCTCTAAAGACAAGTTTTAATAAATCTGCAAAGGTTCAAGGCATAAAAGGAAAGTATGTTATCCGACAACAATGGAATTGAATTAGAAATCTACAACAGAGGTATCTAGAAAATCCTCAAATATTTGAAAACTAAATAATACACTTCTAAATAACCCATGGGTCAAATAAATCAAAAGGAAAATTCAAAAGTATTTTGACCGAGTGGAAGCAAAAACACAACATATTAAAATTGGGAAAATGGAGCTCAGTGGCACTGATGGCAAATTTTACAGTACTAAATCAGAAAAGAGTAAAGAATAAAGTCCACCAATCAATAGTCGTGGCTACTACCACACCCCCGCGGGAGGGTGGGGGGGGGAACGAAAAAGAGCAAAGAAACACAAATTAAGCAGAAGAAAGGAAATAGGAAATAACATAAATCAATGCAAAAAAACAAGGAAATAGAACACAGAAAAACAAAAGACAAAAATCAATGAAACCAAAAGCTGGTTTGTTGAGAAAATGAATAAAGTCGCTAAATCTCTAGCCACACCGCCTGGGTGAAAAAAAAAAAATGAAAGAAAGAAGACACAAATTGCAATATCAGGATTATTGAGAGCATTGACATCACTATGAACAATTAAAATAATTTAAAATTTTTAATAAAATAACTTTTTAAAGGAATAATAAATGACAGATTGATACATGCAACAACATAGATGAATTTCAGAATCATTATGCTGAATGAAAGAAGCCAAGATGATTCAATTCATATAATATTCTAGAAAATGCGAACTAATTGATGGGGACCGAACAATCAGTGGATACCTGGGGATGAAGTGAGAGAGGCAGCAGAAAGGGACTTCAAAGGGCATGTGGAAACTTCTAGAGGTAGAGAATATGTTAATTCTTCTGATTGCAGTAATGGTTTCAAAGGTTTATCCATACGTCAAAACTTATCAGATTGTACAATTTCAATATGAGAAATGTACTATATGTTGATTATATCTCAATAAAGCTCTAAAAAAGGTTTCAAATGGAATGTAAGTTATGACCTCAATTTTTAATAACATGCGCATTTGCAAGTACAGATGCACACGTACATGCACGTATATAAGCGCACACACACACACACACACACACAGAGACAAAGCTCCATGAGACAATAACTTACACTCTTGGCAATGATTATCTGCATGAGTAGGAGGGTAAATGATTTTTGTTTTCCTCTCTTCCTCTCTGAATTTCTACTTTCCTACAGTGAAATGTATTATTTGTGAACTATATTATAGCAAATGTGTTTCTGACTTTAACTTGTGAATTTTTAAATTACATTTCTATATATTATGTCTACATAAGAGTGATGACGAAGAACTTTAGTCTCCACTCTAGGAAAATACACTTCGATGCCTGCAAAAGCAGACCCTAGGGTATACACAAATCCAAAAGTTTGTGCTGTTCAAAAGTCAAAGATATAGCTGTGGATCAAGGATATTACATGAGTTAAAAGGTGATTCAAGATCACATACTCTAAAGCAAAAGATAACCCTAGATATCCCTATTTACATCAGGGGGGCTCCTGTTTCACATACACACACACATTTTTATGATATTCTCAATGAAGGGGCATTGGCAAATTTCTGAATTTTGGCTCCGAGATGTGGAAGGTCCACAGGAGGGCATGTTCCAGATAAACATAAGAGGATATTCAATCCTTCTTCTAAATCCAGGCAAAATAATACCTAGACTAAATTCAGACAACAAATCTCCTTATTATAAAGACTCAAGATGAGGAAATTATGGCATAACAGATACCTCAGTAATGGCAGATGGGGTTTATTATCTGTCTCTGGGAAATTCCTCCGGTAACCTTCTGTCATCATTTTAAATCAGTTTACAAACTCTGTTCTCCAGTCTGCACGTATAATTTAAACCTGACGGCCAGTGGTCAACCACCTCTATTCCTGGTGGTCCAAGCCCACTTTGTTCAATACAAGGATGAACATGGATCCTAATTATTCAATCACTGCTAAAGTGACTCAGGAGACCATATGCAAATAGGACAATTGTTTCTCATGCACCTTCTATTTATTTACTAGACCAACTTTTACTATGCGTGTTCTATATATTTTAGGTCATTATTAGGTATGAAAAGAATAAGATGGTATAACAGGCATTTGCTATCTTCATGGAGACATATCTAGACTAGTAACCGTATAAAATGCACAAGAAAGCATCAGGGAACAGATATAGCTATAATCATAAAATTTTTAAATTGTATATGTCAATAAAACCTTAGGAATAGTGATATCTCCCCAAATTTCAGGCTTTCTGGGATGAAAATGTTAACTCTTTGTCATCTGCAATTTAAATAAATACATAAATCTTGAAACACATAAAAGGCAAATGAAAAACTGGAAGATAAAAAGATTCATTTTCCCTTTTTAAAATATTTTATTTATTTATTTGAGGGAGAGAGTGAGTGAGAGAGAGAACACCAGCAGTGAGGCTGGTAGTAGGGGCAGAGGGAGTCAGGCTCCTGATGTTGGGCTAAATCCCAGGACCCTGGGATCATGACTTGAGCTGAAGGCAGATGCTTAACCGACTGAGCCACCCAGGTGCTCCAAAAAAGATTAATTTTCTATGTCAGTCTTTACTGTCCTTAGTAAGAGATGTTACCATGACCAATAAGTGCATATAAATGTCTTGAGGCATCATATGAAAAATATAATTTAAATAATTACTGCATTTTTTTAATCTACCTGTGAGATAACAGAAAATATATATTTTGGTCTCTGCTCCTGGTTTCTGGCACAGAGTTCCTAAAACCCTCATAATTTCCTAAGTGAAAAGAACAGTAGGAGCATCTTCTGTTCTGTTGAGGTGGCTCTGAGTGGGCTCCAGGACGGGGACTGGTCATCAGAAAGATCAAGCAATGATCAGAAGTTTCGAATCTTCAGTCTCACCCTCTCCCCACATCCTTTAGAGAAGGGACAGGGGCTGGAAATGGAGCCTCCATAAAATCCTACTAATAGGTGGTTCAGAGAGCTTCTAGGTTGGTGACTACATGGAGTTTCAGGGTCAGTGGTGCACTCAGAGAGCATAGAAGCTCCTAGCCCTGTCCCCATGCATCGCTTCCATCTGACTGTCCTTGTCGTATATCTTTTTGTGATGAACCTATAACCTAGTAAGTAAAATGCTTCTGTGAGCCACTCTAGCAAATTAATCAAACCCAAAGAGGGGATCATTAGAACCTCTAATCTATAGCCAGTTGGTCAGAAGCACAAGGGACACCTACCTGGATTTGCAACTGGTGCTTGAGGGGCTGGTGGGTAGGGGTGAGGGCAGCCTTGTGGGACTGGGCTGTGTGATCTGCCACTATCTAAGAATCTTTTGTTGGTGTGGGAACCACCCCCCCACCCCCCTACACACACATATAGTGGTATTGGATACAGAATCTTGATCACTACCAGAACATTTTACTACCAAATTGATAAAGGTCAGACATTTTTTTAAATGTTCGGCTTAAGAGTAAAGTCCTTAGCTCTCCAGGACCCGTAAGTTGGTTAGAGGGCCAAATCAGAGAGGAAGCCCAGTATTTCCTTCACCAAAGCCCCCATCAGCCAAGTGACATTAGGGAAGAGACCTTCTGAGTTTTTCAACAGCCTCCTTTTACACTTCACATCGAAAGGACAACTGTAAAAACGAAACAGGAGGTTCTGAACACTGTTCAAAAAAAGCTGCCAAAAAGAAAACATTGCACTTTCAGAAACTCAGCTAAAGTGTCATCAGATAACCTTCTTGGTAAAATGGATTGTATCAGTTAGCATTTGCTCAAAATACTCAGTAGAAGTCAAAGGTGAGAAAATGGAGTAGAAATCTTGAACAGAAGATAATTCAAAGAATATCTACACCCAACTCTCTCTTTTATAATGAAGCCTGATGATGTGATAGGATGTGTCCAAGACCATATGCAACTACTTTGTGGCCAGTTCAAAGACAGACCCAACAATGCCACTGAGCCTGAGCTCTTTACTCAAAGTAGTTGACACATGTCTTTGACTTTCCCTTTCTCCTTAGGACCACTGCTCCACCCAGGAAGCTTCTAACCATCTATTCTGGAGGAAGTCATCTAAATTCCAATATAAGTCACAAATGCGCATCTATAAAAAGAATATGGTACCAAGCTGTTGGATGGTGTAAATAAGATAACGTGGAAAAAGCTAGCAGTGTCTGGCAATAGTAGAAACTTAACTGTAAGTTTCCTTTCCAACCCTAAAGACTTTATTCCCAAGTGACTGTAGACTAACCACTTTGGAGCAGAGATTATACGTTAGTAATTACATGCACTCACACCATTGGAGTGATAATGGAGAGAATTGAACACACAGTTAATGGTGGAAATTCATATGGAGGGGCTATTTTAAGGAAGAAACCACTTCTTGGTGTCCTCTCCAATTATGACACACAGATAGATACATGCTTTGCCTCAATATAGGATAATTCCTGTTTCTACAAGCTAAGCTTCCATCCTGATGCTTAAACAGTAGCAGAATAAAATTTTAAGTGAGATATTTCTATAGAAAGACAGGTCATATTATCTATAAAGTAAATACCAAGGTTCTTGGCTAACTTCTGTATGACAAACATCTGTTATCCATATCACAAGTTGAACAGAAACAGTATATATTCTCCTTTAGATGCGCTACAGAATCAGGGGCAAATCAGTTTCCTCCATGGGGATGAGGACTAGACCCTCTGGAGTGACGAGGCTGTCAGCTAGATAGAATCCAGGATTCTGAACGACTTCCTGAAGCAGATCCATCTTCAAGCCCCAGAGCACCTCGCTACCCATACTCAGTTATGTGAGATAGGAATAAATGTGCGTTTTGTTTGAGTCACTCTATTTTGGGAGCTCATTTTTCCATCTTGACTAATGCAAATAAATCATGTACACAGAGTGAGTAAGTCATGTTGATTGTGACTAACAATATGCAGCATAGCTTGCTTGGCAATGTTTACAGTCTCTTCCCCCAGACTAAAGATAAGGAGAGAGATAAAGGAGATGATCACAACAGAGAATTAAAACTACTTTTAAGATCTCTAATTTTCTTTTTTTTTAATTTATTTTTTATTGGTGTTCAATTTGCCAACATATAGCATAACACCCAGTGCTCATCCCATCAAGTGCCCCCCCTCAGTGCCTGTCACCCAGTCACCCCCATCCCCCACCCACCTCCCTTTCTACCACTCCTTGTTCGTTTCCCAGAGTTAGGAGTTTCTCATGTTCTGTCTCCCTTTCTGATATTTCCCACTCATTTTTTCTCCTTTTCTAGTTCAATTCCTGTTCAGTCTGTTCTTTTGCAACTAGCTTTTTGAACACCTGTTACTTACCAGAATCTCAGATGCCTTTAGAGATTATTTCATTTAATCCTTACCATAAAAATCTGAATTCTTTTTTATTAGAGAGGGGAGCTTGTAACACTCTAGACATCACTTTGCAAGGGAGACTGCTTGCCTCATTTTGCTTGCTCTGGGCATTGAGCATGGTGACCTTAAGATGTGAATACCATTGTGGCAGTACTAAGTGTCACTATGTAGCCATCATGGCTTCTCTAGGTCAAGACCTTGCATAGAATTCAAATAGATTCATTAACAAAATCTGAACACACATGCTGAAATGACAAGTATATGCCATATATTTTGTGTATTTTTTTATTTTGTGTATTTTTTATACAATTTGTCAATAGAATGTGGGACCATGTATCAAGGCACATCCATAAAGCGTAGCGTAAATAACTAGGTTGCTTTTTAATAATCATTAAGTTTTGAGGCACTAGAAACCCACCTCTGTGTTGGGTTCATCGGTATTTAGACCTGGGGAGGAAGATTCGCACAATGTCTATGTAATAAGAATCATACATATATAGTTTGTGTGGTAAGGAATCCGCATGCTTGAGATTATGTACTTTTAATCCTAAAAAATCAACCTATTGGAATGATGACCCTATAACTCCATTTTAAAAGATATAATTGAGGGGCACCTGGCTGGCTCAGTTGGCAGAGCTCATACCTCTTGATCTCTGGGTCCTGATTTAAATTTCATGTTGGGCATAGAGTTTACTGAAGAAAAAAGAAAAAGAAGAGAAAAGACAAGAAAAGGAGAGAAGAGAAAAAGGCATAATTGAGCAATGATTTAGACTAGCAATTTTAGGTAGAATCCTTACTAAACTTATTTATACATAACATTTAAGTTTATATGTAGTATTAGAAGCCGTGAGAGAGAAATTAAGAAATATTTCTTAATTAATTCTTCTATGTTTAAGTTCTCTCAGGGCTTCCAATACTACATATAAACTTAAATGTTATGTATAAATAAGTTTAGTAAGGATTCTATTTTCTTAATTAAGAAATATTTCTTAATTTCTCTCTCACGGCTTCCAATACTATATATAAACTTAAATGTTATGTATAAATAAGTTTAGTAAGGATTCTACTTAAAATTGCAAGACTCCTAACTCTGGGAAACGAAATAGGTGTAGTGGAAGGGGAGGTGGGTGGGGGGTGGGGGTGATTGGGTGACGGGCACTGAGGGGGGCACTTGATGGGATGAGCACTGGGTGTTATTCTATATGTTGGCAAATTGAACACCAATAAAAAATAAATTTATAAAAAAATAAAAATTTCCATATCACTCTAAAAATAAATAAATAAATAAATAAATAAATAAATAAATAAATAAATAAAATATTTAGAAAGATTTTAGTCAGAGAAAAGAAAGCAAGAAAATCAAATACATTAAATTTATAAATGCAGTTTGAAAATATTTGAAGATATTTAGTTTACTAAATTTGTAAATGGATTAACCTGGTGTTAATGTTTATTAAAATGTGCTAGACTCATAAATGGCATTATGTGATTTTTAAGCTGAACTCCACCCATAATAAAGTAGATTTTTAAAAAATTTCTAACTTTGACAAATTGAATATTAGTTTTAAAACCAAAAGCAACTTCCCAATAGACTTTATGCCCAAAACCACCTGCCCTCAAAGGCACTTGGAAAAGCACATCTGACAGAGTTGTAAAGGACGCACTTCCCATCACTAAGAATACGAAGATCAACCTAAGTCACCAGTATTTACCAGTGGGGCTGCTTTGCCAGTGCTGACAACTCAGCAATGCCCCTTTGTTCCTTCTTAACCATAGAGAACAAATGGATGGTTCCCAGAGAGGAGGCTAGTGGGGGGAAGGAGAAGGGGCAAATGGGTGATGGGGATTAAGGAGGGCACTTGCGATGAGTCCACCACAGCATTGTACAGCAGTGTGGAGCCACTCAAATTGTACAGTCGAGACTAATATTGCACTGCGTGTTAACTAGTGGAATTTAAATAAAACTTAAAAAATAAAAATAAAGCATTGCTACTAGTCTCAGTGAGGAATCTTTCACTGTTGACTCTGGTGGAAGTCTGTGTACACCGTACTTCTAAGTAGATACTATTTCTGTTCAGACTGCAGGGACCTGCTTTGATGACACATTCTGCAAGGAATACTACAAAGAGGGTCCTGAAGTCTTTTTGGACGAGAAGTGCCTCCTGCTGATGGCATCCATCACAGCTGCAAAGGCGCAGCACCTCACATTTCCCATATCACACCCCACCCTCATGTAACTACTTGCCCCAAGAGGCAGTTAAACCGTTAGGGTCATCCACTTAGAAACCCTCCACCTGCCATCGGGCAGGTACACCTCCTGGCCCCCTCCTGGAAGAAATCACTCCTCTTTCCTGGCTCCCTCCCTTCTTTTTCTTTCTCCTCCTTCCCACACTCCTCCTACTGTGATCTTTTCCTCCCTCTGACATCTTTAGAACTCCTTCTCTCCACTCCCAGACCTGCCAGCTGTGCTACTTGGCTCCTCTCATTCAAGTTCAAGTCTCACCCTCTTTAATGAGGAAAACCACGGGCATATTTTCCTAATAGAAACAAACGTGTTCTTTCTCAACATGAACCCAGACAACTGCAACAAATTTAGCTAGATGTTTACAAACCCTGGGAATATGACGCTCTCCTGTGGAACAGAAGATATCTGACAGGTTAAGTGGTGGCCTGGGGAGCACTCTGATGGAGGACTGGTCTGAAGAAGGCTTTGCGGGGGTCAGCTGTGATGTCAGGGGTCACTGTGAGACACCAGACAGATTTGAGGCTAAAATGAGAAGACAGGAGTTTGGGTTCTAACTTTACCACTTAGAGCAAACGGTCTTGCGAATAATCATGGTACTAATAGAATTGTTGGAGGATTTAGTGTGAACACTTTGAAATTACAGAGCTATGCAGTCCTAAAATGTGGTTTCTGTCTCAGGGATCTATTATGTGGCTCGATGCTCATTAAAAGACTTGTAAATCCACAAAGAATGTTGCTTTTTCTTTTTTAAGGAATGTGTAGTAGAAAAGCCTTTACACAGATAAACTCTTTAGAGTCAAGAGAACATTTACTCATTCATCATTTATAGAACACATCCCATTCGTTATGAGGACATGTTTCCTTATAGTCCTCTGCCATATGATGTGAATTCACAGAACGTGGGAAGACACCCCATCACCACTGCCATTCCTGTGAGTTAAATATGTGTCCCTGCTAAGACGTAACTGCATCCTGAGATACAGGAGGCTGAACACAATAATTTCTTATTAGCCACTCACATTCTAGTATGAATCAGTACAGTTTCCTTTCCCTGCCTGATACATAGGTGAGAGGGGTTTTAGCTGGAATGTGTGCTTACAGCAGTATTTCTCAATTGTGATTCCCACATATAATTAACTAGAATTTCCTGGACTATCTGTAAAAAAGAGATTCCTGGAAAACTTCTGCTTTGCAACCTTGCCTCAAGCCAGTCCCATACTTCTATTTCCAGGGTGAAAACAGTCCCATCAGAAACAAATAGAAATCATAACCCTAGGAGATTTAAGACTTTCCAAATGAAACATTAATTTGAATAAACAAACAAGAAGCTCTGAGGCCAAATCAACTTCCTCTCTTCAGAAATTTCCAGCCTTTCTGCCCATGCTGCTTAATTGGGAAGCACAGTCATTTTCCCCCACTGGAGTATGGGGGTTATGTGGGGTTTGGGGTTTATGGGTGCTGTAGACACAACAGACTTCTATTTCTGGTAAATGTCAGCTGGAAAAGCAACTTTATATCCCAGACACTCCCCCTGCCCCAACCACTGCCCAGAGAGTTCTCCCTGAGAGAAGCTGAATCACAAGAGAATGGAGGCTCCTTCCCTGACTCCAGCCAAAGGTTCCCTGTCCCCAACAGGCCTTCAGATGCTCTGGGTTTCAGGAACTGGCTGCAGAACCGCCGTTTGTTAGTGATGCCCACCTTGACCCTTGACAGGACTCTCACAAGGTGACTCCGGTCTGGACACCCCCATGCTATGGGTGAGTACTGGGCCCAGGGACTTGCTGACTCACTTCTCTTGCTTCTGTTTCTCTGCCTTTACTTCCCACCTGGAAGTTCCTACAGATTGACCCAAGTTCACCTCCAATGTGGCTGAGGCAGAGACATACCTTGGAACTGATCTTGACTGATCATCCTTGGACTTAAAACTTGATCTTAGGGATGCCGGTGGGGCTCAGTGGTTGAGCATCTGCCTTTGGCTCAGAGCGTGATCCTGGGGTCCCAGGATAGAGTCCTGCATCAGGCTCCCTGCAGGGAGCCTGCTTCTCCCTCTGCCTGTGTCTCTGCTTCTCTCTCTGTGTCTCTCATGAATAAATAAAATTGTTAAAAAAAAAAAAAAACCCTTGATTTTAGACCCCTTCCAATCTGCCACATGCCTTACTCTTCCCAAAGCTGCCATTGACCTGACCTTGGCCCTTCCCTTCCTCAGCCCGGTTCCTGGTTACACAGGCCATGTCACCTCTCCTTCCTTCCCACTCAGCCCTACACCTGCTTCCCAGCTCTTGCATGGTCTCCTTATCAGATTCTCCCCACTTGCATCCACACCATGCAGCTCCCAGCTCCCTGGAGGGCACACCCCACTCCCACAGTCTCTGCAGACCAGCTTATCACCCCCTTGACTCTGATAGACAGAGATATATAGTTCACTGCACTTTTCTTCAACTCAAACTCCCTTTATCTTCTTCCATTTGTCTCCTTCTTCCCTCCTTCTGCTGTGGAAAGGAAGTTTCCCTCCACCCACTATGTTTTCATCTCTTTGAAATCTTATGCCAGCTCTCACCCCCTCTTGCCTCTATTAGGCTCTTCCTCTCGGTCTACAAGCTTATCTCAGTCTTCCCTGCTCTAGAAAAGCCAGCACGAAGAAGAATGTTCCCCAGCCTTGCCACTCCCTGATCCCTTGAACTTTTCAAGACCCCACTCGCTGTTTAACCCTGAAATAGATTACCCCCACCTGCTTGTCTCTTAAGACTGTTCTCATTGAAGGTTGCAACGCCCTAAGTACAAAATCCAGGGGACTCTTCCCAGTCTCCATGCTCCTGAATCTGTCCTTGCCACATCATCCTTTGGAGCTTTCCTTGCATGTAGAGGAGCCCATGACTCTTCGAGAATAATGTTGCTGCTGAGTGACCCCTGTATTGCTATTATGTGGCAGGCACTGCCCTGAACATTTACAGTCTTTCTTAATCCTCATGATGATCCAGGGCAGGAGCTATTACTTCCCCATCTTATTAGAGAGGGAACAGGCATGGAGAGATGATGTGACTTGTCAAGGCATACACAGGGAGCCAAAAGGTAAACCCTAACCTATAGGAGTCCAGTGCCATGCTCCAGACCATCAGACAAGGGCACCCCAAGTCAAGTTGCTGCCTTTTCCTGGCTCTCTTACTCCCTCCACTGATCCCTCCTTCCTGGTCTCACTCTCTTTCCCTGCCCGTACGTGCAGAAGGTTTCTGTTTTCATTAATGGGCCCGCTGGCTCAGCACGTTGGAACTCTCTCCCTCACTCTCCATGTTCAACCAGGTGCCAAACCTTATCGATTCTAACAACACAGTATCTTTCTCATATGTCCTTTCACTTTCCACCACCAACATCTCCTCAGGCACTGGTCGTCCATCACCTGGGCCATCTCTGGGGCCTTCTCTTGTTTCCTGTATACCCTCTGCTCAGCTGACTAGTTTCCCCAACACAATCATTCTAGGGAGCACCAAAGACAAAAGACAAAGCTGAGTTGGAGATCCCCAATCTGAAATCAACATAAGGTTGACTGATGTTGGGGATCCCTGGGTGGCGCAGCGGTTTGGCGCCTGCCTTTGGCCCAGGGCACGATCCTGGAGACCCGGGATCGAATCCCACGTCGGGCTCCCAGTGTATGGAGCCTGCTTCTCCCTCTGTCTGTGTCTCTGCCTCTCTCTCTCTCTCACTGTGTGCTTATCATAAATAAAATAAAATTAAAAAAAAAAAGGTTGACTGATGTTTAAGATATATTGAAAATAATGTAAAAAAAAATAGTAGGACATTTTCTAACAAGCCAGTCTGGAAATCATCATATTCTTTCAAAAAATGTAATTTTGACTTCAAATTGGTTAGAGCCCAGCTATTTTGCAACTCTCTAAAGTAAGAGATTACTTTGCAGAAAAATGATAAGTAGGATGAGTGTTTGTTCCTATCTGGTATGTAAGATAACGTAATAAAAAAAATTTAAGCAATTTTGTATCCAGCTCACCAATATTATCTCAACATTCCAGCTTCTCATAACCTCAAGGAATTAATCCCGATGTTCTGTTGTTTCCCCCGTTAATTAAAATTTGACAGATATACCTACTTATACAAGAATTAAGACTTTTGCAATCTGACAATTACACTTTCATATTGGGCACCTACTTTCAAAAGCATTCTCACCACCCAAACTGCCAGCCATGGAAGAGAACTAAAAAGTCTGTTCGGATATTAAAAAGTACGACAGAAGCCATGAGAAACAACAGGATCTACTACTCAAGTGTCCCTGGTGTCTGCCAAACAGTCCTCATCTCCCCAGGACCCTGCCCGAGTGTTGGATACTTACATAAAAACACCTCAACTACATATTTTGAGAAATCATTCACATACTATTCTGGAACATTTCTCAAATACACCAGACTTTATACAAATTCATCTCTAAGAAGCCAATTTCACCTCTTCGTGTACTCTTTGACTGAAAGAAACTTCCTAAGCCTAAATATTTTTATATACAGAATATATTGTATTGAGTCACAATTTATATACATTCACAGATGTTAATCATATGATGCTATGAGTTTTTTCCACATATATATTAACCTGTATAACCAATGCCTCAGTGAAGGTATAGA
This sequence comes from Canis aureus, assembly GCF_053574225.1. Classification (NCBI taxonomy): domain Eukaryota; kingdom Metazoa; phylum Chordata; class Mammalia; order Carnivora; family Canidae; genus Canis; species Canis aureus. The sequence continues at coordinate 43,542,407 of NC_135621.1, forward strand.
ACATGTCCGTTCCCCCTAAAAGCTCCCCTATGCCCACCTGTACTAGTCACGTCTCGTCTTGTTCAATAACAAGCTACCCCCTAAAACTTAGCAATGTAAAACAACAAGCTTTCTGTTTTATTGTCTCACATGGTTGCTGAGGGTCAGGAGTCTGGGTGTGGCTTGGCTGGGTGGTTCTGACTCAGCTTTATCGTGAAGCTTCAGTCAAGCTGGGGACAGGACCACAGGCTCTGGGGAACTTGACTGGTGCTGAAGGATTCACTTCCAAGCTCACTTAGTTATTGGCAAGAAGTTAGTTTCTTACCATGTGGGCCTCTCCTTAGGGATGTTCATGACATGATCCAGAGTAGTGGAGAGAACGAGAGAGAGGGAGATGGAGGGAGAAAGAGAGAGAGAGAGAGAGAGAGAGAATGAACATAAGGCTGAAGCTACAATGTCTGTAACCTAATCTCAGAAGAAGCGTACCATGCCTTCACTTTTGCCTTATTCTATTGGTCACCCAGGCCAAGCCTGGTATGATGAGGGAGGGAATTATACAACATTGCGAACATCAGGAGAAGAAATCATCCAGTGCCATCTTGGAGGCTGGCTACCATACCACCTCAGTCAATCTCCACCACTCTCACCCCCTCGCCCTAAGATGGAAATCATGGCTCAGATTTCTTTCACCATAGATTCAACTTGCCTATTCTAGGACTTCATATAAACAAAAAACAAATATCCAGTACTCTTTTTTGCATGCTTTCTTTTACTTAGCATAACCTTCCTGAGGTGTCTCCATGTTGTTATGGATTTCAAGTAGTTCATTCATATTTATTGCTGAGTAATAGTTCATTTTATGGATTTCCATCAGTTTGTTCCTTTGTTCCCCTGTTGATAAAGTTTGAATTGTTTCTAATTTAGGGCCACTATGAAAAAGGCAGCTAAAAATATTCTTGTACAAGTTTATTTGTGAATATATGCTCTCATTTCTCTTGAGTACACACCTAGAAATGGAACTATGGGGTCATAGGGAACATATGTATTTTGGATATACATTTTTTTCTGGATAAAAGAACTTTGTCAAATATAAATTTTGGTGAATATTTTTCCTGTTCTGTAGTTTGCCTATCCACTTTCTTTTTAAAAAATATATTTTTAAATTTATTTATTTGACAAAAAGAGAGAAAGTAAGTGAGTGCACAAGCAGAGGGGAACAGCAGAGGAAGGGAGAGGGAGGGAGAGGGAGAAGCAGACTCCCTGCTGAGCAGGGAGCGAGATGCGGGGCTTGATCCCAGGACCCCAAGATCATGACCTGAGCCGAAGGCAGTTGCTTAACTGATGGAGCCACCCAGGCACCCTGCCTATCCATTTTCTTAATGCTGTCTTCCTGTTTGAGCAGAAGTTTGTTTGTTTGTTTGTTTGTTTGTTTGTCTATTATCTGCTGGATCCAAATGGTTCTCTAAGAATGGGCACAACTAAGCTAGATAGGTCTGTGGGTCCAGATCTATGAACTGGATCTTAAAGGGTACAGGAGAGGCCAAGTCGGCTGCCCCAATAAGGGATGAAGGTATTTTGGCAGCACCTTCCTAATCCCAGGCTCATTTGGCTAGGGCTCTACCATTCCTGAGAAAGACCCAGAGATCCAAATACCTCCTAGAGACTCTGCAGGCAGGTAAAGGCTCTCAACACAGCACACCCATTTCACCCCAGGTGCTCCCCAGCTCACATTTGAGCCCTTAGCATGGATACCTCATGCGGGACACCTGGACAAGGCTGACAGAGATGTCGCCATACTCAGGGTCACCCCAATGTGACATGAAAACAGTGATGAGGATGAGGAGTACACCAAATCCTCTTCCCTGTATACTTAACCTTGAGTCTATACTTTAAATTTGCTTTTATTGAGTTGGCAGTAAAATCAAATTCAGTGAGGAGCCCTTTTCCTCATTTGTTCCAATATTTGAACCTGTTTCCAGACTTGAATCTTCTTATGGAAAGTGGTGTTTTTGTCCCATTGTATTTGTCCGTTACTACAGCAGTAACTTTCTGTTTAATACATAGGTGTATTTAATAGGAAAGATAAATTTTAGAGTCAAGTCCCTAGGTTTCATTTTTTAAAGTCTTTAGTATTTAAAAATAAAATAAATAAAGTCTTTAGTATTTTGATGTGGTTTATGGATTGACTTAGTGAGAAGGGCTATCTTTACAATGATGAGAGTCCTTTTCCAAATACTTGACATGCCATTCCACGCATTGTCCTCTTTTGTGCTTTTTAAGAAAGGTTTTATAGATTTAGAGATTTTAATCACAGAAGTCTCTCAGACCTCTTGTTCAAGCATTCGATGTGTATTTATATTTCATTGTTATCAATAACATCTTTTTTGTTTACCCCCAAAGTCATTGTTTTTTTTAAAAAAATATGTTTAATTTTTAAATAGGTTATACAATGCCAACTGTAAACATTTTAAGGAGTGCTTCCATTTATATCTTTTGTTCTATCTTTTCATTTCTTTCTTCTAACTCACTGTTTATACAGTTTTGAAGGATTTTTAACAATTGCATTGAGGAATAATTTAATTCCACAAAATTCACTTATTTTAAGTGTATAATCAAATGATTTTCAGTGAAGTTAGCAAGTTGTGCCACCCTCATCATAATCCAGTTTTAGGATATTCTCATCACTCCAACAAGACAGTTGAGGCCCATTTACAGAGTGAACCACTCTTCCCACTCTTGGTGCCAGCAACCACATCTGCTTTCTGTCTCTGTAGATTTGTCTGCTATAATATTTCATGCAACTGGAAGCACTCTGTGGTCTTTGTGCCTGACTTCTTTCACTCAGTAGGATGTTTGGGAAGCTTTTTCATGTTTACTGTGTATCAGAACCTCACCTTTTCTTACTGCTGAGTGGTATTCCATTTTAGGGTTAGACCACATTTTGTTACCATTCACCAGGTGATGGGCCTTTGGGTTGTTTCCACTTTGGGCTATTATAAACAATGATGCTGAGTGAATATTCATGGGCAGAAGTTTTTCATTTTGAAGAAGTCTAACATATTTTTTTCTCTCTAAGTTAATGCTTTTGGGGTCCTTTTAAAGAAATCTTTGCTTACTCCAAGATTGTAGAGTGAATTTTTTTCCTGTTTTCTTACAGAAGTATTGTATTTTTAATTTTTACCTTTAATCTCTAATCCATTGTAAAGTTTTTATGCAATGTAATATATGAATGTAGGTAGTTTTTTTATAGAGACTTGTAGCTCTTATATTCCTATTTCTTAAAACAATCTTTTTCTCAATAAAGTATTTTGGTGTCTTAATCAAAACTATATACATGTGGGTTTATTTCTGGACTCTATTTCATCATTCATTTGTTTGCCTATCTTTATGTTGGTATTACACAGTCTTGATTACCATAGCTTTATAGCGAGTACTAAAATCAGGTGTTTATGAGTCTCCCAACTTTTCCTTCTTCAAAATTATTTTGGCTTATTCTATGTTCTTTATGTTTTATATAAGTTATAGAATCAGGTTGGCAATTTCTGCAAAGGAAAAACATCTTCCAGAATTTTGATTGGAATTACATTGAATCAGTAGATCAGTTTGAAGGGAATTAACATTTTATAATTATTTAGACTTTCAACTCAAACATGTTCTATATCTCTTCTTTTATTTATACCTACTTTAATTTCTCTCAGCAGTGTTTTGTAGTTTGAAATGTAAAGAAAGGTTTTACACATACCATAATTTTTTATTTTCTAACTATTCATATATGATAGTATAGGAGAACAATGATTTCCATATATTGATCTTATATCTTACAACCTTATGAATTCACTTATTAGTGCTAGAAGCTTTTATGTTTTAGATTCCTTTGAGTGATTTTTTGCATACAGACTTATTTCTTTGAGAAACAGAGATAATTTTATTTTTCCTTTCCAATATTTATGTCTTTTATCTCTTATCTTATTATACAGGCTAAGGCCTCTAGTATAATATTGAATAGGAATGGGAAAAGCAGATATCTTGGTTGTTCTTAAGGAGAAAATATTCAGCTTTTTGCCTTTAGGTTTAAAGTTTGTGTTTGATTACAGTTGACCTTTGAACAATGCAGGAGTTAGAGACAATATATTTAGAGTTCTATGTTTTTATTACAAGAAAGCATGTATAAATGAACCCAGGCAGTTCAAATTTGTATTGTTCTTTTTCTATCTTCCTTAAGATAGATGTTCATTCAGTGATTTTAATCCTTCCTTATCTTCTACTATAACTCATGAGTACTATAAATCAGAGCTATGTATATCTCTTAAGGGCGCTTTAATTTTGTCACACAAATATATACATATAAACACAGGGATCCCTGGGTGGCGCAGGGGTTTGGCGCCTACCTTTGGCCCAGGGTGCGATCCTGGAGACCCGGAATCGAATCCCACATAGGGCTCCCGGTGCATGGAGCCTGCTTCTCCCTCTGCCTGTGTCTCTGCCTCTCTCTCTCTCTGTGACTATCATAAATAAATAAAAATTAAAAAAATAAAAAATAAAAAAAATAAACACACACACCTGAACACATTCTATTCCCTGTATGGTCTAATTTCTCATGTAACTTTTTCTTTGATCCATTGATCATATAAAAATGCATTATTTAATATCCATACAATTTAGGAATTTTTCAGATTACTTTTTGTTATTGAATTCCAATTTAATCCTCTCTTGGTCAGATAATTCACTCTGTATGATTTTAATACTTTTAAACCATTGAGATTTGCTTTAGGATGTAAAATATAGTCTATCATGGTGAATGGTCCATATGTACTTGAAAAGAATATTGATTCTGTGGTTATTGGGTGAAATGTTTGTTAATGACAGGTAGTTTGAGTGAATCACTTGTGTTTATCAAGCTTTTTATATCATAAAGAGGCTGGGGTGTTTTGGGTCTGTTTTACAGCTAAGAGTACATTACTAAAAGAAAATCAAAGCAATTTCCAACTATGTGTGTGGATTTGGTGATTTCTCACTTCAGCTCTGGCAATTTTTATTTACTGTGTTCTGAAACTCAGTTGTTGGGTGCATATACTTTTATAATTACTTTCTTTGATGAATTGCCTTTTTTAAAAACTATTATGAAATGTCTTTCTTGGCAGTACTCCTGGTCTTAAAACCTACGTTGCCTGATATTAATAGAGCCACTTCAGCATTCTGATAGAGTACATGATATACTTGTGTCTTTTTACTGAATGTGTGCCTTGTAAACAGCATATACTTGGGCTTTGCTTTAATAATCCCGACTGATGCTTTCTGTCTTAAATTGGGGCATTTAGTCCATTTACTTTCTTTTTTTTTAACTGCTCTAAAATTCTATGATTCTGTAGTATAATTTACTTTATCTTGAGTAGATCTGGATCCCACTCATTGGTAATGTTAAGAATATCTTAGACTCTCACAAGTCGATGTTGTATTTGCTTCATGCACACAGTGAACTGAATTCCCATTAGTTTCCTCCCATTACCATAAGCTTTTCTTTTTCCAGAAACTAGCTCCACATTATTGAGTCAACTAAGAATGTTTATTCAGGTTGTACTCAAAATGATTACCTTTATCAGATAAATATCTATAATTTACAACATCTCTTAAATTTGTTTGTTTTCCCAATGTTTCTATAGCCAAATGCTTTGTTTTATATATTCTCATTACTCTGAAACATTATTTCAAAACAGATGTGATAGCTACATGGAATTATAGACATTTCTAATTTTTTTCAAATATTTGCAGAATTGAATTACACAAGATTGGTTTTGAATTTGCAAGTTCCTATTTGCAGTAGAAGAAATCAAAAGCATTGTTAGCACAGAGATTTTCTTATTCAAGAGAAGCACTGTACAAGATGATAAGTGCCACCATGATTTGACTTACTTGGTAAGTAGCCAAATATTATCTGAATGACACCAGAAATTGATATTATTGGTATTGGTATTATTTATTATTTATTACCCAGTCTAACAATTTCTGTCTTTAGAGAATTAAATATTTTAATGTAAATACTAATATTGGTTTTGTGTCTACCATCTTGCTACTTGTTTGCTATTTGTTTATTACTCTTAATTCATCATTTTCTGGCATCTTTTGGATTATTTTAATGTTGTATTTTTTAAAGATGTTATTTATTTATTCATGAGAGACACACAAAGAAAGGCAGAGACACAGGCAGAGGGAGAAGCAGGCTCCCTGTGAGAAGCCCAATGCAGGATTCAATCCTAAGACCCCAGGATCACAATCTGAGCTGAAGGCAGATGCTCAACCACTGAGCTACCCAGGTGTCCCAATACTGCATCTTTTTCCCTTTTGGCTCCTTACCTCAAAGTCTTTGTTTTATTTTTATTGTTGCTACTGGTTTCTAGGGTTTACAATATGCCTTTTAACTTTTCATAGTCTACCTTCCAGTAGTTTATACCATATCAATAAAATGAAAGAACATTAAAGCAATATATTTTCTCTTCCTTTAGGCTATTGCTGTGATACATATTACTTGTACATGAATTAAAGCCTTAAATACATGGTTAGTCATTTTTTACTTTAACCAGTAAATTATGTCTTAAACCCACTATCAAACAAAGAAATTATTTTGTATTTCCCCACATAATTACCATTTTTCTACACTCCTCATTCCTTCATTAAGTTTGTTTCTACCTGGCATCACATTTATTTACCCTGAAGAACTGCCTTTAACTTGCCTTTTTCATGGAAGTCTGCTGGTAATACATTTTCTCAGCTTTGCTTTGCATACAAATTTTTTTATTTCACTTTCCTGTATAAAAGGTATCCATGAATATAAAACTCTAGGTTAACTGGGTTTTTTTTTTTTTCTGTCAGCATTTTACAGATGTTGTTTCATTATTTTTGACCTGGCTTTCAGGTCGAAAATATTTGACCTATTTATTGCTGGTTTTCAACAATTTGATTATGCATGCCATTGCTTTGTATTTATTCTATTTGTGGTCGTTGAGCTTCTTAGAATTGTGTATTTATTTTTTTCATCAAATTTTGAAATTTTCTCATGATTATTTCATTAAATATTTTTTGTATACAAATTTATTTCTTCCTTCTAAGACTCTTATCCTACAAGTCTCTGAATCTCTTTTCTTTCTTTTTTCCACCTTTTCTCCCTCTTTCTATGCTATAGTCTGTTTCTATTACCCTGTTTTCAAGTCCCTTTATTTTTTTCTTCTGCACAGTTAAATCTATTGTTAAGCCTACCGAGAGACTTTGCCAATGCAGATATTGTATGTTTTTTAGTTATAGGATTTCCATTTTTTTCTTTTTTATTGCCATTTCCTTATTTAGATGTCCTATTTGGTCCTTTACTGTGGTCCTATTTTCTTTAAAGTTTTGAAAGGAATTAAAATAGCTATTTAAAAGCCCTTTGTCATCTAATTCAATCATCTCTCTCATATCTGTTTCTATTTCTCTTGATCTGGGGGTCACATTTTCCTGCTATTCTGCATGTCTTGTAATTTTTTTATTGTATGTTGGATATTTGGGATGCTATGCTGTTGTGTCTGTATTTTATTATTTTCCTTAGATTATTTCAAACAATGTGAATCTCATTCTAGGAAGAAGTAATTTACTTGTGGATCTGCTTGATTATAAAGCTTTACTTGGGGGATGGGGGTTGTCTAGCATAGCCTTTACTCTTGGTGGATTAGCTCTACCTACTTCTCAGAGTTTCAACAAGATCTCTCCACTTTGACTTGGAGATACAATAAAGTATCTCCAAGTAGGAGTAAAATATCTCCTACCTCTTAGAGAGATTTGGACCTCATTTTTAGCTCATAGCTTCCTAGTAGATGTTCTTTGCTCGTTCTGTATTTATGTAGCTTAGTATTTAGCCAAATCCCCAAAGGACTCCCTTGCAGATTCCTGATGCTTCTCTATATAGTTTCCTTTCCTTTTGTATTCTTTTCCCATCTAGACATCTCCAAACTCAGATCACTAAGTATGACCACAGTAATGCTTGTGTTCTCTACCTTGCACCATAGTTCAGAAAGTGCCTGCAAGCAGAAATCTCAGATAATAAGGGAATTCCCTAAATAGCTTTCCTTCTTTAAAGTTATACAGTGCCTGCTGTCCAAAGTTTGGATGATATTTTTTCATAGGTATTGTCTAGTTCTCTAATTATTTGTGGTAAGAAAGCTAGTCCAACACCACTCTGTCATGATACTGAAAAACCAATTTTGATTACAGCAGTCTCCTGCACATCTTTTGGTAGATCACCACTATTTACAGAATAAACTCAAAATGCCTTAGCCTGAAAATCTGATTCAATTTACTTTATTTCCCACCTCTGTTCTTAAAATATTTTCTACCAAGAAAAATCTCATACTTTCAACCTAGTTTTTAGGATCAGAGCCTTTGGTTCAAATCCTGCCTGAGCTTTGGTTCTCTGATCTGTAAAATAAGGATAAGAACCATATGTACCCCATAGGAGTGGTGAAGAATAAATACCAGGATTTATATAAAGTAACCAGCATAGTGTCTGTCTTATAATAAAAGCTCAACCATCAGAGGTGTTGATGTACATATCCTTGTAATGCATCTCTCCCCAAGTAAACTGTAACTTCCTGAAGAACAGGCTTATAACTACTTCATCTCTTTACTCTTCCCATAACTTAAAGCTGTGCCATAAACCATAATGGTTAAAAACATTGACCTTGTAACTAAACCCCCAAGGTTTATTCATTCATCTTGCAAGCATCTACTCAGTGCTATATAAATTAAAGACCAAAGATCCATACAAAGCAGCAAGAATACCACTGCAAGCAAAAACAGACATGGTCTCTGCCCCAGTCAAGCTGACAGTCTAATGCAAGAAACAGACACCAATGAAATATTTACCAAAAACAAAAACAAACAACCACAACAAAATATGAAAAATGTATCCATGCTTCACTTAAATATATTTTACATCTCATTGCCAATTGCTTAAAATCATTCAGTGGCTTCCTACTGCCTTCCAAAGAAAGTGCAAACTCTCTGACAGTGGTAACTGTCCTGCCGAGAGGTACGTGGGATCAGTGAAAGCATGCAATGAGGAAATGTGACCTAGAGTTGTGCAGCCAAGGGAGGTCTCCCTGAGGAAGCATGACTGCTATGTGACAGACAGCATGAATTGCCCTTTTCTGGTGAAGAGAGGGAGGAAGAATAGAGCAGGCAAAGGAAACTGAACAGAGGCACCATGGCAGGAAGGAGGGTGGGGAACATAGAGAACCGAAAACAGAAGACAGAGGCTGTGTGTGCGCCACAAGATGAGGGTGGAGATGCCGGGTTCCGTCCTTGAGGTCACATTAAGAGTTTCCATCTTTAGGAGTGGCCAGGTGATTCCACCAGTGAACCAGGTGACTCCTGATTCTGGTTCAGGTCATGATCTCAGAGTCCTGGGATCGAGCCCCACATCAGGCGTTGTGCTTAGCAGGGAGACTACCTGCAGACTCTCTCCCTCCCTCTCCCTCCCCATCACTGGTTCACACACTCTTGCTCCTCTCTTTCTCTAAAATAAATAAATAAATCTTAAAAGCCAAAGAAGAATTTCCATCTTTAGCCTAAGAGCAGTGAGACACAGCAGTTTTAAGTAAGGAGACCAGTGTGGTTCTGCAATGTCAAGAGCAAAGTAGCAAAGTGCAGGCACAGATGGGATATCTCAGTGTTTCAGTTACTATTGCTGCTCAACAAAGTACCCCCAAATTTCTCAGCTTTTTTTAATCAAAATATAATTGACACATAACATTAGTTTTAGGTGAACAACATGGTGATTTGATAAGTCTGTACATGAGGCTACACTCCCGACATCTCTTACCAATAATGTGATTATGATGCCATTGACTATATTCCCTATGTTGTCCCTTTCATGCCTTAGAACAATCTTTTTATTATGCTGATTGACTTAGTGCTTCTACAACTTGGACAGATAGGGGTGAGGTGGAAGGTGGAGAGGGTAGAAGGCAAAGGAAGGACAGGCATGACTTGCCACTATTCTATGTGGCCTAGGATTTTTGCTGGAAAGACTGAAAACTGGGAGTGAATTGATGGCCAGGGTCTAGAACCATCTAAATGACTTGATTGCTCACTTGTCTAGGCTTTAGCTGAGATAGCACAGAAATTAGAACTGGCAACCAAAATGCCTACATATGGCTTGATTTCCTAAAAGCATGGGGATCTGAGCATCTCAGGGCTCTAACATGAGCATTCTAGCAAGCAAGATAAAGTTGCACTGCCTTTTAGGACTCGACTCTGATGTAACACAGTGCTATTTTAATGAGACTTTATTGGTCAGGGCAGTCCCTAGTGCAGCCAATTTCAACGGCACAGAACATAGACTTCACTTGTCAATAGGAGATATATCGAAGAGCTTCAGATAGAGGAAATGTTTAAAATAGTGAAATCAAAAATAACACCATTTCAGTAGAGATAGTGGCAGATGAGGGTAGCTTAAACTGATGTGGTGGTAGCTGAGGTAGAGAAAAGTACTAAAGAGGTTACATTAGCAGAACCTGGTGATTGAATGGATATGAAGAAAAAGTAGAGGCTTCTAGATTGTGCAGCAGAACAGATGGTGGTGCCACTTACTAAGCTGTGGAACACAGGAAAAGGACTGGGACATCCATAATCTGGTTTGTGGGGTAGAGAACTTGAATCTGGTTTTGGAAATGCTGGGTTGGGAGGGACTTTGAGACATTCATATGAAAGTCAAGTAAGCAGCTAAATGCATGGACTCAACAGAGATACTGGGACTGGCTATGCGAGTTGTTACCATTTCAGTGGTCACTGAAATCATAGATGCAGGTGGGATCAGAGAGGGACTATCCAGTGAAAAGGAAAGAGAGACAAGCATAAATCTTTGAGCAACTTTAGCGTTAGCAGCGCGAAGAGGAGACAGGAGAGCAGTTCCGGAGTTAATAGAAAACAAAGAGTAGCTTGCACAGCAAAATCGCAGAAAAGAGAGGAGTTAGGAAAGGTGAGTGGTCAACAGTGTCAGATGCTGATGACAGACTAGATGAGAAGAGGTCTGAGGATCTAGTGCAGGGAGGTGATTATTGTCGATCATGAGATCTTTTTTCCATAGAGTCATGGGTGCATTGTGGGAAAAAGCCTGTCTGAAATGGAGGTGGAAAGAGACCCGAGACTTTCATTCTGCAGTCACCGATGACCTCAGTGTGTTCAAAGCCAGTGAGTGAGTGCCACTACTGGCACTTTTAATCACTCTGCCTCTATAATTTCTCTTACTAAAGAGAGGCACCTCTTTGTTTACATTTTATGTTTCTCAGCAAACATATACCTCTCAGAAAACCCTCTTCTGTGCTTAATTTAACGGTCTTCCTCCACCCACCACCCACCTGCGGGCATCCTCCTGACTCAGTCTGGGCCCTCTGTCTCCCTCACAGCCTCGCTTACCTCGAGATTGCACACCTGCCCGTAGGATGGCGGCCTACATGCACATCTCCATCCCAGGTGTTTCTTCCTGTGCCCAAGGATTTCTGGCTGTTTCCGAGGCCAAATGCAGATGAGCTTGTTGCTGAAGCAAACAATGTCCCATACCCAAAGTTAAATTAAATTTGTCCTATATACTCTTCTTGCCACCGGCTCTTCTCTATTTCTAGTTCCCTATATCTCAAATTCTGACGTCACCTTCTGCTTTTTTGCTATCTTCTGGCTTCCTGCACTTATCTCTGCCTTTTTGCTTCTCATGGGCACATGCTTCCAAGGCAGTCTCCTGCATTCACCTGGATAGCATGAATCTCCATTTTCACAGCAATAACCCAGATCCAAGGATACACCTGTGTGGATCTAGGACCCACACATCAGGCTTCCTGATAATAGTTCTCCGAAGTCATCTTCTTGATGTGTTACTATCCTGCAATGTGATAGGCTGATTAAAATAGAAAGGGGAAGACTCTAGAAAATTAAGAATGACTAATAGATTCCAACTTGTTATCAAATCTGATCCTTTGGTGGTTCCCTAGACTGCTGTGTTAAGAAGAATTCTGAATCTCCATCCGGATTCTTGCAGGAATTCAGAGGTTGATTGGTGCTATTTGCTATTTTGTCATTTGTTTTGTTCTTTGTTACAGGATAGAATTAGCAGCCCTAATTGCAGGTCGAATCTTGGTAAGAACATTGGATGAAATGTAAGTAGGCCTATAATTTAATCTCAGTGAAATCATTAGGATATTCCATACAAATTCCAAAATTTCTACAAAATATGACTTACTAATAATGTATGTTAGAAGGTGATATGGTCCAACTTTTGCTCCTTTGCATCTTTTACATTATTAGTTTCATGTAGGTAGTTATCTCTTAGAGACCTATTTGTTACAAAGAGCTCTCAAAAGGAATGCCTGACCCAGAACATTTTAATGTATGGATCAATTAAGACCCACCAACACCTCCTCAGGTTGTGACACATAGCCCTGCCACTTTGCCTGTGCATTAAACAATATGGAGATGTAGCATCTGTCAAAAGAAGGCCCACCTTGGGAAAACACAACCTTGTTTTCTCTATATAGCTTTATATAGCTCCTAACACTTTCAGAGGTGATCATGTTCATGCACAAAATGGGCAAGACCAGGATGTACCACCATTAGACATTCTGAGAAAGTTGTTTCTGGTGATTGTCATATTTGCAGTATCATTGTGAATGCAACACGGACGCTACTGCATGGTGATATTATAGACTCAAATTTGGCTATAAAAACATTCCACATAAATTTTTAAAGATTTAAAATTAAGGTGAATGGTCCTACTGTGCATTTGCTCATTGTATAAGGATTAACTCAACTGCCATTGCCAGTGAAGCAATGGCTACTTTGGGGGGGAAAAAACATGTGCCATTAATGAAACCATATATTGACCTCTTGGTTTGACCCACCAGCCATTGGAGTTATTGGAATAATTTACCTATGGAAACTTTCAACAGATTTTCCAAAGTATTATATGAAGACTATATCAAGCACATATTGTCTGGCACATAGTAGATGCCCAAAATAGTTGTGCAAAAAACAAGCATGCTTTTTCAAAAAAAAAAAACCTTTGTCATTTACTGAAGATAGAACCATTCATCAGTTGCTTTCCTCTGATGAGAAGATGTCAAGAAGAGTTACCTGTTCTGCTTAAACATACTAATAAGAGCTACACGTAGGAGCAGTTGCTATGGGGCAGACACTTTGCTGAGCACTTTATAGCTATTATACATTTCTTTTCAAAGCAGCCGTAGGAGGTAGGCACTACAAGCACTTCATAGGATGAGGAATCTGAAACAGAAGTTAAAGAATTTCCCCAAAGTCACAGAAAGAAAAAGGAAAGAATCTCTAGCAGGCTAGTAAAAACTAGAGCTGGGACATGATCCCGGGCAGCCTGCTCCCAAGCTTCATTTAAATGCACCACTTCAAAACAGTCACATGTATCCAATGACTTGCACAGATTGTCTCAGTTAAGTGCTGATGGTGAGTAGAATCAGACTGAAACCAAAGGGTGAGGATGACACAGTAGAGGCAGATGCTTAGGTAAGAAAGTAAAGAGACACCTTCAGAATTGCATTCCCTTTGATTGAAAAGGGCTGAAATGTATGTAAAAAGCAGCCATAGCCAGACATGACAGGAACAAAGGGATAGCTTATGGATAGTAGTGAACAAGAGGCTTCCAGAATGTTCTAGAAGATTTTTTCCAGGCTTACTGAAATATAATTAACATGTAATATTATGTACATTTAGGGTGTACAACATGCTGATTTGTACACATATCTACTGCTCAGTGATTACCACAAGGTTACTACAAGAGCACATCCATCACCTCACATAATTACCTTCTTCTTTTGTGTGTATATAGTGAGAACAATTGAAATTTACTTTCTTGCCCACTTTCAATTATACACTACAGTATTTTTAAAAAGGTTATATATATATATATATATATTTATGTTATATATATATATATATATATATTTATGAGAAAGAGAGAGAGAGAATGAGAAGAGGGAGGGGCAGAAGGAGAAAGAATCTCCAGCAGACTCTACATTGAGCACAGAGCCCAGTGTGGGGCTTGATCCCACAACCCTGAGATCATGACCTGAGCCGAAACCAAGAGTTGGACACTCAGTGGATTGAGCCCCTACAATGTGGTATTTTTAACTATAGTCACCATGTGGTATATTATTAGACCCCCAGAATTTCTTAATTTTATATCTGGAAGTTTGTACTCTGACCAATGTCTCCTCATTTCCCTCAGGCTCTGGAAACTACCATTCTAATCCATTTCTATGAATTCAACATTTTTAGATTCTACATACGAATGATATCGTACAGTATTTATTTTTCTCTGTTTGACTTGTTTCACTAAGCAAAATGCCTCAAGGTCCAACCATGTTGTTACAAATGGCAGCATCACCTTCCTTCTGTGGCTGTATGTGTGATACATATACCACATATTTTTTTTATCTGTTCATCCAGATACATGGATGCTTAGGTTGTTTCCACACCTTGGCTATTGTAAATAATGCTGCAATGAAGATGAGGGTGCAGGAATCTTTTAAAGGTAGTGATTTCATTTCCTTTAAATATCTACCCAGATGTGGGATTGTGGTATCATATGGTTATTCCATTTTTAACTTTTTGAAGAAGCTCCATACTATTTTCCACAGTGGATGCACCAATTTACACTCCCACCAACAGTGCTTGAGGGCTCCCTCTTCTCCACATCCTCAGCAACACTTGTTCTCTCTTGTCTCTTTAATAATAGTTACTCTTCCAGGTGTGAGGTGGTTTTGATTTGCATTTCCTTGATGATTAGTGATATTGAGCATGTTTTCATGTACTATTGGCCATTCATATGTCTTCTTTAGGAAAAAAAAATCTGTTCTGCTCCTCTGGCCATTTTTAATTCAATTACTATTGTTTTTTCTATTTCTCTTCCCTAACAAGGAGGATCTGAAAATCTCCTCTGTCCCTGTGTACAGTGAGTCTGCCAAGGGGAGCAGCTCTTTGCACATCTTTGCACATGTGAGTTTGAACTCCTGCAGGATCACACCCCTCACCGCACCGGCAGGATGGAGGGAAACCTCACCTCCTCAGATCTCCTCTTCAGATGTATCCTCAACTGCACCAATGGCCAAGGAGTCTGAGCCTCACTTTGTTGTCGAGCCCCTTCTTCTATGTTGTTTCTTAGTTGTCAGATGTCTATGAATCACTAAACCAGATGCCCACTTGGAGAAAACAAAGCAGCAGTACGAGTTCTGAAACTGATCCACCTCTTCTGCTGGTCAGATTCTTTGTGAATTAAATCACATACAGATTGAACTTGAATGCCCTCTACACCTTTGACCAGTGATATTAGACTCCTCAGACCATTTTTGGATTTTTGTTTTTAAGATGTGCTTATTTATTTGAGAGAGAGTGTGTGTGTGTGTATACACATGAGCAGGGGGGAAGGGCAGAGGGAGAGAGAGAATCTCAAGTAGACTCCCCACTGAGTGTGGAGCCCAACTTGAGGCTCGGTCTCATGCCCCCCAGATCATGACCAGAGCCAAAACCAAGAGTCTGATGCTTAACCAACTGAGCCACCCAGGAACTCCCTCAGACCACCTTTGGAGTCATTGCCTGACATCACAGTTCGGACTCAACCTTATGCTCCTTCTTGATGAGGTTTCCAGGATACTAATCCTCTCTGGGTTCTAGTCATTGATGAATACATACAAGACATCTGCTATGGACCACGATATATAGCCATCCTTAACAGTAAATCTGGATTAGAGAAAAAAAATAGAACCTCTTACCTCCTTCCTTAACACAAGTCTTGGAACCATAAGACTCTGATTTACCCTCCTGACTCTGTGAGCAAGGAAAGCCTGTGTCTGCTATCTAAAAAGATGGAAAGAATTAAGGATAAGAAGGAGGGAACAGATGGGAGATAAAGAGTAATCCCACCTGATAGAATTTCAGGGCCACAGGTCCATCCTCTCAGTAAGGGGCTGCGTGAAAGTCAGACTCCAGTCTCATCAGTAACAGAAGCCCCTTAAGGGGAACATGAAGAAGGGAGGATAGAGAATTTCCAACCTTCCCTGGTTATGAGTTTCTCTTAACTCCTCAGACTTAGCAAGCAAGCACGTGACTTACACTTTTGATATCTTCTTGGGAAGAAGAGATATGTGGTTGATCAGGGAAGTGTTGCTTCCTGTTTTGAGACTGTTCCAGTACACTCTGTTCTTAGGAGAAAGAAGATCGGTTTGGGCACTCAAATAGGATAGGGGTCGGCACAATACATCAAATACATTTCTCAACCGAGGACAAAAACTCATGGCGTAACTTAATCTCCTTCTAGCCTTATGTTAGGCCAAATACAAGATCCATATAGATCAGAAGAAATACTCAGTAAGTCAGAATGATAATACAACAATATCCTAACTCCAACAACCAAAAAAGTTCCCAATTTATACTGGTTTCCATTATTACGATCTCAAGAAGAAATTGACCTTCAGGTCAATTTACCCTGAATTAAAGACCAAAAATCCAAATCATTTTTTACTTACTTTTTTTTTATCCTGATACTTAGCCAGGGAGCCCTGGATTCCTATAGTATGCATTTGGTTCTTTCCTATCTGATACCCCCCACACACACACACACACATACACATACACACAATTTATTTCATCCAGTGGTATCCTTTATGCATTCTATTTTCCCAAAATGCACTTAGGCCATATAGCATTTTTACATCACCAACCCCACTGATATCATAAAATTTAAAAAACAAATCTCAGCCACTACAACTCATATCCCAATCAAATACAAATGATTTTCATTATTCCCAGTAATTATGTTCTATCAAGTCACTGCAAGCACTGGTTTGCAAACACTTCTTGTGCCAGGACACTAGCCAACTTCAACATCAGGCTTAGAGGTCAATTTAAGCCATGAAATCACCAACAAAAAGCACAAAAATGTAAAAAATCTTGGCACTACCCTAGACCGCCAAAAGGACCCTTGTGTACAATAAGAATTGAAAGAAGGCAGAGCATTGCCTTGTTCCACATCAAGTGGGAACATGCACATTGGATGAATCAGATTTGTGCTGCTCTGTGCATGTCCACGAATTCTGCTACAGCACCAGGAGTATTGGGTTCAGGGTTGCAAATAAAGTTTAGCGAATAGGGAAAAAACACAAATCCAGGATCAGTGAATAAGGAGGATGAAGTGCATGTTCTCAGAGCTCAGCTCTCATGGTACATTATAGACCAATGTCACGTCACCTTGCAAAGACCCCAGAAGATAGCTAATTGGCCTGGAGGAAGAAACATAGATAAAGAAATGCGAAGAAAAGGAGAAAATCTTTTGTTAGCCTCACCAAGAGGCCTACTAGTCTGTGACTCTTTCTCAGCATCCTCGGTCCTCACATGTGATTGGAAGCTTTCCTCTAAATGGTAACTGGCACTGTGCTCACCATGTACTGGAGGAAAAGATACCCTCCTCTGAACCCAGCCTTCTCGCCGAGAGAGCTTTGGGTCGTTGGCGTCTTGTTATCCACCACATAGAACCTACCTAGGAGGAGGCCTGTGGGATAACATTCCCAAATGTCCAGCACATACTGTGTTTTTCAGGAAACTACCAGGCTAGCAGCAGTAGTGACATCTGAGAGGCAAAGTCCAACACCAAGAAACCAAACCCCCAGACTTCTGGCGGCAGCCACTTGGCTTCAGCATTCAGCTGAGCGGATTCCGGGTGCTCTGGATAGGTGGATTCCTGGAAATCTGATCCTTTAGCAAGACCTCACCTCTCAACTTCAGGTGAATCTGCAGGCTCCAAAAACAGTGTGATGGGTGGGTGCCTTAAAGACTAGGGCCCCTAGAGACTGGAAGGCCATGACTAGGAGATCTCAAGTGTGTGGGACTTTAGGCAGAAACCCATCTATTTTCCTCCCCTTCATTCTGTTTCAAATCTAGAAGTATAAATTGAAAACGTTCCAGGGCACATGTGCCTGAGACTTTTTGTTCTGGGATCATTACTAGGACAGGGCAGGGGGTGGGCAGTGGGAATACTAGATTTGCTACCCACGTTCTGTTCCTTTTTATAAAATACATGCAGAACTTTCTGATGACCGGGCTACCTTCAGGTTCGAGAGGCCTGCGCACGAGCCCTGAAGCATAAAGACCCTCTGCTTCAAAGCTTTATGTTCATTCTGGATCCACAGTTGCACAGAGTCTGATGAAGTTTGTGGGACCCAGGCCATAGGCTCAACCACTAGCGGTGGCTGGTTTTTATCAGAAAATTTTCATAAAAAGGATGAGTGATCTTATCACATAGTAAGTCAGCCACCTTTTTGAATTGAGATTAAAACAAACAGACAAACAAAACTTTCACAAGAACCTAAAGGACATCTCAAAAGATTTGCTGTTGACGTGGCACTGAAGAAGAATGGTGTTTGTTTCTTGAACAAACACCATTTGTTTGTCTTGAAATAAACAAACAAAACAAACAAACAAAAAAAACAAGTGTTGGTTCTGTAAGTCATAAGGGTAGTGTTCAAACGTTTGTTTTTTAGATGAAGGAGGACATATGAATATCAAGCTGGAGAAGAGAGGAATTTTGCTAGGAAGTAATGACCTTAAAGGAGAGGATAGACCTTTATAAAAGGGAAGGGAGATGCACTGGATCTAACTATTCCTGAAGACCAGGACATGCCCTTGACCCAGAGACAACTATGAAGGGGAGAAATGCAGGATCCAGGAGTAGACTAGGATGGCCACCTGGGAGGGATCCCAGAGTTCAGAACTGCCAGGAAGTGCTCTCTTAAACTCAAGATGGGGACCACGTCACATCTGGGAAATCCTCACCTAGATACAGACAACATGGTTTACACACATGTAGACAGATCTGGGGGTCAGAGAATATTTTAAATTTTTTTGAAGGGTTTCATGGTACCAGAGAACACAGAAACAGTCGTGGAATGTCCTCCTGGTAAGCATGCCAAGAGGATAGTGGGATGACGTCTTCAAAGAAAGATCCAGGGATGAGGAAATGAATCCCCAAGAGGTCCCAGCACGCCACACAGATGATACTGCTGCCCTGGAGAGCGTCCATCTACAAAGTAACTCCAGGAAGGTTAGTCTGTTTTAGCACAATATGTACTTGCGTGAAGAAGAAGAAACTCCTTAGATTACACCATCAGCCCCTTCAAATACAAGAATTCCATGATGCATGCACTCCAAAAATAAAACAAGAATTTATAGAGGTGTTTTTTTTTAGGATTTTATTTCTTTATTCATGAGAGACAGAGAGAGAGGCAGAGATGTAGGCAGAGGGAGAAGCAGGCTCCCCGCAGGGACCCCGATGCAGGACTCAATCCCAGGACCCTGGGATTACACCCTGAGCCAAAGGCAGATGCTTGACCACGGAGCCACCCAGGTGCTCCAAAACAAGAACTTTAAACCCCACTGGGGCTATTTGACTCTCTCTCTCTCTCTCTCTTTCTGTATGTGTAAATAAATAAATATAGATAGATAGATAGATAGATAGATAGATATATGGATATCTATATCTTTCCTTTCCTAGTAAAGAAGAGGGCTTTTAGGAATTGATCTCATCTAATAGTGATTTAAACTCTGTCACTGAACTTAAGAATGGACACAAAGCCCTCTTACACGAATGTGTCCTCTTGCAAGGCCAAGGCACTAGATGTAGTGCCAGCTATGTGAGCTGGTAATGATGCTTCTGTTATGTTTACCAAACAAGAAATTCCAAGACAATTCCAAGCTGTTTTACTAATACAGTTAAAACTTCTTTTAGAGCTTATTTTTTTTTGGCTTTTTTTTCCCTTTTCGGATTTTTTTAAATGTCCCCACCATCTATGCAAATTACATTATATCACATCCCCTGATCACATCATATCAGCAAACTGCCCAACCGATTTGTTACCTCGAAGGAGAGCATACCCTGCAAAATCTAACAGGAAATGTCTTAAGGAACTCAAGGCCTCAGATGACCACATAAGGACCCAGAAACCAGATAAGCACAGCGGTTAGGAACAGACTTTTGAGGCCAGACAACCCGTACATGAAACTCCCCTACTGCTTACCAGCAATATAATCTTGGGCAAGTTATTTAGCATCTCCAAACCTCAGATATTTAACATCTCAAAACCTCAGTTTCCTTATCTGTAAGATGGAGGTAACTATTACAATTTCCTAAGGTTATTGTAATATTGCATGAGAAAATATAAATATAAAATGCTTGGCCCATAATAAAAGTACCACAAATAGTAACTACTCTTTTATATGTAATAGTATATGGCTTGCTTTCTTTCTTTCTTTCTTTCTTTCTTTCTTTCTTTCTTTCTTTCTTTCTTTCTTACTTTTTTAATTCCCAAGATGTTTCCAGTCCCACTTCCTCCAGAAAATGAGTAGTTATCTTGGAACAGACTTTTTTTTTTCTTGAGTGAGGTCACTTGAGTGTACTCTGAGGTATGAAACCTAGATGAGTTGGCAGTCACTGTCTTCACAGAATAATATGATTGAAACTTTTAAAAAAGATTTAAATGGACAAAAAGGCTGCCCTCATTTCTTAATTTCCAACAGAGCACCTCATGTTCAACTAGAGGAGTCAGTTTTAGAGATTTACTACTAGGTCAATCTTTCAACGGATTCCATCTTATCTGAGAACTTGCAAAGAAGAGAAGTCTGAGGAGTATAGATGTCTCTCATGTCTACTTTCCAATCTCCACACCTATGGAAGTAGTCTTTCCAAGAACTAGGGAATTGAATTGAACTAGGGAATTGAACGAGTGACTTCCTGCTACCTTCTTTAGAGTCAGAAAGCCTATGATATGAAGACAAGAGTTTAGCTGATATGCGGTGCCATCAGCACATTGATCACCATGACATATGCCTTCCAGGGAAAGTTGAGAAGATCCACAGCCATTGGGAGCATCTCCTATAGAACCAGATATGTTGGCTCTTAAGCTACACCTGAGTATTCAACAGAGCCCCAAGGGAGGAATTAACATTTTCACTGTGATCACACCGTAGCTGTTGAAATCAATGCACTCGATATTTCTACATATGCTAGTTAAACACAAAGAGAATTCTGCAGCTTCTTACAAAAGAAATCAATGGAGAAAGAGGATGTTAACAGTTGCCTGAGAGTGGCTGCCATTTTTTTGAAAACTTTCTATGTTCCAGACCCTGAGCTAAGTCTTTATAATATATTAGCACATTTGTATGCTAAAGACAATTCTGAGATTAAGAAACAGAGATTAACACCATTCTGGTGTAGGAAACTGAGGCACTTAGAGGTAGCAGTCACATCATTAAGTAGAAAAGCAAGGATTGAGCCAAAGCTCAATCATCTGGACTCCAAATTCTGCTCTTGTGATTGACACTGTCTCCCAAATCTTTGTGTTTACTGTCTACTTCTCACCTGTCTTTTAAGTAAGTGCCTTTGGTTATAGAATAAGGAAATAGGGTATTGATTGTCTAATCAGTAACATTATCTGCACCATGTTGGCCTTATGTTTGTAACTGATGCCCAGTAACCCTGAGTAGATCACCGATCTAGACATGTTATGAAAATACACCACATGCAAGTTTCCTGCTCTCTAGAACTTTCTGTGCCAAGACAGATGTATTGACAGCATTTGCAGAGACAGATAAGATGTCTGAAGAAAAACACCTATGCTTAGAGAAGTATAAATATGTACCCCACAGAATAGACTATTCAAGAAATGCTTTTGGAAGCAAAAAGTTAACATGTTTCTGGAAATGACAGAGGGTCTCAGAGTTCTGTAGGTCAGCATTTTCTGAATTTTCTTCAACACAAAATGCTTGAAAATAATAATACATTGACCCAATGCTGTAAGGAGATATTTTACATGCTTAGAATAAAGTACAAAGCAAAGAAGATGTTACAGATGAATTAATTACTGAAAGAAATGTTGAAAAATTAATTTACTGTTTTTTAAAACAAAATTTAAAACTTAGTTGAATTGTCATCTTTTGTTAAAATAACAAAACATCATAACTAAATATAGAAAGTATGTGACAAAGAATACAACATAAAAAGATACAAGAAGAAAATAGTATATTGGGAATGAGGCAGGTAGCAATTTGAGCGCTCTTACCTGATAGCATCCTCAAATAAAATTCTAGCATGTTCAGGAATGGCTCCCAATTCTTTAAAAGTAGGTTATCTAAAGACTAATTTTTTTAAAGATTTTTAAAATTTTATTTAAAAGAAAGATGGTGAACATGAGACAGAGAGAGAATGAGCAGGGGAGAGGGGTTGAGGGAGAAGCAGACTCCCCACTTAGTGGGGATCCTGACGCAGGACTCAATCTCAGGATCCTGGGATCATGACCTAAGCTGAAGGCAGATACTTAACTGACTGAGCCACCCAGGTGCCCTAAACATAGGTTTTCTAAGAGAAATACATAAACAGAATTTAAGCTTTTTCCTTTTAATTTGATTTTAAATGTTTTACAGAGGGTACATATCTATTGCATTATTTATTTCTGTGTTTATTCTACTCAGTAGAATATTCAAGGAATAACAGTGACCCAAGGGATTATAGTTGAAGAGAAAGAGGTGTGCAGGGACAGTTGAATGTCTGTCCTTGGCTCAGGGTGTGATCCTGGAGTCCTGGGATCAAGTCCCTCATTGGGTGGGCTCCCTGAATGGAGCCTGCTTCTCCCTCTGCCTGTGTCTCTGCCTCTCTCTCTCTCTCTCTCTTCCCATCTCTCATTTCCCGTCTCTCTCTTCCCGTCTCTTTTATTTAAGAAATAAAAAGAAAGAAAGAAGTGTGCAGAGGGAATAAATGTAGATAAAGAAAAGAGAAATAGGGAAGAGTTCTCACTTCATCCATAGTGCTAAGAAACCAATCTTCATTGTAATTAAATACAAGTGTCAGTTTAGGTTCTAATTTTTTATGGTTAACAGCATAAAGGATCAGAGGTGACCAATGAGAAGGAGAGATACCAGTTAGAAGGCTCCTACAATCACTCCCACCAAGTAGTAGAAAAGGCTCAAATGTATAAAATGAGTTTTAGAATGGAGTAAGAAGGAGGAGAACGTTTAAGAGCAGAATCAATTAGGTTTATTTATTTATTTTGCATTGGAAGGAAAAGAGGGGAGGAGTTTGGGGGATACCCCTCAAGCAAGGTGGAATGGTGGAGAACTATTCACAGAGATACCAAATATTGGAAGAAGACCAGTTAGTGGAAAGGAATGGTAGTTTCACCTTTGGACGTGCTAATTTTGAGGTGCTGTCTTGACATGGAGATGTTAGAAATATAAATCAGTGAAATTATGGGCTAGATCTCTGAACTTGGATTTTCTTGAAATACAAATTGTAGTCAAGTCATGGGGATGATTGGGGTCACTCAGGAAGAGAGCACAGAGCAAGAATGCAAAGGCAAAGACAGAGCCCTGGGGAGCTTGAACTCCTTCCTGGTGGGCAAGAGGGGGAATGGCACTTACACAGGGAGGGAAAGATGGAGAAGGATGGGGAGGTTTCCATCAGCCACCACTGTAGTCACTAATGACATTATTGAAAGTGATTTCAGAGGTGTTGAGGATGGCATGGGCAGCACACTGCGGGCTGGAAAGAAATGCTAGGAGAAGTGAGAATGCTCAGTTTGACTTGTGGTTGGTTGCTTGCAAACAGCAATTGCCATTTGAATACAAAAGACCACCATCTTCTCCTCTTAGAGACATGAAAAGGGGAAGATGAAGAAGCCCCCACAAGAGACAGGGTGTATTCAGAGGAAATAAGTATAGGTATAAGCTATAAGGTATAAGCTAAGTCCAAGAACTATAAATAATGTTCTCTGAAGAATTCAGGGGTGAAGGCAGTGTATCAACAGTGGAACAGTAACCACTCTTTCTGTCCTCTCTCCCATTCCCCCAGCACCTCACAACTAGGTCCTTCCTCGGATCCTTAGCATTCAGCTTAAATGATTTCCAGAGGAATCAAGACTCAGACTATTTCCTTTTCTGTATAGCTTGGGATATTTTCCCTATTCCATCACCCTTCAAATGCATAATTTGTTCAAAATCTGTTTTTTCTAGACTGAGAGCTCCAAGAGGCTAGGAACTGTATGTCATATCTTCATTATTGTAACCCCACACAATAGGAGCTCAATAGATAATGTGTGGGATGAATGAATGAATGAGTCATTCTCTGGACAGAGATCCAGAGCTCACAGTGAAAAGGGCTGGCCTGGGGAAGGGGGTAGCAGTGGGAGAAAAAGTGAGCAGGGAGGTAAAATAAGGAAGTAGCAGGTGACTCAGAGGTATGTGAATCTTGGTTTGTGAAGGACTTGGATGAGGGGCAAAGAGGCAATAACTATTTTCAGGACTCTGCCTGTGATTCCAGCCTAAAGAAATTTCTGTTTTGATACTTAATTAGTAGCATTCCACTAATCATGGTGCAGGTAGCATCCTTAACCTTTGTTCAAGTGTCCAAACAAAAAGCTGGTGATGAAGTTCAGATCTGGTGCATGGGTAGCAAGTTAATGACCATCCATCCATCCATCCATCTATCCATCCATCTTTCTACCTATTCATTCATCAAAACTTACTGAAGGCCAGGCACCATTCTAGGGTGTGTCTAGTGAATAAGACACAAACCCCTCCACCCTCACAGATTAGTGGAAACCATGAATAAATAAGATAATTGGATTTTGGAAAGTGATGAGTACTAAGGAGTGAAATGAGAATTAAGCAGTGAAAAAGAATATTTTTCCATCTCTTTGTGTCTTCCTCAATTTCTTTCAGAAGTGTTCTATAGTTTTGAGGGTATAGATCCTTTACATCTTTCGTTAGGTTTATTCCTAGGTATCTTATGCTTTTGGGTGCAATTGTAAATGGGATTGACTCCTTAATTTCTCTTTCTTCAGTCTCATTGTTAGTGTATAGAAATGCCACTGATTTCTGGGCATTGATTTTGTATCCTGCCACGCTACCGAATTGCTGTATGAGTTCTAGCAATCTTGGGGTGGAGACTTTTGGGTTTTCTATGTAGAGTATCATGTCATCGGCGAAGAGGGAGAGTTTGACTTCTTCTTTGCCAATTTGAATGCCTTTAATGTCTTTTTGTTGTAGGATTGCTGAGGCTAGGACTTCCAGTACTATGTTGAATAGCAGTGGTGAGAGTGGACATCCCTGTTTTGTTCCTGATCTTAGGGGAAAGGCTCCTAGTGCTTCCCCATTGAGAATGATATTTGCTGTGGGCTTTTCATAGATGGCTTTTAAGATGTCGAGGAATGTTCCCTCTATCCCTACACTCTGAAGAGTTTTGATCAGAAATGGATGCTGTATTTTGTCAAATGCTTTCTCTGCATCCAATGAGAGGATCATATGGTTCTTGGTTTTTCTCTTGCTGATATGATGAATCACATTGATTGTTTTATGGGTGTTGAACCAGCCTTGTGTCCCAGGGATAAATCCTACTTGGTCATGGTGAATAATTTTCTTAATGTACTGTTGGATCCTATTGGCCAGTATCTTGTTGAGAATTTTTGCATCCATGTTCATCAGGGATATTGGTCTGTAATTCTCCTTTTTGGTGGGGTCTTTGTCTGGTTTTGGAATTAAGGTGATGCTGGCCTCATAGAACGAATTTGGAAGTACTCCATCTCTTTCTATCTTTCCAAACAGCTTTAGGAGAATAGGTATGGTTTCTTCTTTAAATGTTTGATAAAATTCCCCTGGGAAGCCATCTGGCCCTGGACTCTTGTGTCTTGGGAGGGTTTTGATGACTGCTTCAATTTCCTCCCTGGCTATTGGCCTGTTCAGGTTTTCTATTTCTTCCTGTTCCAGTTTTGGTAGTTTGTGGCTTTCCAGGAATGCGTCCACTTCTTCTAGATTGCCTAATTTATTGGCGTATAGCTGTTCATAATATGTTTTTAAAATCGTTTGTATTTCCTTGGTGTTGGTAATGATCTCTCCTTTCTCATTCATGATTTTATTAATTTGAGTCTTCTCTCTCTTCTTTTTAATAAGGCTGGCTAATGGTTTATCTATCTTATTAATTCTTTCAAAGAACCAACTCCTGGTTCTGTTGATCTGTTCCACAGTTCTTCTGGTCTCGATTTCGTTGAGTTCTGCTCGAATCTTTATTAACTCCCTTCTTCTCTTGGGTGTAGGATCTATTTGCTGTTTTTTCTCTAGCTCCTTTATGTGTAAGGTTAGCTTTTGTATTTGAGTTCTTTCCAGTTTTTGAATGGATGCTTGTATTGCGATGTATTTCCCCCTTAGGACTGCTTTTGCTGCATCCCAAAGATTTTGAACGGTTGTATCTTCATTCTCATTCCATGCTCATGGATTGGCAGAATTAATATTGTGAAAATGTCAATGTTACCCAGGGCAATATACACGTTTAATGCAATCCCTATCAAAATACCATGGACTTTCTTCAGAGAGTTAGAACAAATTATTTTAAGATTTGTGTGGAATCAGAAAAGACCCCAAATAGCCAGGGAAATTTTAAAAAAGAAAACCATATCTGGGGGCATCACAATGCCAGATTTCAGGTTGTACTACAAAGCTGTGGTCATCAAGACAGTGTGGTACTGGCACAAAAACAGACACATAGATCAATGGAACAGAATAAAGAACCCAGAAGTGGACCCTCAACTTTATGGTCAACTAATATTCGATAAAGGAGGAAAGACTATCCATTGGAAGAAAGACAGTCTCTTCAATAAATGGTGCTGGGAAAATTGGACATCCACATGCAGAAGAATGAAACTAGACCACTCTCTTTCACCATACACAAAGATAAACTCAAAATGGATGAAAGATCTAAATGTGAGACAAGATTCCATCAAAATCCTAGAGAAGAACACAGGCAACACCCTTTTTGAACTCGGCCACAGTAACTTCTTGCAAGATACATCCACGAAGGCAAAAGAAACAAAAGCAAAAATGAACTATTGGGACTTCATCAAGATAAGAAGCTTTTGCACAGCAAAGGATACAGTCAACAAAACTCAAAGACAACCTACAGAATGGGAGAAGATATTTGCAAATGACATATCAGATAAAGGGCTAGTTTCCAAGATCTATAAAGAACTTCTTAAACTCAACACCAAAGAAACAAACAATCCAATCATGAAATGGGCAAAAGATATGAAGAGAAATCTCACAGAGGAAGACATAGACATGGCCAACATGCATATGAGAAAATGCTCTGCATCACTTGCCATCAGGGAAATACAAATCAAAACCACAATGAGATACCACCTCACACCGGTGAGAATGGGGCAAATTAAAAAGGCAGGAAACAACAAATGTTGGAGGGGATGCAGAGAAAAGGGAACCCTCTTACACTGTTGGTGGGAATGTGAACTGGTGCAGCCACTCTGGAAAACTGTGTGGAGGTTCCTCAAACAGTTAAAAATATACCTGCCCTACGACCCAGCAATTGCACTGTTGGGGATTTACCCCAAAGATACAGATGCAGTGAAACGCCGGGACACCTGCACCCCGATGTTTATAGCAGCAATGGCCACGATAGCCAAACTGTGGAAGGAGCCTCGGTGTCCAACGAAAGATGAATGGATAAAGAAGATGTGGTTTATGTATACAATGGAATATTACTCAGCTATTAGAAATGACAAATACCCACCATTTGCTTCAACGTGGATGGAACTGGAGGGTATTATGCTGAGTGAAGTAAGTCAGTCGGAGAAGGACAAACATTATATGTTCTCATTCATTTGGGGAATATAAATAATAGTGAAAGGGAATATAAGGGAAGGGAGAAGAAATGTGTGGGAAATATCAGAAAGGGAGACAGAACGTAAAGACTGCTAACTCTGGGAAACGAACTAGGGGTGGTAGAAGGGGAGGAGGGCGGAGGGTGGGAGTGAATGGGTGACGGGCACTGGGGGTTATTCTGTATGTTAGTAAATTGAACACTAATAAAAAATAAATTTAAAAAAAAGCAGTAAAAAAGAAATAGGGAGTGTGTGTGTGTGTGTGTTGAACCTAGGGGAAGATGATTCATTTTAGATACAAGAGCCAGAGGAGACCCCACTGAGAAGATGACATTTGAGGGAGACCAGAGAAAATAAGGAAGTAAGCCACAAGGATAACGGGGTGAATAGCACTCCAGGCAGGAGGAACAGCATATGCAAAAGCCTTGATGCTAGGGGACTCAGAATGTTCAAGCCACAGGGAGGAGTCCAGTGAGGCTGGAGCAGAAAGGAAGGGGGGCAGGGAGGAAGAGAAAAGCAGGAAGTGTATCACAAGCTGACCGAAGCACAATGGGAGGTCTTGCTGGCTACCCTAAGGACTTCATTTAGCTTTTACGGTTGGGACGGCAAGCCTTTAGAGGCTTGAGGAGTGTTATCTAAAATCTCAACCAGCAAATAAATAAATAAATAAATAAATAAATAAATAAATAACATCTCAACCAGGTATTAAAATTGCTACTTTGGCTCATAGCTTAGGGAGGGGTCAAGAGTGGAAGCAGGACCAGCAGCGGGGACTGTAGTCATCTAGATGGCAGACTGGGATCTGGGTGATGTGGTGGGGATCACGAGAAGTGGTTCCATTCCAGATAGAACTTGAAAGTAAACCAACAAGATATGCCATTGGATTGGGTCTGAGTGTGAGGGCAAGAAAGAAGGGAAGGGAGACACTACACTCTTAGCCTGAGCACTTGAAAAGATGGAACAGCCTCCAAGGAGGTAAGAAGGGCTGTAGGGAGGGGAGATTTGGAGAGGGGCTGTTCTAAATATGTTAAGTCTGAAGTATTAATTAAATATCAAGTGGTGAGACACCTGGGTGGCTCAGTGGTTGAGCATCTGCCTTTGGCTCAGGGTGTGATCCCAGGCTCACACTTTGGGCTCCCCACAAGGAGCCTGCTTTGCCCTTTGCCTATATCTCTGCCTCGCCTCTCTCTGTATGTCTGTCATGAATAAATAAATAAAATCTTTAAAAATAAATAAATATCCAAGTGGCAATGTTGAGTAGACAGTTTGGATCTCAGGGGAGAAGTCCAGGCCAGAAATATAAATTTAGAGGAGTTTATCAGCGTATTGACTTGACCTAAGGCTTGAAACTATTTTTAATTCTGGAACTTTCATTCCATTTTCCACAGTGGCCTTATACCATCTCACATTCCCACCAATAGGCATGGGGTTCCAATTTATGCCAACACACATCATTTTTTTTGTTGTTGTTTTGGGTAGTGGTCATCACAGTAGGAGTGAGGTGATAGCTCAACATGGTTTTGATTTGCATCTTCCGGCTGGTTAGTGAGATCACAGAGGAGCTTCTGAGCCAGGGTACATCATTGAGCATGAGAAAGCCTCTTTGCTGCATCCAACTCTAGTCACAGAATCTTCTCCTGGGCCCGTGTGTACACTGCCCTGTGAAATCCAGTTTTAGCAAGAACCCAGCTTTCTCAATTTAACAAGAAACCCCCTGCCTTCAATATCTGACCACCTCAAAATCTATCCAGGTTGGCCACCCTGCACTCTTCCCAGAATGCTGACTGAGCCCCCTTAGGCCTGCCTTCAACAAGATTAGCCAGAACCCCCCTGGATCCTGAAATTTCCTCTTAATAATTTTCCACCCACTGACCTCTACCCTACTCCCTGACTCTAAGGCCCCACTTACCCTTGCTGTGTTAGAGGCTGAACGCCATCTACTCCCCCACTGCAGACAGTCCTGAATTAAGTCTGCCTTACCATCTTGAACAAGTGACATTCAATCATTTTTTTCTTTAACAGAGATGAAGATGAGTTCCAGAGAAACCAGGAAAGGTCTTCAAGGGTTAAGGAGGGGCAAGAGAAAGCAACAGAATTGAAGATTCATGGGGTTTGGGGAAGCATGGGTAGCAGACTGTGGGAAACAGGGAGATCTGGGGTATGTGGTATTCCAGCAACTGACTCAGGTCGGGGTGAAAGCATGAGAGGCTGAGACTTGGGGTCTCAAGGCAGTGGATGGAGGTGAGGCCTTGAACTAGGGAGATGGGAAAGCTGGGAGCCAGGCCAAGAGGCGTGGAGGCAGGGGAAGAGATGGTCTTACTCCAAACACATGGGTCCCCTCCTCATCCCTGGCAGTGGAAGTCAATGGACCTGGGAAAGGCCTCTTACCCTGAGGTACTGAAGCCACTCCTGACCCAAGGAGGACAGGAGGCCGGAAGGCCTGCAAGACCTGCCCAGTCATGCTGTGCAGATGCTGTCAGGGTCTCTGTTAGGTGTGGTATTTGGGGTTCAGTCCCAAATGCAGCCTCCTAGAGTCTCTACTAAAGCAATTGTCCTTATAGTCCCAGCCAGGTTACCTGGTCCAAAAACGTTAATAAGGAAAATGTGAATGAAGTGTGAAGCCAGAGGCATCAACAAGCCTAAAGCAGTGGACAGATGAGAGAAGGCAGGGTAAGCAGGGCCGAGAAACCTGGAGATTCCCCTGGACCAGCCAATCTGCGACCAGTGAGCAGAGCTGGGCTCAGCATGCCCTGAATGGAAGCTGGAAATTTGGATGGACCCGAGCACTGCAGGGAGGAACCAGCGGCCAGTGCTTACCTAGGTTCCCCACAGCGGTGCCAACTCTTATGAAGACAAACAGTGAGACAGATCTCAGAAAAGCCTGACTCTGCAACCCGGCCCCCATTCGTCTTCCCCCAGAATGGTCGGCCTCTGGAATAACAATCCTCAAACTTTATTTTTCACTTTTAAACGTCTTATTGCTCTTTTTCTATTTTCCTTCCCCCCCCCCTTTTAAAATTTAAACATATGGGTGGCCAAAAGAATTTAAATCCTCAAGCTTTGGTACAGATGCTCTTTGGTACAGAAATCTACAGATTTCTAAACTCGTGTTTAGAAATCACTCCTCTAGCACCAAGGGGAAGCTCTGGGCTGCATTCTTACTATGAGCAATTAAATATTATTATATCCCAATAAATGTCTAAGAGGGAATTGTGTCCAGGCCCTGGGCCAGCTTTTAGGGAACTCTGGATGAGGTGACAGTAACAGGCATCCGCTTAGGCCTGGGATAACAAAACAGCTCAGGGTTCAAGTTGTGCGCTACCCCAGGGTGGGGGAGCAGGAGAGCCAGGCCCAGGTCTGGGCTGATGAGGTGCTCCAAAGGCCCCGTTTGCTGGCAGGATGCCCGGCCTGAGGCCGAGGTTCCATGTATGACCAGCCTCCAGACTGGCCTAGCAGCCAGCAGCAGGGCCAGGGCTTTCAAGGATCTACCCCAAGCTGTGATAGTAGCCAGAAGCTGAGAAACAAGACAAGGACTGACAGTGTTTTTGTGATTCTAGCATGTTCTTCCTGCATCTGCTTAACTTGACTGCACGCATGAAGAAATATCGAGAATGCTGAAAATATGACTCCCTTGAAACTCTCTGGAGGGCCTTCCAGGCCTAGAGGCTTCAGTCTCTGAGCGCACGTGGTGCTTGCTCACTGACCCCATCTTGAAGCAAATCACTCAAAAGGAAATCCTGCCATACCCTGGAACATCGAATTTTCTATTTTTCTATTATTGTAACTATTATTAGCTGTCACCTGCTGACTGCTCATTATGTGACAAAGGCTTTACTAACCCCTTACCTTATCTCCCTTATCAGACAGTAGGAAATATTATCCTGCTTTTGTAGGTCAAAAAACTATAGCTTGGGGACACCTGGGCAGCTCAGTGGTTGAGCATCTGTCTGCCTCAGACAGATGGGCATGATCCTGGGGTCCTGGGATCAAGGCCCACATCGGGCTCCCCACAGGGAGTCTGCTTTCTCTCTGCCTGTGTCTCTGCCTCTCTGTGTCTCTCATGAATAAATAAATAAATAAAAATCTTTAAAAATAAATAAATACATAAATTGCAGCTTGATACAGTAAAATAATGGTCGGGGCAGGAGTGGGGCAGAGGCTACAGGTGCTGAAATCCTGGTCGCCTCGGCTCACGCTGTTTTTCTTGTTATTGTGATAAAATATGCATAAAGTAAAATTTCCCATTTGAGCTTCTTTCGGGTATACAGTTCAGTGGTATTAAGTACTTTCATGCTATTGTACCACCATCACCACCATCCATCTCCCGGAATTATTTTACCTCCAGACTCTGTACCCATTAGATAATAACTTCCTGTTCACCTTCCCTGTGCCCAGCAACCACTGTTCTAATTTCTATCTCTATGCAACTGACACTTCTAGGTCCCTCATATAAGTGGGATCATATAGTTTTTGTCCTTTCATGACTGGTTTGTTTCACTCAGCTTCCAGTCCTCAAGGTAAAGCGGAACCATAGCAGAGGGTGGTTTCAATCTCTTAACCCCTGGGTTCGCCTTTTACCCCCACTGTGCCACTCTGCTACGTATGTCCATCTTCTTGATTCTGCTAATAGATGGCATTCTGGTTGAGGCATCCGGGTGGCTCAGTGGTTGAGCATCTGCCTTTGGCTCAGGACGTGATCCTAGAGTTCCGGGATCGAGTCCCACATCGGGCTCCTGCTTGGAGCCTGCTTCCCCCTCTGCCTGTGTCTCTGCCTCTCTCTCTCTCTCTCTGTCTCTCATGAATAAATAAATAAATAAAACCTTAAAAAAAAAAAAAGGATGGTATTCTGGTTAAACTTTGCCCCCCCACAATTCATAGGTTGAAATCCTACCCCCAGGACACCTTGGAATGTGACAGTATTTGGAAACAGGACCTTGAAAGGGGTAATTAAGATTAAATGATGTCATGTGGCTGGGCCCCAACCCAATATGACTAAATGTGACCATTAGGAGAGAGACATCAGGAATGGGTGCATGCCGAGGAAAAGCCACGTGAGAACATGAGGACACGGTGGGAAGGGGGCCATCTGCAGGTCAAGGAGATCGGCTTCTGGAGAAACCAAAGCAGCCAGCATCTTGATCTTGGCCTTGCAGTCGCCAGGACTGTCCAAAAATAAAAGTCTGTTTATAGATAAACAGACCACCCGGTCTGCAGTATTTTGTTACGGCAGCCAGAGCTGACTAATACAGACGTGGCTGGCTGTGTTGGCAGACTTGAAGGGCTGGGGTCACACAGTGGCCTCCTCCAGCTGGCAGCAGCCACCACCCCGCTCCGTCTGACTTGGGGCCATGGAGCACAGTGGTTATTTGATCTACACTATGTATCATACCGAGAGGGATGTGGTTTCTGAGTCGGCCCGGGAGCCGGCAGTGGATGACCTTTCAACACTACGTCTCTAACACTGCACCTGGCTTCCATGGCAGTGGTTTCGCCCGCCCAGCAGGCTGATTTTCACCGAGGGCCACACGTCCCCAAGGCCAGCAGCACCACAGAGACGTCACGGCTTCACCAACTCTGAATCATTCCGCTCCAGCCACCTTGGGACGGTAGGAGGGGCAGAAAGAAACCCCACAGAGAAAGTCATGTAGCTGGAGAAATGAACCCCCACCTCCCGAAAGGAAAGTTACTAATCTCCATAATAAAACTACCAGACTCTTTGGTCTCAAATCCAGAGTCATTCTCCTACACTGTTCAATACCCTGTGTTTGAAATTGTCACTTTCTGGTGCCGTCATCTGTGTGTCATTTGGCTTTTCAGCCAAAGAAATAGAATTTGGGCGGGGGGGGAGAGGAAGGGGGAGATTCCAAGACATATAAATTCTAAAATGCAGCCTCCAGATAGTCCAGAGAAGCTGGTGGCCCCGAGAGAAGTTTCGAAGGGTAGAGAGAGCTGGGGGCGGAAGTGTGAGTTCAGGAGCTGGAAAGACAACCAGAGATCTTATCCAGAGAAGGTGCTACGGGAAGCAAGCAGTTGCTGGAAGAGTGTCACTGGGGACCACCCAGGAAATTCAATGAGGAAGATAACACCCCGCAACTGGTCTTGGAAATGTGTGATCCAACACAGG
The DNA here is from genome assembly GCF_053574225.1 of Canis aureus. Classification (NCBI taxonomy): domain Eukaryota; kingdom Metazoa; phylum Chordata; class Mammalia; order Carnivora; family Canidae; genus Canis; species Canis aureus. The sequence continues at coordinate 43,576,259 of NC_135621.1, forward strand.
GAAAATGAGTAAGAGTGAGAACACCCATTACTAAAAATGAGATTCATGAATTGTCATGTTAGAAGAGCGCAAGACCCACCTTGTGAGGTCATGGGTTTCAAAACAGAGGTTTCAGCCAGAAGCCAAAGAGGGTAAAGACATATTCCAGGCGGGGAAGAGGTCTTCAGCCTTCAAAGAGAAGAAGAGAGGAACACCTGGGTGGCTCAGTGGTTGAGCATCTGCCTTCGACTCAGGGGCGTGATCCCGGGGTCCTGGGATCGAGTCCCTCATCGGGCTCCCCACAGGGAGCCTGCTTCTCCCTCTGCCTGTGTCTCTGCCTCTCTCAGCATCTCTCATGAATAAATAAATAAAATCTTTTTAAAAATTTAAAAATAAAAATAAATAAAAAGGAAAAAGAGGAGAAGTGAAGTGGCGGCAGAGTTTGGGGAGTAGTGAGGAGGCTAAAGAGAACAGACCGGTGTGGAATTGGAGGGCAGAAATGAAAAGTGAACCAAAAAAAAAAAAAAAAATCAAAAGGGAAAATCTTAGGGCAAAAAGATCCAGCCCGGGGCAGCAGCCACAGCCTCCGAGGAAGAGCAATCACAGAGCTGGGGTGGCCGAGTTCCAGGAGGCCTGGATCGAGGCCAGCCCCAGGTCCCCTGTACTTGTCAGGCATCGCCTGCGTGACAGGTGTCATCGGGGATCGTCGGGATCGTCCTCCCGCGGCTGGTGGCTGTGCTCGTGGACCAGCTGGAGACGAGGAGGGACGCAGAGAGGGCAAAGTGACGAATCTCCATGTGCCCTGGGCGAGAGGAGCCCTCTGGGATCATTTGGGGGTGACGGGGGAGGCCGGTGGGCACCCACACCCGCAGCCAGGGGACCCAGGGCGGCTCCCAGGTGCCCCCCTCCGCCCGCTCCCCAAACCCGTTTTCTCCACCGGTGACTGGGCCACGCGGGGGCACAACACTCATTGGCACATCGGGCCGCTCCTGCCATTTCACGGCCCAGACACCTTGGCGGGCACCTGCTGCGGCCGGGGCCTCCCAGCCCGAGGGGCGCTGGAAATGGAAGGGTAAGAGGAACAGAAGCTTCTCTTTACCAACCACAAAAAAGCAGTTCACTCTTCAGGTCTTGCATTCACAGGGCCACATTACCCAGCTGCAGGGGACGCCTGCCAGGTCCCCACGGACCCTTCTCCGCCACCCCCCACTCGTGGCCCTTATGTTCCCACAGCGTCTTCCTGGACCTGCCATTTGGCTGGAAAATCCATCTTGGAATCTCTCAGTCCACGTCACTGGTCCCCTTTCCTCACCTCTGAGGAAGCAGACACCATCTGAAGGGCCACTACCCCCCTGTCTTTCCCAAAGCAAAATTTCCAGGATTTTCACCCATGTTCTCCCTCCCCCAACCCCACTAATCCTCCCTGAGAAGGGTGTTTTTTCCTTTCTACCTATAGAAAAAGATGCTGGGTGTGAGCCCTCCATCCCTCCAGCCCTGAGTGCAGTCTTACCTCTTAAAGGCTTCGGCCTCGTCTCATTTGTATGGGCCTACGGGCTCCCCCAGCGGTCTCCATAGAGGCCCTAATGGAAGCCTCCCCCTACATTCACTTTCCTGTGCAGCTGCCCCCCTCCACCTCCCCTTCCTTTCTGCCCAAAGGCCCAAGTCCAGCCTTTGCCACCCCCACTGCACACCCACTCCTTGGACGCTTCAGTTCTGATTTCCAGAGCCCTACTTGAGCTGCTAATTAAAAGGTAACTGAAAGACCTTTCAAGTGGCATGCTCTCAATCCTCATCTGCCCTCCACTGGGACCATTTGACGCTGTGACCACTTCCTCTTCAAAACTCCAACCCACACCCTACTCCCTTCTTGCCCAGCCTCCCACCACCAGTGGCTCTTTTTGGATTTCCACTCTGACCCTCCTCTCCTCCTACAGCTCAAATGCAGGCATGCTCTCCAGACCTACCATCACTTCTCTCTCCAGGGACTCTCATGGGTTCCCACAACTGCAACCAACAGCACTAACCTGCGGCTTTCAGGCCTACATTCAGGTGGGCTTTTTTTCTCAGCCCACCCTGCTTCACCTAACTTACAAATCCTTGCATGCCTCCTACATAATAGGCATTGTGCTCACCCACTCCTTTTAGTACTCCACTGACGTTACCCCAATTCAGGCTTTTGTCATCTCACCAGGACTGCTGCAATGGCTTCCTAATTATTCTCCATGTTTGCCATAGTCATAGGGCATTCAATTTAGTTTCCTTCTAGAAAATCAACGATGATTGACACAGTCCATAAAATAATGTCCAAATTCGTTGCTTAAGAATCTTCACTCTGGATACATATCCCTGCTCCTAATGAAGCTGCGGGACTGTGGAGAAATTAGTTGCTTCCTTTGAACCTCACAGTGTTGCTATAGGAACAGTTGCTTAGGTTGTATACACTGCACAAGTGCGCCCAGGTGATGGAACAAGTTGAAACTAAAATCCAACTCATGCTCCAATCACCAGATCAGTCATCTAGGCTGAGTCTCAGTCTGGTCAGAGTGGGAAGAAGCCTTTCCCTAATTTCCCCAAACATTCAGTAAGGACTGGGACCTCCCAGATTTCTCTGCAATACATACATATTCCTGTTGCTACTCAACACTGGGACTCAAATCTTTTATTTTTCCCAAATATACCAGGTACTTGAACAGCCCCGTGTGTGCCTCCATCATCTCTGCAGCAATTTGTCCCCCCATCATGTACCTAGGGAATGCTTTTTCTCCAATGCCCCTCTGTCTGAGAAGGCTCTGTGCATCCTGCCCACTTGGAATTTCCTTTCAGCCACATCCTGGTAATACAGTTATTGAGGACCATGTCACTCTGGCTTGGATTGTGCTTGTGGTTGGGAATCTATCTCCTTCACTTGTATCTGGGTGACCTGAGAGCAAAACCCAGAGCGGAGCCCATTCACATTTGCTGTTTTGAACTCAGTATTCTGGGCAAACCTGAATTTATAGATAAGCACTATTGGGTTACAATCTGGAAAGCAAAAGGATAGAGCATGGTTTAAGGAGTAAACGTATATTTTGCGGGAGCCAGTTTAGAGAATTATTTTAAAATAGCTTTTTAAATTAAGGCAATCACACACAATGGCCCTAGGAAAAACACAGATATGTGAAACAAAACCAAAATCCCTTCTAATTCCTCCAGCCAGAGATGACTATTGTCCTCACTTTGCTCTATAATTTTATAAATGGTATTATATATTGGTGATTTCCCCCCAAAATGAGATTTATGTATTACCTGCTTCTTTGCTTAGCATATCATGAGCATTTTCTGATGACATAAAATATTTTCTTTTTTTTTTTTACATAAAGTATTCCTATGGAAATAATATTTTTAATGTCTTCATAATAGTCTGCTTGGTAATGGTACCATAATTTATTTAAATATTCCCTAAATAGGTAGACTCACACTTTTCTCTATTTCAAGTAATACTGCAGTCAACATCCTTGTACCTAACTATTTGATACAACATAAGTTCTCTTAAGAATAAATGTCTAGAGGGCAGCCCGGGTGGCTCAGCAGTTTAGCGCCGCCTTCAGCCCAGGGCGTGATCCTGGAGACCAGGGATCGAGTCCCGTCAGGCTCCCTGAATGGAGCCTGCTTCTCCCTCTGCCTGTGTCTCTGCTTTTCTCCCTCTTTCTCTCTCTTTCTCTCTCTCTCATGAATAAATAAATAAAATAGAAAGAAAAAGAAGAAATGCCTAGAGGCAAAAAAAAAAAAAAAGACACATAGATCAATGGAACAGAGAAGAGAACTCAGAAAGACCCTCAACTCTATGGTCAACTCATCTTCGACAAAGCAAAAAGGACAGCCTCTTTAATAAGTGGTGTTGGGAAAATTGGACAGCCATGTGCAGAAGAATGAAACTAGACCATTCTCTTACACCATACACAAAGATAAACTTAAAATGGTTTAAAGATCTAAATGTGAGACAAGAATCCTTCATAATCCTAGAGGAGAACACAGGCAGCAACTTTTTGAACTTGGCCACAGCAACTTCTCACAAGATACATCTATGAAAGCAAGGGAAACAAAAGCAAAAATGAATTATTGGGACTTAATCAGGATAAAAAGCTTCTGCACAGTGAAGGAAACAATCAGCAAAACTAAAAGACAACCTACAGAATGGGAGAAGATATTTGCAAATGACATATCAGATAAAAGGCTAGTATCCAAGATCTATAAAGAACTTATCGAACTCAACACTCAAGAAACAAACAATCCAATCATGAAATGGGCAGAAGACATGAACAGAAATGTCACCAAGGAAGACATACACATGGCCAACAAGCACATGAGAAAATGCTCCGCATCACTTGCCATCAGGGAAATACAAATCAAAACCACAATGAGATACCACCTTACACCAGTGAGAATGGGGAAAATTAAGAAGACAGTAACAAATGTTGGAGAGGATGTGGATAAAGGGGAGCCCTCTTGCACTGTTGGTGTGAATGTGAACTGGTGCAGCCACTCTGGAAAACTGTGTGGAGGTTCCTCAAAGAGTTAAAATAATAGCTACCCTACGACCCAGCAATTGCACTGCTGGGGATTTACCCCCAAAGATAGAGACGCAGTGAAACACCAGGACACCTGCACCCCAGTGTTCACAGCAGCAATGTCCACAATAGCCAAACTGTGGAAGGAGCCTCGGTGTCCATCGAAAGATGAATGGATAAAGAAGATGTGGTCTATGTATACAATGGAATATTCCTCAGCCATTAGAAACCACGAATACCCACCATTTGCTTCGATGTGGATGGAACTGGAGGATATTATACTGGGTGAAGTAAGTCAACTGGAGGACAATCAACATATGGTTTCACTCATATGTGGAATATAAGAAATAGTGAAAAGGACCATAAGGGAAAGGAGAGAAACTGAGTGGGCAAAATTAGAGAGGAAAACAAACCATGAGAGACTCCTAACTCTGGGAAACAAAGGGTTGCAGAAGGGGAGGTGGGTGGGGGGATGGGGTAACTGGGTGACGGGCACTTGATGGGATGAGCACTGGGTGTTATATACTAAATGTTGGCAAATTGAATTTAAATAAAATAAATTTAAATAAAATAAATTTAAATAAAATTCTTTTAAAGTAAAATGTCATGGTGAATAATTTTCTTAATGTACTGTTGGATCCTATTGGCCAGTATCTTGTTGAGAATAAAAAAAAATAATAATAATAAATAAATAAATAAATCCTCCAGGAAGACCAAAAAAAAAAAAAAGTAAAATGTCTATTTTTATTTATTCATGAGAGACAGAGAAAGAGAGAGAGACAGAGAGAGAGAGAGAGACACACAGGCAGAAAGAGAAGCAGGTTCCATGCAGGGAGCCCGATGTGCGACTTGACCCCAGGACTCCAGGACCACACCCTGAGCTGAAGGCAGGCTCCAAACCGCTGAGTCAAGGGATCCCAAAGTAAAATGTTCTAATGGATTTTTTTTTAAAGGGTAAATGCCTAGAGGACACCTGGGTGGCTCAGTAGTTGAATATCTGCTTTTGGCTCTGGGCATGATTCCAGAGTCCTGGGATCGAGTCCCACATCGGGCTCCCCACAGGGAGCCTGCTTCTCCCTTTGCCTATGTCTCTGCCTCTCTCTGTATGTCTCTCATAAATAATAAATAAAAATCTTTTGAGAAAAAGAATAAATGCCTAGAAACAGAAACACTGGGTCAAAAGCCAGGTACATGTTTAGGGCTTTGGATATCTGTAACTAAACTGGCCCTGAGCATCACAATACCAACCTCACCTTCTCTTGAGATCAGTGACTTCCCAATTTCACCACCCTCACCAAAATGGGTGTTTCAGATCACAGAGTTTTGAAGCTGAAAAATAATCTAAGAGATGATCCTCGGACAGGGTCTCATCCCTATCTGACACTGGAATCACTGGGGGTCCGGGTGGGGCATTATCTGCTCCCCAGGTGACTCTTTTGTGCAGCCAGGTTGAGAACCACTCATGGCGTGTGCAGAAACTAAGGGCCAGAGAAAATGTGTAACTGTTTTAAGTTGACCCATTGGCGGAACGAAAATGAAAGTGATCCGAAAAGATAAAGAAAAAGAAAAATGATGCTTTTAGATGGGAAATGAAGTGATCATTGTTTGTCGTTAATTATGGATAAGAGAAGCAGTAGTGACTCTGGGTTTATATTAGAAATCTCATTCTAAGTCTGCAGACTGCTTAAGAGCATAGAGTAGAAGGACTGCTAAGCTTTCTTCCATTCCGTGGAGAAACCATTCTCACAAAATCCGTTCATCACCATTTGCTCTTTTTAAAATCTGCATTTTTAAGAGTCTATCCTTAAAGGAAAGAGCATAGACTCCTATAGATAAACCCCGCGTGAATTTATTTTTACAAAGCAAATAGAGTTTATTTTTACAAAAGTTCCAACAAGTAAATTTGTTTGTGTCAAGACGAAGAAAAAGAAAGGCATAAAAACGCGTTTTTAAACAAAGACCAAACCCTGATAGTAGAAGTTAAGTAACTGTTCCTTTATTGGGAAAACAAAACAAAAACAGAACAAAACAAAAACATGCCCTTGCAAATGAAAACACTTCGCAAGAGGGAAAAAATACCGTAGCTTGGAGCCCAGAAGTCTCCAAGAGTCTTCTGCGAAAGGCAGTAGGGCATTTGGATTGTGTATTTGTTTTAGGTTACATTTGACTGAAGTTTAAGAACTGTCATTCCTGTGACTTGTCATTGCTGCAGATGTGAGCACGTGGAGAATTGTGAACGCGTGTGTGCGGATGTGTGTGTGCGTGTGTGCGTGCGTGTGTGTGTGTGTGTGGACAGGAGAAGCTGAGGAATCGTGCCTGACACGCATTATCTTTTAGAGACCAGCTGAATTAGCAGTTGTGACCAGTGGCTGCTCCCAGTCACCACTTTACAAGAAAGTGATTGTAGCACCTTTTTTTTTTTTTTCTGAGAAAGGAAATATTCTCAGAAAGGAAAAGAAAAGGGCTTTTTTTTTTTTTTTTTTTTTTTTTGCTTTGTTATTTACTGCTCTCAGGAGGTACACAGCTTGCGGTTTTGAAAGTTTGAGTTGCCTGTCACCATATCCACCTTACCACACCCACCAGAGAAATGGAAAGAGTTCTGTCTTTAGTATTGATCAATCGGTAAACAGCTTTGTAAATGAGCACCCCCTCTCCTGCCTTGCCAAGAGTGGCCCCACACAGGGCCTGGGACCCCAGGGAGCTTAGGCTACAGGATGGGGAGGAACGGTGGGGTCACTTCTCAGCCAGCAGGCAGGATTCTCACTTCCCTTAAGCTTTGCATCGGGGACAAAAAACAGGGACATTCCCAAAAGCCATTGGCTTGCTGGTGCAATTAGGCCAAAGGACAAAACAGCCAAGTGTCTGGAGAAACCAGAACATCTTCATCCAGGGGACGATCTTTTCCCATCCTTGGAGAGTTAAGATAAATCCTGGGCACATCGGGGTCCTTGGGTGACCGCACCTGGAGGACACTCCCCAGGTGGTTCTGATGGCTTCTTGATCTCAGTACAATTGACACGGGGGCCTGGTAGTGCTTCGGTGGGGGCTCTGTCCTGGACAATGCACGGTGTTCAGTAGCCTCCCTGAGCCCTCTAGGCACCGGCAGGTGAGGAAAGCATCAGAGGGGAGCACCTATGAAAGGCATAGACTGGAGAACAGGGCGGTTGTCTGTGGTCTTAGGAGGAGAGCAGGCTGGTAATAACTCCACAAGGAGCTACGGTGAGATTAGTGTGCCCCCAGGTCGGGGAGGCATTATTCTATCTCAAGGATCAGAATTTAAAAAGGCTAAGCTGTATTCTTTTTTTTTTTTTTTTTTTTTTTGCTAAGCTGTATTCTTAAGGTCACCCAGCCACTGTGTCACCAGGTTGGGACCTGAACCAGGTCACTCATGCTCTTTCATTACTTTATTAACAAGGTAGAGAACTAATGATCAGCTGTGGAATTTTGTCGTGTTTTGGTTTTAAAAGATTTTATTTATTTATTTGACAGAGAGGAGTGAGAGCACAAAGCAGGGGGAGCAGCAGGCAGAGGGAGAGGGAGAAGCAGGCTCCCTGCTGACAAAGGATTCCCAACTCGGGGCTCCATCCTAGGACTCCGGGATCATGACCTGAGCCGAAGGCAGATGCTTAACTGACTGAGCCACCCAGGCGCCTGTCAACTGTGGAATTTTGAGCAAAACAAGGTAAAATGGGGTCACACGAGAAAGGGCCCAGATTTTAGTATATGTGCCGCCAAAGTGAGCATGAAGGTGCCTACATTACCAAAATGAGCAATTGATTTTTTCAATGCAAGTGACATCCTTCTCACTAATCTTGACTACAATTTTTCGTAGGCAGTGGATGTCAGCTTTGGACAAAAATGGAAATTTTAGGGGAAAAATGTTCAGGGAAACATTTTTATTGGCTGGGCCCAGACAGTATGAATGGATAGCAGAGTCATAACAAAGCAACTAGTTACGGTCCAACTAGAAGCTTAAAGATATCAATTCGAGAAATTTTTAGAAGAGAGAAAATAGAAATTCAGTAGCCCTACCAGAGGGACACCCAACCAGAAATTAAACTTGGGTCTCTGTGCAAAGAATTGTTCTCTTAGCTGAGACACATTTCCACTCTGTCGTAATGTAAGTGAGGATAAGAAATCACTTGCGATTCCCTGTGAGGCCATAGTCATTTAGGAAGTCCTATCACCTTTCACTCACTAACAGTGTCTTCCCTTAGAAGAGTAGGTCCCAGGGAAAAAAATAAAAAGAAGAAGAAATAAACCATTTTCTTGGGGGTGGGAAGGTGATCGCACTTGGGAGAATGACTTATGGCCAAAGAGACCAGAGCACAGGGCGGCCCTGGTGCACAGAGTGGCATGCACGAGCAGGACACCTGATGCGCTGTCCATTGGAGCTGCCAGGACACTGATCACACCGTCACCCACGATGTTCTGGGTGCACACAGCTTTGCTTATGTGGGGAGCTTCTCACCTCCAGGCAAGGCTGTCCCTGGGTCTTCCACCATCCAATTGTCCCAGCCACCTTGTACTCACTCCAGACCCCAAAATGCCAGTTTACCTTCACCATCTCATGCCCCGGAGGTGACAGCACACCTACCAGTGCCCACTGGGCTGCGAAGGGCGGCTGAGGGTCCCTTCACATTTGGCCTCTGGCACCGGGTATGCTAACTCCACTTTGAGCCTGAGCCCCAGCGATGTCTGGCTGGGCATGGTACGGTAGACTTAACAACTGTGAGGAAAGGGATTCGAGAATGTGCAAATTGGACACTAACGTTGTCACAGGAAAACTATCATCTTGCTTCTCGGAATTACGGAACTCGGGTGATGAGTGCCCAGAGATTATTTAACGGGATATTAACACATTTTTCTGGCCAGAATGCACCAGAGCTAGGAATGATTAACAAAGTTGCATGCAAGGAAACTGAACCACTAAGGAAAAAAGAAAGGCGACCCCGTGGATCAAATGAAAATCAAAATTCAAACATCCCCAGATGAGTACAGTCATAACCAGAAGAACGTCACATATCAAATGTCTGGAATGCAGCCAAAGCAGAAAAACAAACAGAAGTGTGGTGACCTGTATACCTCCTGTATACATGGGAGGTACCAGGAAACTGAGTAAAACTCCCTGAAACAGCCCAAGGCCGTCTCCAGCTAAAGACAAAAGAAAGATGTTGGGGTCTGGGTGAGAGGGCAAGGGATGTGGTTATAGGAGGTTAGGAGAAAGTACAGAAAACAAGGGTAGGTGGCCTTGCAGACTCTGATAGGGTGTCTCCTCTCCTGGTGAGTGTTTCTGGTGATTTAGAGTCTCCTTCCTCTTCCTGGTACAGAGAGGGAGACTGACAGATGAAGATTCCCCCTAGAAACATAAATACTCCACACAGAAGGAGAACTTCTCCTGGGTTCAGGGCTTCTGTCATTTCTTAAAAATAATCAGCTCAAATAATTCTGGTGCCCAAGAAGCATGTTTGGGGTGGCCCATTCTACAAGCCCTCAGTCCTTAGCCTTTAGACCAGTTTATTGACCTCAACTCAAAATGCCTTTTAAACACAATGTGGTTCTACTACTAGGGATGTTTAATGTTCATAGTTTTGCTCTTCGGGTCCGATTCCATCAGTCCGCTTGAATATGGGCACAAAGAAACTTAAAATATGGAGATTTTTCAAAAGTCTTTGTAAGTCGGTCGTCTGTTTAGATTTCTAAGGCACAGCGGGTTCGTGATAGTGGCCTTCGCTAGAATTTCTTGTTTTATTGTTCAGAATACTCTGTGGCCCCTGCCCTTCAGCTTATCTCTAGCATCAGTGATCCAAATCTCTTTCTGACCTCTCTGATCTTCAACGGTTTCCTCTAAACTCCCCCCAAGGGGTACCTCGTGATTCTTCTTTCTCCTCTACAATATCTGCTCATCGACTTTAATTTTTATTTTCCTTTTGTTAAAGGCAGGGGACAGCTAATGAGTGAGCCCAGTGGTTTGCAACCACTGAAAAAATCAGCTCGTTTGTTCAGGAAAGACCAAGAGTAAACAAACTTACCTCTTCACATGTGAATTCACACATGGTAATGGTGGTAACGTAGTAAGCAAATCAGGGCTTCCGGGCCAGAACAAACAAGTGCATATCATCAGCAGAATTTTCTTGTCATGTTTCTATAATCGATCCTACATGTCTTCCACAGCAATATGAAACCAGGTGAGGAAGAAGGAGAGAGAGAGAGAAAGCAAACAAGCAGGCAAGCAAGACATGGCCATGCACCGATCATTCCAGCTCATGCTTCTAGCTACAGTAAATGGCACAATTCTCACCACTGACCCAGAAGGCCACTCCCCTAGGCTCCCTCCTTTCTAACACCAGAGAAAAACCCAAAGACCAAGCCACCACCACAATCAGAATTGGCCTCATTATGGAAAGCTGTTGTTGCATAATGCCACATCTAAATTCATCCCTGTAGAGTGATTCAAGCTTTGTAAGGGCAGAAAATGCTTTGCTTCTTCCTAAGTTTGTTGGCTGATGTGATAATGACACTGACATAAGACAGAGCCCCAGGAGAAAAGTAAATTGAATTTCATATGTGCAGGAGCCCCACAAAAATATGAGAACCGAAGAGGTGATCAAAGTAGGCAAGCAGCTTTTCTACCTTTTAGACCAACCATCACTCTGTGAAGAGCTGACAAGACAAAGGCATTTGGGCTTGGAGTGTAAAGCAGTGGAGAGGTAACAAGGCTTGTCGACACAGCCTTCTCAGCGGCGAATTCCCTACCTCTGGTGATAAGGATGCCTTCTAAAACCCTCCTACCTTTCATGGGGAACTTATTTCTCACTTTCAGGGGAACAAAGGAGGGTCAGAGTGTCCTCCTTACACTGGCTGTTTCTCAAGGATCTTTAATTTAAAATCATCGATATGGCAAAAATGGCATACTTGGGGATGGTACATTCTTCTCTCCTTTAGTAGTCTTTAAACCAGCTACTGGAGAAAAGGAAAGTGACTTCTCTTCCTTTGGATGTGTCAGATATAAAAAGAAAAACCTAAAAACATTCCTTCCCCCACCCCATCCTAGTTGGTACCAAGATGGGCTATGCTCACCATCTGGACATTCCACTTCTGGACAGATGAAGGTAGGAGGCAGTGATAGCAACCCTCCTTCACACCAATGTGTGCCTGTGCTCACCCCCATTTTTGTGGCTGCTTGGCTTGTTCCTCTAAGAAAGTTATTTGTGACTTGAAGCATTATTCCAAGAATCTAAATATGCTGTTCCCTACTCTCTCGCGGAGCCCACCGTCCTCAGAAGAGACCCACTGATAACTCGCCAGTCTCCTCCAAGCTGCTCCACTGGAAGCAGGGATCAGCTCTTTCTCTTTCATTTATTCTCAAAATTTGTGGAGGGAGGGGATCATGAGGGAGGGATAGGGAAGCATGACATTGTTGGTTCAACTTTAATTTTATTTTACTGAGTATTAAAAGCATGTATTTGACTAGGCTACATGAAATAGGTATATAAAAATTTGCTATTGTTGAATTATGTGCAGACCATACCGTGTTAGGACTGATAGAGCCTGGGTCATGGACCATGGCGTCCATATGTATATAAGAAGTAGTTTCCTAAAGGAATCAAAAGAAGGATAGAAAAATGTATGGATCGGGCCCAAAGTGTAGCCTACCGCAAGCCTAGACTTTGTCAAGGAATAAACAAAAATAGGAAGAAAACCATCACTTAAGGGCATCATGGCATATTGAATTTTGGGGTTGGCTAACCCAATATTCAATTCGTATGGTATATTTGGGAAAGGCACTTAAACTCTCTGAAGCTCCACTTATCTATCCACAAAATGTACCTCAGAAGGGTGGTGTGGGGAGTTGTATGCTAAGTGCCTGGCACGTAGTAGATGCTCAACCAAATGTTAATCCCTATAATCATCGGCAGTGCCATTTGAGACACCAGGTGTAAATTTCCTGTGACATGCTCACGTGTTTGTGCAAAGCACCTACGTTTAACCAATCTTGTCCTGCTCTCTCTTTATTTCAAAGAGTACATACACTGCCTCCAGTGTGGTACCCACTACTACCCTCTCCCCACAGCAGCCCATATTAAATGTCAGCTCTTTGTTCTTTTCCTGTAACAAAGCTTCCATGTCACCTCTCTGTTCTGTCTCAGCTACCCATCACATTGCAGTGTAATCAACTGAGTTGACGCCTGCAAGTGTGCGAACGTAGTTGTTGGAGATCTTTTCATTTAAAAACAAAACAAGGGATCCCTGGGTGGCGCAGCAGTTTGGCGCCTGCCTTTGGCCCAGGGCGCGATCCTGGAGACCCGGGATCGAATCCCATGTCGGGCTCCCGGTGCATGGGGCCTGCTTCTCCCTCTGCCTGTGTCTCTGCCTCTCCCTCTCTCTCTCTCTCTCTCTGTGACTATCATAAATAAAAAAAATTAAAAACAAAATAAAATAAAAAAAATAAAAACAAAACAAAACTGTACCCTTGTTGATATTGCATGCACCTACTCTTGTTTTCATTTAATTCCAGGAAGGTATGTGGTAGCAGACTGATGGAGAAGTTTTTGGAGCAACATAGCATTCTTAGAATCGCTAAAATGTTCCGAGGGAGCTAGTCTCCTGTGCAGAAAGCCAGATCTAACTGACACACAGGATTAAGTAATAGGCAACAAGAACATCCAAGAACCAAAGGTTTCTGGTGTCCACTGACATGCTGTTATCATAAGCTTGAGCCCACAAGGACATATGATGATCAAAAGATCCTCCCTGAGGGCTCAAGATGGATAAGATTATGATAAGCTCACAACTAAGGCTACCCTCTGCTTTGTTTCATCCACATACTATAGGAATGCCAGAACCATAGAGAGTCAGACCAATTTCAAGTTTTTCATTATGGTAACATGTACATGTGGGGTTTGCCGTTCTTAAGCATGCAGTTCTGTGGCACCAGGTATGTTTGCATCATTGTGCAGCCACCATCACCATCCATCCTGAACTTCTTCATCTTCCCCAGCTGAAACTCTGCACCCTTTCAAATCTAGTTTAATAATAAGTGTTTCATGCACATGAAAATACATAGAATAATATCATGAACATACATGCACCCGCCACTCAGCTTCCCCAAATTTTAGTTTGTCACGTTTGTTCCAGATCTCCTTCTCCTTCTTTATTTTTAACAAATGGAACATTTGTTGATACCACCAGACACTCCCATGTGGTGCACTCAGGCCAACTTCACTGTCTCCCACCACCAAGATAGCAACTATGTTCATAATTTCATAACATTTGTGCATAGTTGTAAATAATCTCTCTCACTGTTGTGTATGTTATTGTATCTTTACTAGGTCTAACTAGTATCACTAGGGTAGATATCCTTCTGAAACTTTCCATCAACATTGCTTTGAAAACTCTTGACTATGGGAAACAAACTGAGGGTCGCTAGAAGGGGGAATGGGTGGGGGGATGGGGTAACTGGGTGATAGGCATTAAGGAGGGCACACTATATAATAAGCATAGGGTGTTATATGCAACTGATGAACAGCTGAAACTAATCTAAATCTACATCTGAAACTAATGATGTAGTTTCATCATTAGTATATATACTAATATATATATATATATATATACTGGCTAATTGAATTTAAATTTAAAAAAAGGGGGAAAAACACCATTGCTTTGAATTTTACCCATGTCAGGGCTTCCCCCCAAATCCAGCTTCAACTCTCATGGTCCTTTTCATCTCCTTTCTTGTCCTGATACTAATTTGTAGGGGGGTAGGGTCAGAGTTCAGTGAACAGTGGGGGAAGAGAAACCATCTCTAGCCCTGTGCTTCCCTAGGTGATACCACAAAACACACTGGATCAAGGAACCTAACTCTCATATCATGGAATGCCAACCATGTCACTTAAAATCTTCTGTTCTTCTGTTCTTCTTCATCTGAAGATCTGGGAACAAGGTACCCAAGCAAGATTTTTTTGTCTTGTTCCTGATTTTCAGCTGAGGGTGAGACTGAGAATGTACTTAGTTCCCCATAACCTGAATACAAACTGCTCCAGCCAAAGGCCCACAGAGGGATCCCTGGGTGGCGCAGCGGTTTGGCGCCTGCCTTTGGCCCAGGGCATGATCCTGGAGACCCGGGATCGAATCCCACATCAGGGTCCTGGTGCATGGAGCCTGCTTCTCCCTCTGCCTGTGTCTCTGCCTCTCTCTCTCTCTCTCTCTCTCTCTCTCTCTGTGACTATCATAAATAAAAAAAAAAAAAAAAAAAAAAAAAGGTGGTAGTGTTAAAAAAAAAAAAAAAGGCCCACAGAGAAAGATATTGGAAAGGAATTGGTCCTATCCCCTCGCCACCCCCCAGCACCTCACCCCTCATCAAAAAACAACCCACTCCACATCTGCAGAGAGGTCAGGGGATGGGATTTCAACTCCTGCTGTGTCTGCTTAGCTGGTAGATTTATACAACTGCCCCTGTGCCTCTGAACTAGGGAAAAGTAGATCTGAGAAGAGGTGGTTTGGGGAGCACCAGGGCAGGTAGAGCAGAGCATGGATGCATGCCCCTCTCCTACTCCCACATAAACACAGGTCACCAGAGGTTGTGGTTTCTAAGAAGTAAGAACAAAGGATCCGCATGAACCTGCTGCCCTGAGCCTAGCCTGTGGCATGAAGCCAAGGTGGGAGCTTCATGGGTACACGGTACAAGGTCTCCACTGCTCATCCATAGGAAAAATAGCCAGATGTGAATTCCTGGTAGGTAGGATGTTGGAGTGTCACCATTCCCCCACCTAAGGCCCATGGGCAATGAGCGAGGACAGCAGTTGAGATGTCCCAGGAAGGGAACTACCACCATGTGCAGTCAAAGACGTAGACATCTTTCTTTTCCGTCTCTCGCTGCTCTGATTAGGGCCAGAGAGACAGAACAAGGACACAGATGCATGACAGCACCCCACATCCCGCTTCACTCCAGACACCAGAGGCTCATCTCCCATCTCTCCTCAGAGAGCAAAAGGAAAAGAAAGGCTTTGAATCAAATGACTCATATTTTAATATGGACTAGACCTGCATCCTATAAACCCAGATGACTCCAAAATACCAAAAGTGACTACGATGCTATAAAATCTAGCCAAGTTATCATTAAGGGAAAAGGGGAAAGGGGGCTCAGCATTGGGAGGAAAATATATTTGTACCACACTCACTGATCTCAGTTACCTGGATACACCTGCCTTGGACCTGCCGCGACAGTCTTACTTGGTGGTTGGGATGATAAAGTGAGGCTTCGTTTTACACTTTCCATTCCTTGATGAGACAGCTCCAGAACAGTCTTAGAGCAAGATACTTACCCGTTCACTCATACAAGAAGCCCCAGGCTGCATGTTTCCGAGGCAAGAAGAAGGAATGCAGGATCAGCGTGCCAATCTACTCCCCGTACGTTAGTCACCACTAGAGATTTCTATTGCTTTGTGTCAAGTCAGTTTTATTTAGAAGCCCTTTGAAATAGAAGGAAAAAAATGCTAGGACGCCCTCTGCAGGACACTTGGAGCAATCGCGGGCGTCTCTCAGGCAGCCTCCAGCCTCCTGGAGTTTAAGGGTTTGGGACCTCCTCGAGGCTCACCTGCAGGGGGGTTTAAGGACTTCCAGGAACTTAAGCAAAGCACATTTTTTGGATTCTCTGTCTCAGGCCACACCCTTGAGATGTGCGGAAGGCACAGCCCCAGTGTTGGGCTGCCCCCCTGCTCTCCCCGGAGCCCCCTGCACCAAGTCCTGATACCAGGTAGCGCAGCAGTAGAATAGAAGTCTGCTTCCCCTTTGACATTTGTCCTTCAAACCCCAATCTCAGAGTATAGATACAAATAAAATCAGGCCAAGTTTTCCTCACTTTGCATGGAAGCCATTATGCAGATTCACAAATCAAACTTGTACAAGAACGAGACCGGGATCCAATGTCACAGATGCTCCTGGGCCCCATGTTCCCATTATTCTTTCTTTTGGCAGACCCCTGTGAGGTCCTACTGCGGGGGGGCAGGGCGGGGGGGGACTATGCAGGGGCAGGACCTCAACTCCAGACAAGGCAATGGCTGTACCTGTTGGGACACAAACAGGCTCTTGTCAGAATTGAGAGATATGATGCTTTATTTTCACCTTGAAGAAGATAGACAAAGCCTATCATTCGCAGTCATTTGTGGGGATTTTCAAAGGTAGCTGGTATTGCTTGAAACAGAAAAGTTGGAAAACAGTAGGGAACTGATTTTCAGGCATGGAGGTAGGGGTGAAGGTGAACTTCCAGCTCTTGTCCACCCACCCTTAATAAGATATTTGGTTTTGTTGACTTACTTCGAGTAAGTAAGTCAACTCGATGGCCTTCGAGACATCGAGTGCCTACTAAGAAGACCTTCTCAGTGCCTCAAATATCTCTTCCCAAGAGTTTCTGTGTCCTGGGGGCACCTGGCTGGCTCAGTTGGAAGAGCATGCAACTCTTGACCTCGGGTCGTGAGTTGGAGGCCCATGCTGGGTGCAAAGATACTTAAAAAAAGTAAATGAACTTAAAAAAAAAAATCTGCATCCTGTCAGTTGTGGTATGGGAAGCGAAATCAAGAGGATGACATCAGGGCCAGGAACATCCTAAAACCCCAAGCCCTCTCTTAGGTTGAGGGGATCGACCTCCCCAGAGAAGAGCATCTCTCCAACGCCCCCTGCCTGCCTCAGATGGGACCTCTGTCCTTTTCCTCTCTGGAAAGAGAGGTCTTCCTCACTGGGTCTTTAATGCAAAAGACCCCAAAACATAACATGAAACTTTTTTTGCCCTGGGTGGGGTTTTGTCATCACTGTTGTTGAAGTAACTTCTGCTACCAGAGTAGTTAGTGGGAGGCTAGATGTTTCTCTCTTTCCATGTGGAATCCTGAGTTGTTCCTCACCCCTGTAGAATGGCCCTTCAAGTTTTTAAGATTCCCTCAACTGGCTGGAGGAGTAGCAGACCCCAAACCTGCAGGAGCACCCCAGCCACCATAATGAAGCCCTGCTAGAGAAGATACCTAATAGGGGTCACCAGGGACCGAGCATGCACATCTGACAGGTGCACTAGAGGGAGACAGGCCTGGGAATTACACAACCACACCCCAGCACAGAGACCAGAGATGGTGTTACTGGGTGCCACCATTTCAAAAACATCTTCCCGCCATCTTGCCGATCGTTTCTTCGAAATGTACAAAAACATATAAATTGAGAAGTTTCCCATTGTGGTTACCAAAATAAGAACTCAAGCATAAGCCTGAAATTCTTCACTGAGATACCTTAGATTATTTCACCTTCTGCCATCTTTAATCAACATGGTGTGAGTCACAACTAGTACAAGGTCTCTGGAGGGGAATTTGGAAGGATATACCAGATGTCTTAATCTGGAAATTCTATTCCCGGCAATTTATTCAAGACAAATCATCAGATGAATGCACCTTGTTTGCCAAAGTTACAAATGAGAAACAACCTAAACATCCACAAATCAAGGATTAACTAAAGTTAATATGTCGGTCCAATGGAATCCTATTAAAGTGATGTATGGTGATGATAGTTAATACAAACATATATCTGAAAGCTGCTAAGAGAGTAAATCCTAAAATTTCTCATCACAAGAAAAAAAATCATAACCTTGTATGGTGACAGATGTTGACTTATTATAGGGATCGTTTTATAGTATATACAAATATCAAATCATTATGTGGTACATTTGAAACTAATACAATGTTATATGTCAGTTATACCTCAATAAAAAGTGTAGTTCTAGGTTTCTTAGTTTATAACTATGTCTGTGTTATGCTGCTATGTTGGCATATTAGTATGTTACTGGAGAACAATTTGGTATATATTACAAGATAAAATCTTTGTATATATTCATATATACACTAAAAAGCTAATAAATATGGGTTTTAAATAATTTCCTGCTTTATGAGTTTTTCCAGTGAGCAGAAAATCATGAAAAAAAAAAGCTGTCTATATTTTCAAAACAAAACAAAACAAAACCCAGTGCCTCCTTCCCTAGCTTCATCTTACCCTATAGGACAGTGACAGGCAAATTTGCTCGAGTGTCTTAGAGTTGGGTTTTTGTTTTTTAATTTTTAAAATTTTTTAATAAAAAAAATGTTTTGAGAGAGAGTGCACAAGAGCATGAGTGGGCGGAGGGGCAGAGGGAGAGGGAGAGAGAATCTCATGCAGAGTCCCCAGTGAGTGCAAAGCCCGATGCGGGGCTAGATCCCGGGACCCTGAGATCATGACCTGAGCCAAAACCAAGAATTGGATGCTTAACTGATTGAACCACTCAGGCACCCTGGGTTTTTGTTTTTTAAAAAAATATCTTCTTTTTAACTACTTTATTTTTCAAACTTATTTTGGAGAAAATTTCAAACATATACAAAAATAGAGAAAATAGTATGCTGGACCCCCATGAACCTCATTCATGGCCATCTGGTTTCATCAATTCTCCCACACTCTCCACACCTCCTTGTATTGGATTATCTTGAGACAAATCTCAGACATCATGGTATTTAATCCTAAGTGTTTCAGCATATCACTTCTGAAACACAAGAACTCTTTTGGAAGCATAAAAATGGTACCATTATCATACCAAAAGCTTAACGGTAATGCTCCAGTATTATAAAACAATCAATGATAAATTTCCCTGGGGCCATTTCTTACAACTGTGTTACCCTGGGTGGGTTACCTACTCTCTTACATCTTTAATTTCTTTATTTTTAAAAAAGAGAAAGTATAGGCTAATTGAGAGTAGTGAATGAGATAATATACTTAAAGAGGTTAGCATGGAATCTGGCACATTCTGAACATCATTAACTAGTAGCATTGTATGCCTTGTGATGTTATACACTTTCTCACTCACTAGGCATTTATATGAATTAGTCCTAATGTTGTAAATGTCCTGTTCATTTCTTTTGGCTCTTTTTCTAGTGGGCATTAAGGATATTAATCTGTAACTTTATACTTCTGCATACAGTGTCTCAGGTTATTCAAAGCTTTTTTATTTTATATATGATTATGTAGTAAAATATGTCCATCTTTCCTTTCCTTTGTTTTGAGTCAATATAAAATATATCTATATTTTTTTGTATTTTGTATTTTCCTGGTTTTTTTATTTGGCACATATAAACATAAGGTGGAACTACTCTATAATTAACTCTACAAAGTATGTAAGATAATTTTAGGCTCGCCATATTCACAGCAATACCAACAACCAGTTTTTGTCTAGGGCTCAAAGTGCTTTTCACATATATTGGTAACCACACTACCAGGGAAATGTTATTCTCCTCTGGATTCTGGAACCGAAACACTGTGGCTGATGGAGCAGAGAGATCAGATCCCTTGAACCCATAGTCTGCCTCTCTTTTCTCCTCTGCAAAGTGGATCAACGCCTGCGAAGCATGTAGTGCTCCACAAATTAACCATCATCATCATGAGCATTAATGCAGTCATGACAATAAATAAGTGCAAAATAATAATTACAGTAAAAACGACACTACGGCTAAGAGGGTATTATTATTACAATGTAATAAGAGCCAATGTTCATTGAAGTCTTACTGGGTGCCAATAAGCATTTTAGTTGTTGGTTATCCTATAGCGTAGGTACTTTGATTCCCCCTTTTTACACACAAAGCTACTGAGGCACAGAGTTTGTGACTTGCCTGAGGGAATCGCCCATCTCCCAGGTGTACTCAGTTAGTAGGTGGTGGAGTTGTGACTGCGGCCCAGGCAGTCTAAGGTCGGGGCAACTTTCCGGAACCACCACGCTTAGACCCCTGGCTCTTGGACACAGAAGAAGGAGGACCTCCCCCCACCCCCGGCCCCCCACTCTGGGACAGGCTGCTGCTGTCCCAGAAGCCCAAAGGAGCGCAGTGACAAAGAAAATGGCCCTATCACAATTCCCACGGCTGAAGAAGAAGAAAGATATTCTTGGCCTTAAATTAGAGACCCTGGGGAAGCCCACGGAGTTCCCTTGCGTGCCCACCTGTGAACCCCCATTTCTGCCTCTGCAGGTGGGCTGAGCGAGTGGAGGGCATTGCCTCGGCCGCCAGCAGAGGGCGCACTGGCGCCGTGTGCGGTGGAGGGGAGGTGAGCTGTCTCCTTATTTTTTCGTTTTCTTTCTTTTTTCTTTTTTTCTTTTTTGGCCAGGTTAAGGCATGCGTTTCACTTTCTCCTTGTGTCTCTTGAGAAGACATGCTTTTCTCTTTCTCAGGGTTTGTCACCCAAGGGGCTGCTTTCTTTTCCTCTTGGTGTCATCCTTTTACACAGGCAGGAAATTATGTTCATTTCCAACTGCTGCTGGGGAGAGACTTCTGCTGTCCTGCAGTCGTTTAAAATAACAAACAAAGCTAATTGACCTGGAAGTTAGATAATCAAAGAAGAGCCATGATAAGTTCTCGATGAAGTCTTGTTGATTAAAAAAAAAGCAGAATGTCATGATTGACCGGGTCACCAACAGTCGGGGCAGCTGGAGCCACGTTTTACAAATTGCTTTGGAAACACAGAAGTCGGTCATTAAACAAGTTGGTGGGCTGTGACTTGCATTTCGAAAAACTGAACCAGACTAGAACAAAATAGAATTGAACCCAGAACAAGAAACAGAGTTTCTTTTCCATTCTATGTATATGTGTGTGTGTGTGTGTGTGCTGAGTTACAGTATAAAATGTTAATAATCCTGTAGTTTCCTGTAGTTTTCAATTCTCAAAATATTTGGTAGCATATGCCAGCATTTCACCTATAACCTAAGTTTAAGGACTCCAAGTTATGCACCTCTGGCCTGTCTTGCACGTGGCTCTGTCTGCAAAATGGTGAGAATAAAAGGTGAGTCGTTGTTCTGGCCACCTTTGATAGATGTATCGAAAAATCATCCACGGATACCTGGGTGGCTCAGCGGTTGAGCGTCTGCCTTCAGCTCAGGGCATGATCCTGGGTCCTGGGATCAAGTCCTACATCAGGCCTCCCACAGGGAACCTGCTTCTCCCTCTGCCTGTGTCTCTGCCTCTGTCTCTCTCATGAATAAATAAATAAAATCTTTTTTAAAAAAGAAAAAGAAAAATCATCTAGCCCATGTCCAAGCCTCATGTCTTACAAATATTTTCATTTTCTAGAAAGATGCTAACCAGAGTGGGGGTGGTGGTGATAAGGAGAAGGCAAGTACATCCCGCCGATAACATAGAAGGTAGGAAATAGGGAGCAAGGAGGGTCAGAGAAATGAGGGTGTGATGAACCACCACAACGAAACCTTTGGTCTCCAGGGTTCTCCAAATAAGTTCAAGGGCAATGTGAATAAATCAAATAAAACAGTAGGCGTCAGTGACTCAGATTAAGAAGTAATACAGCTACTGAATAAGACAAGGGAAAGTCACTATGCATCATTCTCACGTTTTTCTGTAACTATAATTACAGCTTGGGATTCACCCCGCTTTTCAGCTGGCACAACCACCAGGGTAGTATAATCAAGTTAGAAATATTTGAATGGTGACAAACAGGTTACTTGGTTGTAGTAGAAAAGGGTTTTTAATTTCTAGATTGATTTTGTTTAAATGTCATTTTCATATGAGTTCTAAACAAATAAAACTATGATTTGTATTTCAAAGGTGAGAATGAAATTCACTTGATGGACTTCTGATAGTTCCGAGACTTACAGCTTAGTGTCTTCATGTGGGCAGACAGGGGAAGGGGTATACACTGTACCAGTACAGGCTTCGGATAGGATTGAGCCTCCCATGGCCCATAGTGATGCCCCACCAGCTCTGACCACATCCAGGTCTCCCCCCAGGACTGAGCTACTAGAATCCCCACACCAGCCCCACTGCTCAGCAAGAAATTGGCATCACGTAGGAGAGAAGAAACAGAGCAAAACACAGCATACTCCGGGAAAACGCTTTGGAGCAAGGTCTTTCAGCTGAGTGGGAGAGTGCACTCCTGTCTCCCTTGAGCCCATTCTGGGCCTGAATTGGAAAAGATGTGCTTTCTCCTCTTCTGAAGTGGTGGGAGGTGAGGGCTGAGTAGTCTGATGGAGACAAGAAAACCTCCATCTTATAGTCCAAACCATCTGATGCTGTATCCCTGTGGATTCCATTCTTCTGTTATCCCTTCTCCTCCTGTACAAACTTTTGAGGCCTTGGCAGATGTCAGCTGTGCTCATAGGAATTAGTCAAGGGTCGATAGGCCAGAGCATCCAAGGTGGGCAAGTGGCAACTGTTGTTAATAGGAGAGCCTCTGAAGGACAAGAGCCGGGGCTACAAGATCTAATTTCCCTTCTTAAGGGGAAAATCTTTCTCTCTCTTTCTCTCTCGTCTCTCTCTTTCTGTCTCTCAGATGATCAGGGTTTGATTTTATTAAAGCAAATGACAGGATGCCTGGGTGGCTCAGTGGTCGAGCATCTGCCTTTGACTCAGGTCATGATCCCAGGGTGCTAGGATCAAGTCCCACATCAGGATCCCCAAAGAAAGCTCCTCCCTCTGCCTGTGTCTCTGCCTCTGTGTCTCTCATGAATAAATAAATAAAATCTTTAAAAAATAAAATAAAGCAAATGGCAGCACCCCTTCGAAGCTAGCTGGGTATGGAGGGAAGAAGGGTTCCCATCTGTCAAGGGCCCCAGAAGAATTCCATCTGAGATAGGTGGCCTCCAGCCATTCAGACCCAATGCTCTGCAGCTGTGAGAGCCAGTGCGCATCTCCTCCCTCACCCCCGACACTTACGCTAGATGTCATGGATTTGCCATTGATAGAAGACTCTTTAATTCTAAGGAAACCAGGGTAAATTTTTCTACTTTCTTAATTTTCCAGACATAGCCCTGGATAAATCAACCCAACAAAGTGTGTGTTGAAGGAAAGTTTATTGAAAAATGAATCGGCATCAAGAGCCAAGGAAAGGTCAATGGATTCCAAAGGCTCTGAGGGACAGTGGCCCCCAACCCCATGTAGGTCAGATGGCTCCTTATAGTTCTGTGAGGCACGCCGAGCACTTTCGCCTCTGTGTCTTCATCTTGTTTGACCTTCTGGGAAAAGACCAGACCTTCCTGGACCCTTATTTGATGCGACCCAGTCTTCACTCAGGACTTTCTCATGAATAGACTCATGGTATTTGAGGGGAGAAACCAAAGGAAGTGGGTTCTGGGCTGACTCAGTCATTATAGGAAGGTGAGCCAAAAGGTGACTGAGGGGTTTGGCACCTGTACTTCATATTTTCTCTGACCCATTCACCTCTCACCCCTGCCCCCAAGATAGCCTGAGGAGAACTGGGGCCCACACCCAAAGAATGGGGATAAGGCCCCATTTACCTCAGCCCCACCGTAGAAACATGAGAGAATTAGTGGAGGCCTTCAGCTTTCATATAATCCACCTTTTGTCAGTTATCCACAGACATCTAACCTTCTTTCTTATGCAGACTTAGACATGAGTCCATCAGCTGGCAAATGTGTCTTAACCTTCGAAACACCATTTCAATGGCAAAGCCGAGCTAATTCAGTTATTTATATTTTTACCACACGGTATCCCGTTATCCATTAAAAACTAGTAGAAATTAACAATGGAATGGTTGAAACAAGTAAACTAATACTAATAAAATTGAGGATGAGATGGGCATCACTGAGTATTCAGAATGGCAAATATTTAGTATGAGGCTTAACACTTCTTGATTACACAGCCTAATTATGTATCTAAATACTGAGACTAAATGTCAAAGAACACCTACAAAGCAGTGGAAATGCACATTTTGGGGACTGATTATGGATGAGATGGAGGAACCTCCGTGGAATTCCAGCACCCCTTCCCTGAAGTCTCCAATTGGAATCATCCCATTATCTGACATGAGTAATTAATGGTTTCTCCATTTTTGGCCAAGGCCCAGCTACACAAACGCTACTTCAAGCCCTTCTCTCTCACCACCACCACCCCAACTGACAAGTGCCTCTGAACCTCTGCTACAGAAATTCTGGAAGGCTCTGAAGGAAACAGTCTTCAGGACAAGTTGTCAAGTCTCATTTGAGGAGTGTTCGGATGAAATTATGGCAAGAAGTGAACAGTCCCAAGTACCATAACAGAGTGCTTGGAATCACAGCTGCTGAGTGTCTGAGGAAGAATTGAACATGGTCTGAGACATGATTGGACTGGCATGTGGCCAGGGGAGGAGTAACAGTGCTGTCCTCCGGAAGCCCAGGATAGGGACAGTATTATCAGTTGGGTCTCCTCAGCTCAGGTATTTCCTTCAAATACTCCTCTGGCCTGAGATACTGTGTGGTAGAATGAGTATGGCTAAAGGTTCCTGGCACCCACCTCCCAGGACCGGGCTTCAAAACTCTCTGAGCTCCCCACAATCAAAGCCAAGCAGTGAGTAAGGACAATAATCAAAAACTCCATTGGAATAGATATCCTGTGTGAATACCCAAGGATCAGGAAGGCTAGAGGTCCCTGAAAACATGGATGAGGATACATGGAAGAGGATACCAGCCAGCAGACAGGGCAGGGTGGTCTGGAAAGTTACTCCAGCCGAGTCCCCACAGCATGGGACATAGTCATAGACCCCAAAGATGCCAATATGGAGCACCCTGTCTCCAGGGGTATTTTTTTTGTGTGTGACTTTAAGAAGCTAGTAGAAAATTTAAGATGTTCCAAAACCATGAGCTCCCTAATGCAAAACATTCAGTGCCAATTGATTTTTTCCCCTTCAATTAAACCTCTTCCCCTGAATATCATGGCCAGAGTACTTTCAAGTATGTCCAATCTGTTCATAAATAACAACTATTTATCATACCCATACTCACATATGTTACATCTTTTATCCTCGTGTCATCCCTGAATGATGACAAGCTCAGAGAGGTTGACCAGATTCTCAAAAGCCCCACAGACAGTGGAAAAGTTGAGTTTCAAACACAAGCTTTTCCCCACGAGGCAGAGCCCCAGATCCCCAGATTCCCAAGTAGTGAGGCTCTGGGTAAGAGATGAAATTCAGTGAAATCCAATGCTAGATGTGATAAAGCTTTCCCAGGAAGGGACATAATATCCTCCATTGATGTCTCTCATCTAAAACCTCCAGCCAATCAGAAGGATCCATTCAAGAAAGGTAAAAGTTATTGAAGGAATTCTTAATCTTGAATGTTAAATTTCATGTGAATTTAAATGCTACAGCTTTGCTACCTGCTGAGCAAAAACAAGACCAAACAATGGGATGCCTGGGTGGCTCAGCAGTTAAGCATCTGCCTTTGCCTCAGGGCATGATCCTGGAGTCCCAGGATTGAGTCCCACATCAGGCTCCCTACAGCGAGCCTGCTTCTCCCTCTGCCTGTGTCACTGCCACTCTCTTTCTGTGTCTCTCATGAATAAATAAATAAAATCTTAAAAAAAAATACCAAATAAAACAAAAATATGTGCCCTCCTGACAAAGCCTTGAGTAAATCAAGGGAAATCACTCAGAAGTGATTATGTGTACTTCTAAAAGTCCATTCCCAGGTTTCTAGAAGTTAGTTCCAAAGAGTGGCAGTTGTCACAGGACTGAGAGGGTCAGAAAAGTTGCTGTAGGGTAAGAGCCACAGCACAGTGAAAAGGCAGAGTCATCTGTCCCAACTCTGCCCTCAAGTATTTAGTTTACTCCTTTCACTTTTCGGGATCCCATCTGACTAGGATCTGTTTCCCAATCTTTCTCACATCACAGAGCACAGACCGATAAGGCCTACAGCTCCAGACACACTGTGAGGAAATATCTCAAGAGTAACTGTCCTTGAAGACCTGCAACTCATTTGTGGAGGACCAGTAAGGCAGCCCTGGGCTACATGATGACTAAAATAGGATGAAAATCTCAAATCTGTGTTACTTTCCAAACAACTTTCAGGAGGACCCCAAAAGGCTCACTCAGTACATTTATCACTGGACCTCTACATAGAGTCCCATAAAATTCTGAGATCACATCTTATAAGTACAGAAGTGAAAGTCCCTCTGGGGAAGGGGTCCTTTTCTCAGGGCCTGTGGACCTTTTTCTCCATTGAGGAGTTTGAAAAATTCTGTCAACCTTCTCAAAACGCAGTCAAAATTTCATGTGTATGTGCATTTTTTTTCTAGGGAGATATACACATCATTATATCAAATTATCAGAAAGGGCCACTATTTAAAAGGACAGAATTTACCAAGATAAGGCAAGCCTTATCCGTCTTTTAATACATGTGGCTGTATTGTACAAATCCTGATTCAGAGCACATGGTCTGTCACTAAGAGAATATAGAATATATTCAAGCCTGAGAACACCAGCACCATGTCCAAATACATAAAATTCACTTGTTTTTCCACCTGTAGGTGTTTCCAACCTACATATGTAGGTTCCATAAAAGGCTGGAACCCTTGAGAAAAGAAGCTTCTTCCATAGGACACAAAACATATTTGATAACAATAAAATTGCAATGTGCTGATTTAATTCATTAATGTTATCATGTTAATACACTTTGGCATGCTTTTAAACAAAAAGAAACATAGGGCACATACTGGAGAGGAAGGAAGTTTTTGACTTAAAAAATAATTCCAATTAAAAAAAATTCACCAATACTGCTGGCCTCCCATCTGCCATAGATTTTTTTTTAAGACTTTATTTATTTATTCATGAGAGAGAGAGAGAGAGACAGAGACACAGGCAGAGGGAGAAGCAGGCTCCAGGCAGGGAGCCCAATGTGGGACTCGATCTGGAGTCTCTAGGATCAGGCCTTGGGCTGAGCCATCTGGGTTGCCCTGCCATAGATTTTCAGAAAATATCTTTGCCTCTGATGGAATGGCTTTTTTTTTTTTTCTGATAGCCTCAACTTGTGTAGATATAGTCATTTGTTTATAAAATGTTAGTCACTGGAGAATCCTGGAGAACCTTTTCCTAAAATTCATAGGCATGCTGGGATGGCCTGACAGAGGACACATTCTATGGTCTCACCCTGTCTCCTGACTCATGGGGCTGCTCTGCCTCTCTTCATCCTCTGGAGAGAAAGGGCTTGGAAAGAAGGGGGAGGCTGTAGGGGATGGTTTCCACATAAGACAAAGTGAAGAGCAAAGTGCCTTCTCCAACATCAACAGCGATCTCCAGGTACTAAGCAGAGAAGAGAAATCTGAGGGGTGAGGGGGAACAGAATGAGGAACACATCAGAGGCCTATAAAGGAGGACACAGAGCTAACTGTTTCTGTTCCCTTCCCCCCCCCCCCGCCCCACACACTACTCTTTCCTGCATGCTGGGGTCTCTGTTCTCCCAACTCATTCCTCCTGCTCCTCTTCTCCCTTCCCCATCTCCTATCTTGCCCATTGGTCGACCCCCATCCAGCCTCCATGGACACTTCATCAGGGCCATGCTTTAGTTTGGGCCACCATCATGAGATACCACAGGCTGAGTGGCTTATAAATAACAGAAATGGTAAGGGACTTCTTGGGGTATCTTCCATGAGAGTACTATTCATGAAATTTCCACCCTTCTGACCCGATCGCCTCCCGAAGGCCCCAGCTCCCAAAACCATGACATTGGGTGTTAGGATCGCAACATGTGAATTTGCAGGACACAAACATTTTGACCACAGCAGGCCACTTGTTAGGGCTTGATATCATCAACCACAGAACAAGAGACTTGGACTCTTATCTAAGCTCCTCAGGTCAGAGTCTTTGAAAGTCATAATGAGTTTACAGCTAATTTTTAGCATCAAAAATCCTTGGGCCTTGTTTGCTAAGCCATAAATTGACTTGTGATGAGGGGATGCTGAAAGATTAATTTGTTTCACATGGCCTAGAATTGCATCATGTCCAGGTGCTAACTGTGTCTCTCACATGTTGCTCAGAATCCTGGCGTTCATAGGCCAGCTGGAAAAACAAGTGAAATGTTACTTATTTTGATTTGACAGATAAAGTCTTTCAAGGGGGCCCAATGGGAAGGTAGTTAATGGGCAATCCCAGTGGGGCCACACTTGTATGACCTCTAAGTGACTTCCAGTATCAGTGTACTAAGATTGTGGTCATGAAAAAAGTGCTGTTCTCCCTGCCAACCCTCCCTAGGACCACACATTGCCTCCTGCCATCCCTTGGCTTCCCTATCTGGCCCCATGGGTGTCACACTGTGCACCAAACTTCTTGACATCTCAACTGCCACTCTATAATCCTCCCTGTCCCATCCCCCAGGGGCTCACATGCTATATCTACTTTGTGTTCAGGGAGGGTTCATCAGACCCCATAAGTGAATGAGGGCCTCTTGGAAAGGTGACATCTTCCCCTAAGGAGCTCTGATTAAAACGAGCAACAGACAGAGGCCCTGTTGCAACAAGTACACAATGGCAAGGTTCAAGTCGTCGGCCCAAATGCAATGCATCCTTGTCCAACCGTGAGCCACTCCATGCTGCCAACACCATCATGGGTAACCAACCCCACACCGGCCCCCCACTAGCCAGTCATGAGGTGTCAGGACGTGTGCTTCAGCAGCTGGGCAGAAGATGGTGGAAGCCTCTTGGGTGGCATGTGATACCTCACTTTTTTCCAGAACTTGGTCTTTGCACACTGTGACTGTTGGGTGATGTCCCCACTCCACTGGATGGCCCCGTGCTTCTGCTTGATGTACTGAATTGACTCCGGCATGGCTGTGTAGTCCTTGACTTTCTCCAGTTCAATCAGAATGACTTTCATCCCATCCTGGATGAGTGCGTTGTAGACTGCAATTTGTTCTTCTGACATGTTCTTTAACAAGTCAAAGCTCAGGGATTCGGGAACTAAGATGATGATCAGTCTCCTGCACAACTTGATATTTTCATCGATGACATTGGCCACAGCTGGAAATAAAGAAGATGTATACTATCTCATGAGTGAAACAGCCTCAATTCATCTCTGAGAATATTAGAAATGGGCCCTGGAAAGACAACATGGACTTCAGAATAAATGTGACTTAGGAATGGAGGACAAAAGCATTTTTTTTTTAACATTTATCATATCCTCTATGAAACCTTCCTGATTTTCCCTGAAGAATTGGTCCTTTGTGTTCGTAAGTCATATTTTTTGGTAGTTATTGACAGGTCACTTTCCTCTGCTCACTGGCTCCACCTCCAGACCACGACCTACTCAGAACAAGGATCTTATCATGCCTAACTTTGTGTCACCAACCTAACTAAAGGTCTAGTATATATTAAATAATGAGCACATTTTTTAAATAGATTTTAACAGGGAAAATATAGATAGCTCCAATGTTGTATTAATCTTATTTTGTGTTTTCCTCTTGTACTTTGTAGCTACTTAAATGCCCAAGATTTATAGGACTAATTTGAAACTAAATAACATTCCCTGAGAGTTCTTAAAATACCCAGCTATGGACAAAACTTGGTCTTTTTTAGCAATAAAGATTAACTTTTACTTCCTCCTTATTCTTCGAATACAAGACTAGACTGTGACCTCCCCAAGATCATGTTCTTCTCTTTGGTTTATTTTTACATTTTTAGTGCCTAGAATATTACCTGGCGCATAGCAGGTGCTCATTAAATATTTGCTGAATAAGTGAGTGAAAGAATATGCTGATGAAATGTGAGCTCTTCCACCTGTTTATGGCGAGCACTAGATCCAATTTTCATTTCCTAATGGAGGCTGATTTTATAACTTGAAAAGATGCGGGCTGAGATATAGTTGTCGCTCCCCGTGGATATGAGCAACCTACAAATCCAGCAACCTTTACAAATGACCCAGAACAGACCACTCTCAAATGTTGTACTCATGGTGTCCTCTTGACTAGTGGAGGATATTTATTTCAAATTTCAGCCATTTGTTGTATGGCATTCCAAGAAAGAAAACATGTAGGCCAAGAGGGAAACTTTATCTGTAGAATATCTGATATCCACTAAGCTCCATACTGGTCCCTGCTCAGGATTTACCTCATTTCATTCTCCCGCCCAGGTCAGGGAAGCATTCTCCTCCCCATTTGACAGATGAGACAACTGAGGTTCAGAGATGTTACCTGCATTGCCCAAAGCTGCACTCCTGTTCAGCAGGAGACGTAAATAAATAAACTCTATTTTATTTAGGTAGGAGAAGCCTGGGCAGTCAAGGTTTATAAAATCAGCATTAAACATGAGCTGATTTACATATTCAAACGGATGGAGAATAATCAGCTGTTAGTCTCAAAGACATGAGAGCAAATGACCTCTTTTCTCCTTTTGGTCTCTCAGCCAAGGCTGTCATCCGCCACCTGCTAATGTTACTCACAGTGAGAATCACATTATTTCAACCAGGAATCCCAGTTATCCTGTTACAGGCCTGAGTCTCAGGGACTGTGGGCTGAGCCCCCCACCCCACCATTTGTAAAGTGAAGGAAAAAAGAATTTCCCTTTCTTTTTATTTGCTGTTCTTCCATCTCACTCAAAGCATACCTTGTCCAGGAAACTCATCCCTGCCAAATATGAATAACTTATATCCACACTGCCTCTCCAGCACCTCGGGCAGGATCTTCAACACCAGCGTGTCCACATCATGGCTCTGGATTTCTCCTTGAGGCTTGGGGTATAAGACATAGGCATCATACAGCTTGCCATCTGAAAAGGAGAAGGCATTATTCCTAGCAAATTATCTTATTTTAACAGAGCACAACTGAGTGGCTACCGTGATGTCCTCCTCCCTTGGGTTCAATGACTTCAGAGCGCCCGGTGGGCTGACCTGGTGCCAAGCATTGCCACACCAGGCTTCTCATTTTCTCAACACTGAATATTTCACTTCCTGCTCTTCTGCTTGCGTGGTTGGTCTTTTTTAGCAATAAAGATTATTGCTGGGGGACAAGCTGAATGCAATTCACATCTTTGTATCTCGATAGGTAAGGTGTTATTTTTTCCCTCCCTTTGGCTTCTTTGAGGATTTTTTCCCTTATCTTCGATTCTTTTGTAGTTTGAAAATGATATGCCTAGGTTTTTGTTTGTTTCTCCTGTTTGGTATTCTCTGAGCTTCCTGGATTGCGGTTTGGTGTCTGACATTAATTCGTGGAAATTCTCAGTCATTAGTGTTTCAGATACTTTGTTCCTTTCTCTCTTTCTTCTCCTTTGGTGTTCCCATCACACTTATGTTACACCTTCTGTGGTTGTCCTACACTCATTGGACACTTTGTTCTCCCCCCCCCCCCCAGTCTTTGTTCTCTTTCTTTACATTTTTGGAGGTTTCTAGTGTAATATCCTCAAGCCCAGAGAGTCTCTGCTCAGCCAGGTCCACCCCACTAACAAACCCATCACAGGCAGTCTTCATTTTTGTTACAGTTTTTTTTTAATTGCTAGCTTTCTTTTTAGATCTTTTTAGGATTTTCATCTCTCTGCTTATATCACCCATCTGTTGTTGTATACTGTCTGCTTGTATGCATTAGATCTCTTGGCATACTTACTGATCATGGATGCTTTAAATTTCCAGTCTGATCATTCCAACATCCCTGCCATTTCTGGCTCTGATGTTTGCTCTGTCTCTTCAAATTGTGCATTTGCCTTTTAATATGCCTTATACTTTTTCCTGATAGCTGGATAGAATGTACTGGCAAAAGAAAGTATATGGATGCCGATACTTGGTGTCCCTGTGCCTGATTCAGCGGTTGAGCATCTGCCTTTGGTTCAGGGAGTGATCCTGGGGTCCTGGGATCGAGTCCTGCATCAGACTCCCTGTGGGGAGCCTGCTTCTCCCTCTGAATGTGCCTCTGCCTCTCTGTCTCTTATGAATAAGTAAATAAAATCTTTAAAAAGAAAGAAGAAAGTATAAACTGGCCTTTAGTAACATGGTGATGAGGTGTGTGGGAAGGGGAGGGTATGGTCCTGTGATTGGCTCTTTTAGTGACTCTGAACTATGAACATCACAAGCATTTCCCAGTTTTTTATCCCCACTTAGGTGGGGCAGGATGGCCAGATTGGGCTGGAGTTGGGTATTTCCCTCTGCACAGGTCATTTAGGCTCTGATAATACACTAGTGGGCAAGGCTTTCATTAACTAGTTTATCCTAAGGGCAGACCTTGTTAATAAGAACAATGCTCTAGGTAGGGTATTTCAGAATGATTTTTCTACTCCCTCTGCTGGAAGCACAAGGAAATTTTTCTTTTCTTTTTCTTTCTTTTTTTCTTTTAGATTTTATTTATTTATTCATAAAAGGCAGACACACAGGAAGAGGGAGAAGCAGGCTCCCTATGGGGAACCCAATGTGAGACTCGATCCCAGGACCCTGGGATCACACCTGAGCCAAAGGCAGACGCTCAGCCACTGAGCCACCCAGGTGTCCCCAAGGAGACTTTTCTTTGATATTTATGGTCAGAATCAGGTCAGGCTTCTAGGGGTAAAACTCATAAAGTGTGGTTTTTGACCCCTTCTAACTAGGTCCCCCTAAAGATTTTAAGTCTCAGATTTGTCTACATTGAGCCTCCAATGATTTGTCAGTTATGGTTGATTTTCCTGCCCCTTCATCTTTGACCTATGAGGAAGATGGTCCTATCCCTGTTACATAAGAAACACGTCTCCAAAGTCACACAGCCCCAAGTCTAACCTGACTCCTTTGACTCTAAGTCCACCCCTCCACATGGTGAAAATGAGAATTGAAAGCAGGAGTCTCCATCCATGTCGCTCTTGATGGGTCCTGTGCAAAGGACTGTCATAACTGCACCAGGCAAAATGGGCCAAGTCTCTCGTGATTCAGACCACCCATGAATTTCATCAGTGCAGTTGCACACAGCATTGTAGAGACCAAGCCTCTTAGCAAACTCCAGGAATCTGCTGTGCAGTACAGTGAGGTCCAACACAACAGCCCATTTCGTCATCACCAAAATGATCCAAGCACTCATTGAGCAACCCACCACATGTAACAGTCACTGTGCTCACCCCTGTACAGATGAACAGGACTCAAGGTCTAACTGGAAAGACCATTCAGAGACTTGGAAGTAAAAACACGGGGTGCTACAAAGATAACAAGTGGCTGAATGAACCGGAGAGACAGAAAGAATCCGAATTCGCTGAAGCTCTTGAGGAAAATTCACAAAGGATGGAGGCACCTCCTGGATTTTAAAGGGTTTGGGGGGAAATGAGACACTAGAAATGGAGGGTAAAGAGGCCAACAAAGAGAAGAGCTTGGATAGGGAATGCTTATACTCTGCTCCGGGGTCATAGAATGAGTAAGAAGCTGTAGCAGGGCTCAAAGGTTTGAGTGAGCCTCTATTAGAAAATGTGACCTAAAAAAAAAAAAAAAAAAAAAAAGAAAAGAAAATGTGATCTTTTTTGAGCTCCAAGCTATTTGAAAATTCACAGCCAACCTAATGGGACTCAAGAGGGAGCCATTCCTTTCTATTCCCTTTTTCTGAAAGTTTGTTTGATTGACCAGACCTGAAAAGAGGGCTGGCTCTGAACCCTACCACCCCCTGCCCCAAAGAAAAAAAGTAAAATCTTGTATACTTCTAGTTTTTGTCTAAATAATAGTACAGATGGTCCCCAACTTCAGATGGTTAGACTTAACAATTTTTTGCCTTTATGATGGTACAAAAGTAATACACATTCAGGAGAAACTGCACTTCACATTTTGAATTTTGATCTTTCCCACATGAGTGATGTGCAGTCCTATCCTCTCTCTGATGCTGGGCAGCACAAAAAGCCACACCTCCGACTCAGCCAGGCAATCTCGAGGGTCAACAATCGATATACAGACAACCATCCTGTACCCACACAGCATGCTGTTTCCCACCTTCAGGGCAGTATTCAATCAATCGCATGAGACAGTCAACACTTCATTAAAAAATAGGCTCTGATTAGAGATTTTGCCCAACTGTAGGCTAATGTAAGTATTCGGAGCACATGTAAGCCAGGCTGGGCTAGGCTGTGATGTTCTCTGAGTTACCTGCATTGAATGCATCTTAAACTTAGGAAATTTTTAAACGTATGATGGGGTTATCAGGATATAACCCCATCATAAGTCAGGGAACACCTGTAGTTATATATGTACAGAACTTCAGAGTTTATGTGTAGCCTTTTCTCATTCCGTAAATTCTCACACCAACCACCACTGACAACTTTTGAGTCTCTGCCCACCATTCCTGGCCATCCTATGGGAAATGGCAATGCACACACATGCGCACACATGCACACCCTTCCTCAGTCTCCCCACCCCCTATCATGACAGGAAGCCATGTGGGAATGGGGGCTCTTTTTGGAGTGGTTCCACCCTCAGTGCAGAGCAGGACCTGAGACAGAGGAGGTTCTATCGGTAGTTGCCAAATGTCTGAAAGGAGCTTGATTTTAAGAGGCTCAAAGAGGTTGTTATATCTACATGGGAAAGAGAGAAGTTTTAGACCACATGCAAATTCAGCTTTTTAATAAATTAGGGTCAGAAGGCAGGTACCAAAGGGATGATCGTTAATTTGGGTCTAAACTCCTTCTGTAACATCGTCAATGTGACTAGTCCATACTGCCACTCCGTAAGTGGATATTCTTCTGAATTAAATTTCATGTCATACACATGACTTTCTAAAGCCAAGGGAAACACGAAAAATACTTTTTTAAGATTTCATAAAGGTTTTGTTTTTAAACATTTGAGAAAAATTAAATTTCCTCACTTAAAAATATGATGATATTTATCCTTTTATGATAAAAGGTTGGTTGAGCTGGTACTCTCCCTGCCACATAGCAAAGCCTCCCCAGTAAGTACAGTATTTCTTGGTCTATAAACTATAGCAAGCATCCGTGTTCATCACCACCTCTGTCTGAAACCCTGCCATTGGTATCTCTCTTCTCTCAAGCTGTTTCTGTTTCTCATTAAAAAAAAAAAAAAAAAAAAAAAAAAGGAGGGGGGAAGGAACGTTTGTTGAGTGAATTTTCCCTTTTGACAGTGTTCCATGTTCTCTGTTTTTAAACAGGGTGTCTGAAAATAGAGGTGCTCCATGGTGTGCAAATGCAGACTCCGAGACAGAAGAGATTTGAGTAGCAAGGGATTCTCAAACCTTTTAGAAAATCAAACTATAAAATGTTCCCAATTGTTTGGTCATCTTTTTTTTTCTTTCTATGCTCTGGAGTAGAAATGTTACCTTTGTGGCTTGTTCTCAAAATGCAGTGGGTTCTCGCCAACTTGCAAATGATCAATTCCTCCTTTATTGACCAATAGAGAAAAAAAAAAAACAAGCTATGGCCATTTAGCTTTTTGAGTCGGCCTGTGGTTTGGAAGGGCGTTCTAAGACAACTGCCTGCCAGCACATCACGGCTCTGCCTGTCACGATCACGGTGAGTGTCACATTTGTACCATCGAATCACATGTAAGGAACTTGAGGCAGACAAGGCTGTGCTATTTCTCTGGTCTTGCAGCTGCCAAGTGCACAGCCTTGGTGCAGACCCAAGTCCACCACTCCCTGTGGTGTGGCTGAGATGAAAATCGGGAGGAGGAAACTTCACAAAGTGTGTATCCTTGATTAGTCCTGTGCAAGTGTGTTAGACGGCATTTAAAAAAAAAAAATAGCCTCAGCAGTATTTCCAGTTCCACATGCTCTTTCAGAAGTGACCACACCCCCCTCCACACACACACACATACACACAAAGAGGTGGAATCTATTTCCACTCCCTTAAAATTGTCTAGGACTCTGTAGCTGCCCTGACCAGTAGAACTGACATTAGAAATTTAGGATCTGAGTCATAAGAAAAAATACTGCTTTTCCTGGCTCTCTTGTTCTTGGAACGCTAGCGCTTGGAAGCCAATCAACCTGCCATGAAGAAGCCCAACATAGCCCACACAGAGACCGCATGGAGTGCTGCTGGGGAAACTGAGGCCATCAACTGATAGGCAAAATCAACTGCCTGTCCTCCACCTGGGTTCCCAGACATCATGGAGCTGGGACAAGCCATCCCCACTGTGACTGTCCACATCCTGACCCACAGAACCCACCAGCAAAATAAATGGTTGCTCTATGCTACAAAGCTTATAGGTAATTTGCTTCCTGGCCATAGTAACTACAAGAGCAATTGGGAAGGTAACAATGAATGGCATAGATAATGATGAGCTTGACATGCCCCCCAACTGTCTATTTCACCCAGAAAACTGTAGAAATGTAGCCCTACTAGGAAGTTCTTTGAGGAAATGGCCTGGGGGCAGATACTCCCACAGCCTGCCTCTATCTAGCAGTGGGGTGAGGTTTATCTAGGTTCTAGCCAAGCTCCTTCTATTTCCTGAGGGGATTCAGTCCTATTTTTGATAAAACATCTGCATATGCCTTTATTGGCCATTGGCAGAAATACAATGTATTGTATATGTTAAGGTTTATGAGAGATTGCTTTTAAAGATTATTCTATCCCCTCTTACTTTCTTTTCTTAGGTTATTGCTAAATTTCAAAAGTAGTCAAATCGGACCAATGGAAAAATCAAACAAAATCAATTTGGCCTTCACATGTTTTTGTTTTGTTTTGTTTTGTTTTGTTTTTTTACCTCAACTGCACGAAGTTTGGCATTTTAGCCCTAACATGGAAGACACTAGAAGAAAAGCCACATTAAACACGCTATACATTTACCACAGGAATGTTGTTGTAGACAAGATTCATTATATTCATTACACCCTTTAAACATAAACTTTTCCTTGGAAAATTGTCCCAGAAAACGCCATGTGCTGTCATGAGTAATTAAAGGGTATTTGTGAACAGCACACAACACATCCTGTCATTGCTTTTGCCTTTACTTCTAAAGCCAATTCATCTCGAAAAAGTGTCCAAGATTTGTGCTTAGTCCTATCTCCAAGCTTCATTTCACCATTTTACCTTCTGTTCACTCCACCTTCTTTTTGTTTTTCATCGTTCCATTCTAGAGGCATGTTCTCCACAAACCTGTTCGGAAGGTAGTGAGACATATGCAAATCTCCCCAGGAGATGTGCAAGCTCACCCTTGTATTTTGGGACACACAAGCATACCTAGAAGGAGAATTTTTAAAGTAGCTCCTATAATTTACTGGAGAACATACAGAACTCGTGGAGTAGGACTGTCAGTGACTCAACAAAACTGTGAGCTATTGTATCCACCTATTACTCATGTTACAAAGCATAACTAATCCAGTTGGAGAAATGATTTACCATAAGAAGGACACAATTGATCGATTTCCTCATTCGTATTTGCCACCCCTTGCTCCACAGTTTCCCCAATAAGCCAGGAAATATCCCCCAGGGTCACAAGGCTGGAAATAGCACCCGGGACAGATCTTAAGTCTCATCGCTAGCTCATTGTCAAAGCCAACACTCAGACAGGAATTACGGGGTAGTTCTCTAGGTGAAGCTGCAGAGATTTAGTCATAAAGTACGCAAGTACTTATCTGAATTAAGGGGGAAAAAAAGAGGAACCCTGGCTGACTGTGAGCCCCTATGTCCAAATTCGCAGCCTGAATTTGGGCTGGAGCCTGGTCTCAGCAGAGGGTGGGGCTCCCTGTGTCTCTCATCTGCTCAGCTCTGCTGCTCACCCCCTGCTTTGGGGTGAATCACTATTCCTTCTTTCTCTTCCTGCTAAACTCGACCTCACCAGCAAGCAGCTGCACAGGCCCTTGGCTCTCATGCTCCTGGGAGTCATGGTGAGTCAGGGAGTGAGACACGCACCAGGACCAGAGATCTGGGAACACCACTCACGCCCCTGCAGGTTCCAGTCAGTTGATAAGCAGAAAGCCGGCGGATTGCTCACACGCTTGTGTCAGAAAAGATAAGTGGTGGTGCACTGGCCTCCTCTGCCACAGATGCAGGTGGGAGCATAGCCACGGGGAGGCTCTGCGGGGACCCCCGCCCCAAAGACAGACCCCCACACACACCCAGCTGACTGTCCACAGCACTAGGCTGCTTCACGTTGCACTTGATGTGCAGTCGGGTTTCCACGACTGAATTTTGCCCTCAAAAAAGAACGCGTTGCCTCCTACATTGCTCAATGACTGCCAATTTTGAATTCTGAAATTGAACTTAAAAATAAAGCCCAAGTTAGGGCATCTGCTGCAATTTGCACTGTGTGTTATATATGCAAACCTGGCACCTGACGTGAATAATACCCTTCTTAGTGGTAGGTACTAATAAAACGTGTTTGGACACCCACTTCTCTGAATTCTAGCTCTTGTCCACATTGCTAGTCTCTGGATTTGAATGGCGTAAATGAATTTCCATGCACATGAAATGCATAGACTTCTCTCAGCCATGTATTAATTTTCCATCCAATCAGGGGACATTAAAGCAGACATAATACTTTTTTCAAGGCCTTAATAGATCACACCATTCTGAGACAACAAGAAAATAGCACAGACTTTTAAAAACCACCATGGTTGGCAGGGGTGGTGGCTCAGTGGGTTAAGTGTCCGACTCCTGATCTCAGCTCAGGTCTTGATCTCAGGGTCGTGAGTTCAAGCCCTGCATCGGGGCTTGAAAAACCCCACCACCTTGATGGGAAGTGCCTATTCCTCAGTTTCAGGATCACACTCAGGCATTTGTGTGTTCAGACGTGCTGCCAGGACGTCTGCTGAACAGACCACACTGAAACCTGGGGCAGAGTGGCAGAGGCAGCTGGCTCTGGCCCTCAGACAACAAGATGCCCCTTGTGCCCCAGGTCCTTGCTCAGGGTGTTCCTGGACTTCAACTCAATTGTGGCTACAAAACTCTGTGAGGCAGGGTCTGGTCATTTTCTACCCCCCACCCCTTTCCTCTGTCCCCTCTTCTCTTCCTCCCTTTCCTTCCCTCCTTCTTTCCTCCCCACCCTCCTCCCTTCTCTTCTTTCTTCCTTGTTTTTTTCTTTCATTCTATAGCCAATACTTCCTAAGATCATATGGAAGTAAGTGGAGAACCAGACGCAAACCCCAAGTTTCTCTCCAGCCTTGGGAGTCAGGGACTTAAATCTTCCAGGCAGAGATGCCTGAGTGGCTCTGTGGTTGAGCACCTTCCTTAGGTGCAGGGCATGATCCCGGGGTCCTGGGATCGAGTCCCATATCGGGCTCCCTGGAGAGAGCCTGCTTCTCCCTCTGCCTGTGTCTCTCATGAATAAATGAATAAAATTTAAAATCAATCAATCATTCCGTCAGGCATCGAGTACCCAGTCTAGAAAGAGCTGAGCCACAGGCAGCTCATCACTCTCCATACCATAAACTCTGCTTCTACGCCCACGGTGTTGAATATGTATTGCAGATGGAGAGCACACTGTTGCTCTAGGAGAAGCTGTCTTCTTTGGCAAACAGCAGAAGATGTGAGAACCTCTCTGAAATGGTCACAGTGGGACCCAGAAGATGATGTGCTCCTGCTACTTAGCAAAGATTTGCTCAGCCACGATTAGCCCACAAGCCTCATTTGACTAAACGATCCTGGTGACCGTGGAGATGTTCCAGGGAGAGCCCTTCTTCCAAATTTGCCAACAACTCGAAAGGCAAGCTAGTAAAATAGGATCAAGTGTATTTACAATGGTTATATAGATGAGCAGATGCCAAGTAGGAGGCATTCTTCAGTGGCTCCCCACGCTTACCTTCTTTGGTCCCAGGAGAATGGCAGGCACTCCGATACCAGAGTACAATGTCAATCTTAAAAATGTTGTAGATGTACGTGACAGACACCGCTGCACCTACCAAGGCGAGAAGCCCTCCTATCAAGTAGGCTCGAACATCTGGAGCTACAAAAGACAGCAAATAAATATATAAATAATCAAATGATAATTATAGTACAAAGAGTCAATTACATACTTTACTTTTTACAGATCACGTTACAAACGCCAAATGGAAACATATTAGAGGTCAATGAGGATACTGCTTACATTTTTTTTTTCTGGCAGTTAAATATGATAGGTACATGGGAATAGAATAATCTGGTGTGGCCCATGAATTTTAGGAAGCAAATGTGCCCTTGGGAACCTGGGGAGGGCAATTCTGCAGAACCCCAGCTCCCGGGGGTGGCTACGGCGTGACTCCGGTGCATGAGGACCGCTCACCAAACGCCCACGGCCAGGTCTCACTTAGCCAACATTGGACACTCTAAGGGTAAAACCTGAACACACTTATTGGAAGGCCCTCCCCGGTGGCTCTGTGGCACAATCCTGATTATTCCACTGTCATAACTGCTCTCACGGGCACTCAGAATTGAGCAGCAGGATGCCCGTCATAAATAAAGAGCCATCAGCTGCCTCCCCTGAAAGCCAACTCTGTCTTCTCCATCAGACCAGCCGCAAGCCAGGGTCCCCCCTCATTCTCTTTGTGCCAATAAGGTCTCAAAGTCCAGGCCAGACGCCTGTCTGCAAGGCACAGCCTCAGAAAGGGAGTCTCCTCTGCTCTGCTTTGCAAACACTTTGTGGAGTGATTATGGCAAAAGCAATGGGTGGGAGATGACCAAGAAGCAGAACCGGTTCCTCTGGAATGTCAAGTCCCAGCAAACAGGCTCCTACGGGTCCCATGGAGGAACAACACAGCTTTCTCCCTTGCCGCAGCCCAAACCGGTCAGGCCATGGAAGGAGGCTCTAGAACTTGAAAAGTGGAAGAAGAACAGAGGAAGAGAAAGTCTCTCCATTCTTAGAACCCACTGCACACACCACTTCCTTCATCAGCCCCTTCCCAATGCTTTAGTCTCCACTAGAAGGTGTCTATGAATGGGGGTGTGGTGGGAGTGGGGGTGGAGAGAAGGGGAAATTCTCTTTTCTTTGAAACTCCCCAGAGCACATTCACTTACAAAAAAAAAAAAAAACAACTCCCTAAAGAGTTTATCAGAACCTGCCCTAAGTCACATCATGTGGCAAATGGTTTGAGGTCAAAGATATCCCTATGCACTTACTGCACATCTTTAAATGAATGGCATGAAAAAGCATAATAACTAAAACACATTCTGGGTCAACAGAAATAGCAATCTGTTGATTAAGTCCCAGCACTACTCCGCAGATCTGCTCTGCTCTTCTCTGCGTGCGGGTGTCCAATCCCATCCTGACCACCTGTTCGAACCTCTAGCTTCTCACTGTTAGATGGATCTGCCCTTCCCTCCCATCCTCCACTTCTCTTTGTCCTTCTCCAGTTCTTGGAACCACAATGCCATCTATCCCTTGGGGAAGATGTGGGTCTGGGAACCTGTAACATAGAGACTTCAGGGATCTTGGGAATGCAATGGTCACGATAAGAAGACCGTGTCATGCAATATTTATGAGACTCATAAAGCCCCTGGTAAGTAGACAGGAGTGATGGCTGGAAATTCTTGAGTTGGTCATTCATTGCCTTCCGGAGCATGCCCCCTCACCCCCTGCCTCTGCAAATGAGCTTAAAACCATCAAATTCCAAACAAGAAACTCATGCCTGAATATCACCTTCCTGCCTCACCCCCAATGTCTCCTTGTCATCATTTTGAACCCTCTGAACGGCATGTACCCCACCAAACCACTACCTGGGAGTTTTAAGATAAAGTATGCTGCTGACACTCCAGCATGACAGATGAAAGGGTGGCCATAATCTTCCATTTTCACTTCCAAGAAGGTTATGTTCACTGTGTAA
Organism: Canis aureus; assembly: GCF_053574225.1. Taxonomy (NCBI): domain Eukaryota; kingdom Metazoa; phylum Chordata; class Mammalia; order Carnivora; family Canidae; genus Canis; species Canis aureus. The sequence continues at coordinate 43,618,208 of NC_135621.1, forward strand.
AAAATATGTTTCTGAAAAGGAATGTGGGATCTGTAAAAAAGAGAAGCCAATCAATTATATGTGAGTCACAGTTACCCAACACAGTGTATCATCTTCAGTCTTGAGAATAAAATTCTCTCTCCAGGGAACACTTGGGGCCATCCTGTTACCCTGAGAAGGCTTCACACTCTAGCTCAGCGAGGTGCATGGATTGTGCCGTTCCAGATCTTTATTTTCTTCTGGACTGTGACAGACGGCATCCTCAGCCTTCCAGAGCTTTCTCCTGCTCCTCTCTACTAATCCTCACTACCTTGCGGGACTCAGCACAAATTCTTCCACCCTCTGGCCTCACTGGTCTTGCTTTACGCCACCCAATTCGTGCCACCACAGATTGGCTTTCTACCATGCCAGTAGCCAATGATGAAATCCTGTCTCCCCGCAAAGCCCCCAGGCTGCTGCCTGCTTCACTACTGAAGTCTTGAAGATCTATGGCTCATGATAAAACCAAACAGGAGTGAGGCTGGTTTTGCGGAGTAGCTGTGAGTAATGGATTTTGGTGTGTGAAGGCCATGCTTGATGCTTTGCCTTCTCTGTCTAACTAGGATGTAGGAAGGATTGAGAACATGAGCACCTCACACTTCTCTGAACCAGGTGCTCTGCCCCGCATAGCCCTGAGGAGATCTTAGAGAGACAAAGCCAAAAGAAGTTAGGAGGCGTCAGTGAGAAGCATTTTTAAAAAGCAGGACTAGCACCAATGTAATATAAGTGAAGGAATTCTTGCCAGCTTTTAGGGAAGCCTGAAAAACCCAACACCTACTCAGATCCTTCTCTGATCCGTTTGGATTCATTGTAGTAATCATCCACTAAGGTGTTATTGACTCTCCAGCATCGGAGATTTGTGTTATCCCTTGTGTCTGTGATGTTGCAGTCCACAGTAAGGGCGGAGCCTATAAGAACGAATTCATAAATGTTACATGAAAAGCCTACAAAAAAAGCAATTGATTAAATAATATTCTGAATATCTTTTGATTATTAAAAATTCCCCCTGGAGGTCAGTGCTCCTCTATTTTATTCTTTCCCTGGACACAGATCATAAGGGACAAATGACCTTCCAGGGTGTGTATCTGTAAAGAGATATCCACATGCTGCCAAATATCACCAGCTTCTGGCCGATGACCTCTACAATATCAGGAACACAAATACTCCTACCAGTCTTAGGAAACTTAGCAAAGAACTTTGCAAAGTATTTCACACACATCATCTCCTTCAGTCTTTTAATCTTCAAAACAGTCCTATAATCAGGAAAGAGGAGGTGCAGCAGTGTCCATGTTACAGATGAGAACACTGAAGTTCAGACAGATTGGTAACTTGCCCAAGGTCACACATTTGAGAAGGAAATGAGACATGAACCCTGGTTTTCTATTTCTAAATCCAGTGAAATTTCAACTTCACCAATTGTGACTCCTATCCTGACTCCATCACACACATTCACAAATTATATTTAATAATTTTATATTTTTATATTTATTTATTTTCTATTTTATTTTGCTCCATGGGCCCAATATATTCCATCTATTTACTCTACCTTAAAAAAATACTGTATTTCTACACAGTATACTTCGTGTTTCTTTATTCTAGGTGGAAATAAGGTGTTTTTTTTTTTAAATCGTAAACTATGACACATATGTACTAAAAAAAGTATAGAAGATAAATGTAAAAGACACATCCACACCACCTTCAGCCCAAGAAAACAGTATATTGCCAGAACTCCAGAAGCCTCTCACCAGTCCCTTGCCTACTTTATACTTTATCGCTTACCCACTCATACTTGAACTGTAGCTTCCATTGCCTCACATTTTGTTTGTGATGCTCACCCATGCCGCTGCACGTACATGTGCTCCAGTCAGAGAAGAGAATATATTAGTATTTATTTGGCTGCCGCTAGGCACACATCTGCATCGTTGTAGTGTTTGCCTCAACGAGTAAGATTGCTAGGAGCTCCCTCCTGCGTGCCTCCTGAGGCTCTAGTGAACACCTTTCACGTTTACACACCCGTGTACATGACGGGTACACACACCTATCTACCGGTAAAATTGGTAGATCATAGATGACACACGTACCTTCAACTTTAAAAGAGAGGCCGAATTGCTTTCCAACGCAGTTGTACCAATTTACACTTCCACCAGCAGTATGGGTGAGTGCTGGTTACTTTACACACTCAACAGTGTGTAGTGTGGTCAGTCTATTTTTGTCATCTCGATGTATGTGTGGAGACATCACAAAGTGAATTGAATTTGCATTTCCCTAGATTGCACCTGGTCGAGCACTTTTTTATACTTTCCATGGCCATGTTGATACCCTCTGTTGTAAACTGTCACAGCGTGAAGTTTTTTTTTTTTCTAGAAATGCATCGTTTGGACTTCCATATTTAGATCTATAACTCACTTGAAATAATTTTTATAAGTAGTGTGAGAAGGGAGTCAATTTTTCTTTTATTTTGTATTCCCTCCCATTGTCAAGTTCCATTTATTGAAAAGATCACACCTTGCCTGGAGCAGCATTTGCTTTGCCAAAATCAAGTGCGTTATATGGTGGATCTATTTCTGGGCCTTCAATTCTAACCAATGTCTATCCTTGTGTCAAAACTACACTGTCTAAACTATGGTAGCCTTTTAATAAATTTTGAAAGCTGGTGGTACAGATACCCTCAGCTAGTTCTTTGTCATTAAAAATGTCTTGACTGTTATTCAGTCTTTTTTTTTTTTTAATTTTTATTTATTTATGATAGTCACAGAGAGGGAGAGAGAGAGGCAGAGGGAGAAGCAGGCTCCATGCACCGGGAGCCTGACGTGGGATTCGATCCCGGGTCTCCAGGATCGCGCCCTGGGCCAAAGGCAGGTGCTAAACCACTGCGCCACCCAGGGATCCCTGTTATTCAGTCTTTACCTTTCCATACCAACATTATAATCGACTTATCAAATTCAGCAAAAAATAAAATCTGTTGAGATTTTGGCTCTCCTTCAAAACAAAGGAAATATGTTTAATAATTCAGTCTTGAGTATGCTGTTTCTTCTATAGGCTTCTAAAGATAAATTTTTAAAAATCTGATGAAAGACATTCTCTTCAATTCCTAGTTTTAAAAGTTCTTTTTTTTTTAATAATAAATTCCTTGTTCAGGTGTTTGAAATGACTTTTTGGTATCTACAAGTGTATTATTTTTTCTCCATTAGTTTATTAATGTAAAATAAAAGGATGACTTACCTAATGTGAAGCAATTTGGCATTGCTTCAGGTATGCCCAACTTAACTGCAATGTATCACCCTTTGGGTTTGCTGTCAAATAAATATGCTAATAATGTGCTTAAATTTTTTCATCTATGTTGATGAATGAGATTGGCCGGAAACTTCCTTTGTAACAACATTTTTGTTGGTTTGAGTGTCAAGATTTTCCTGACCTAATAAAATGAGTTAACGGCGGCTGTTTCTTCTTTTTCTATGCTGTGAAACAATTTGTTTAAATATGTCAAATTTCTTTATTAAATGCTTTGCAGAATTCACCAGGAAAGCCAAGTGGATCTAGAATTGTTTGTGACAAGATTTTACATTTACAGTCATATGCCTATTCTGGAATCTGTATGTTCCTGTGCCAGATCCTATGCACTGGTTTTTAGGGAAAATAGCCCACTTCTTTTTAGATTTTCAAATTGTTTGGCGCTAGGTTTTCCAGAACATTCTTTTATGATCTTTCTCAACTGTATATGATCGATGGTGATGGCCTCTTTTTCCTTCAGATTGTGCCTTCCTCCCTTTCTTAATCATTCAGGGGGTTGGCAAATACATTCCACTTTTCAAAAAAACAACATCTTTCTCTGTTCATCATTCAATTGCATGTTCATTTCCTATCTCACTATTTTCTGCTATTACTCCTCACTTTGTTTCTTCCATTTCTGTTGGATTTATGTGCTTCTCCTTTTCTGTCTTCAGGGGTGAGCGTGCAGCTCATGGATATTTCAACTAACTTACTTTTCTAATTGAGACTATCAATCATGCTCTGAGCAAATCTTTGTATCCCACCAACCTTGGTGTAATCCTTTCATGAGTATTCATTCTCAAATTATTTTCTGATTTCTATTTTTATACATGGGCTAGAGGGTTTTTTATATGATTGCTCTCCAACCTATACAGTTATTCTAATTGTCTTTTTATTACATATTTCCAACGTCAGTGTCTTATGTCTGAGAATATATAGTTTACATGATTTCAATCAGTTGGATTTTTGCAAATCAATCTTTACAGCCAATACATGGTCAATTTTATTAAACATTTCTCCTTTCTTTTTCTTTTTTCTTTTTAAAGATTTTATTTATTTGAGAGAGAGAGAGAGCACAAGCTCGAGGCTCCATCCCAAGACCCTGGGATCATGACCTGAGCTGAAGGCAGATGCTTAACTGACTGAGCCACCTAGATGCTCCTTATTAAACATTTCATTGTACTTAGAAAAAATGTGTAATCTATAGTCATTGGCCTCAGGGCTCTAGAATATGAACATTAGGCCATTTGTTGGGCACATTTTGTTTGTCATGATAGGGTGTCTTGTTTGCTTTGTTCTACCAGCTATCTTACAAACTGCCATTATTATTATTCCATTATTGGTGTGGACTTAATTTCTCCCTGTAATCCTGACCTAACTCTCTCTCTGCATGTGTACACACACACACACGAAACACACACACACACTTTTAAGGCCAAGTTATTATGTGTCTACAGGTTCACAATTGACTTCTAATCATTATTAAGCATCTCTGTTTACCTCTAATAATGCATTCTACCTTCAGATCTACTTTGATATTAGCATAATTATGCCAAAGTTATTTTGGTTAGTGTTTATACCATATATCATTTTCTAATCTTTTCTCTTCCAGCATCTATAAACAGCCCAGAGTTATGATTTCTTCTTTCAAATCCAGTATGACAATCTTCATTCGGAGCATTTGGTCCATTGTGCAATCGGTAACAAATGTACACTTAAATCAACTATCTTAAATATTTTTTTATTTGTAGCATCTGTCCTGTATCAGTCTTTTTTTTCCTGCTGTCTTTTTATTCCTTCTTATCTTCCTCTTGATTATTTTTCATTGTTCCATATAATGCTGTATTTTTCAAATTATTACTATTTTAGGGTTACTGTAAATATTAAAACATAGATCTTTGAACTTATCAAAGTCTGATATTATTGATATTTATATTCTTTTCTCTAAGAGAATCTAAAGTCTTTGGATGCAATAGCAATTAACTTTCTTCCAGCATACAGGCAAATGTGGTTGTGAATTCCAATTTCATATATATTTTAAATTCCATAAACAGTCGTCATCATTATTGCCTTATGCATCCAAGATTCATTTGGATTTTTTCATATTTACGCCAACATTTGCTCCTTCCTTCCTTCCTACGCAGCTGATTCACAATCTGGAATCATTTCCTCTTGCTTAAAGAACACTGGAGTAGCTCCTTTAGTGTAAGACTGTGGTTGGCAAATTTTGCCACTTTTAGTTTGTCATATGTTCACTCACTATAAAATTAGCAGTATTTTTTTTTTCAGCTGACAACCTCCATTATTTCATGAAAAATTCCAACAGTGGGCGTATTGTTGTGCACAAAGGGCTTTTTTCCCTCTTTTTTCCCCCAACTCTTAAGATATTTTTCCTTTGTTTTTGTTTGCAGTTTCACTATGGTATTTCAAGGTGTAGCTCTGGTCTTATTTGTCCTGTTGAGTCTCCTTAGCTTCCGGGGCCTTTACATGAACATGTCTACATTTTGGAACATTCTGAGATTATCACCTAAATAATATTGCCTCTCCTCCCATTTTCTCTCTCTTTCTTCTGGGATTGCAATTATATTCATGTTAGCTCTGTGTAACCTCTCTAACTTCTGGTCTCTTGTCTCTCTGTGCTTAAGCCATTTTCTCTTGACCTATATTCTCACTCGGTAATTCTTTTTCAGATGTCTCATATGCTACTAAAGCTTTCACTGAGTTTTGGTTTTAGTTACCTGTTCCTTTCCAAACTTAATATTCTTTTTTTTAAAGTTTACAGTTGTCTTTTGAAAATTGCAATCATATATTTTCTTTTTTTTTTTAAGATTTTATTTATTTACTCATGAGAGACATACAGCGAGAGGCAGGGACATAGGCAGAGGGAGAAGCAGGCTCTCTGTGGGTAGCCTGACAAGGGACTCAATCCCAGGACCCCAGGATCATGATCTGAGCCAAAGGTAGATGCTCAACCACTGAGCCACCCAGGTGCCCCAATCATCTCTTTTCCTTCCTTGAACATAATAAGCACAATTAATATCTATCTATCTATCTATCTGTCTATCTATCTATCTATCATCTATCTATCTGTCATCTATCATCTATCTATCTATACCTGGGGCCCTGGGGATCTGTTTCTGTTGTATATGGCTTACCATCTAGAATTTACCACCTAGAATTTACATCACAAAAGTTATACATATTTGTGAAGGTTCTGAATACATACTGGCATTTCCTTCTACATAGTTTATACCAGTCCATTCATTTATTTATCTCACAACTATTTCTTGAACATGTTCTAGAAATTTTTCTGAGCACTGGTGATATAGGAAGGAACAAACCAGAGAAAAAGCCAGCTCCTAAGGAACACTGATTTAAATAGAATTAGAGATACCAAAACAAAATAGGTGAAGTAGTGAAAAGTACTTTACAAAAAATAGAGAAAGGTCAGGGGATAGAGCATAACGGTGAGTGATGTGTGCTATTTTTTTTTTTTAAGGATTTTATCTATTTATTTGAGAGAGAACAAGAAAGAGAGCATGAGCAGGGGGAGGCACAGAAGGAGAAATAGGCTCCTCACTCAGCTCAGCATGGGGCTCAATGTGAGGCTCAATATCAGGACCCCGAGATCATGAACTGAGCCGAAGACAGACTCTTAACTGACAGAGCACCCCAGGCGCCCCAGAGGTGTGCTATTTTAATGTGGTGGTCAAGTGAGATGCCATTCATCAATGATCTGATGGAAGTGAAGGAAGAGACCACGAAGCTGTGTGAGGAAGAGCATTTCAAGTAGAGGGAACAGCAAGTGCAAAGTCTCTGAGGTAGAACTGTGCTTGAGATGGTCAAGGAACAGCAGGTATGCCAGGGCAATCAAGTGTGAGCTTACCAATGTAAGCACTGGCAAGGGGAAGTCAGCCATGGAGAGCCATGTTGGGAATGCAAGGATTTTGAATTTTACTCTGTGTGAGACAGAAAATCTTTGGAAAGCTTTAAACACAAATGGTTTAAAGGGATTGCTCATATTCATGGCCAGTAATGTATTAGAATACCCTCTATATTATCCTTGGTAATATTTGGTATTATACATTTTTTAATCCTTACCAATTTCACAGATATCATTGTTTTAGTGCATGTTTCTTTTATTGTAGATGACTATATTCTCATATTTCGTTAGTCTTTTTTCTTTTTGGTCCTGTGAATTATTCATTTATCTCATTTAGCTTATTCCTATTCCTTGATTTGTTGGTATTTTTGTACAGAAATGATATTACCTGTTTTTTGATGTCTCTGTTCCAAATATGCTCTCCTAGTTTTTCATTCACATTTTAACTTTACCATTTTTCCTATATACAGACATTTACAGTTTTTATGTTAGTCTAATTTTTAATCTTCTGTGATTTCTTCTATTAATTTTATGTGTAGAAAGAACACCATTCAGAGGTTAGATATAGATTTATCTTAGTTTTTAACGGTACTTTTGTGGGCTTATTTTTATACATAGTTCTTTAATTCATCAAAAATCCATTTTTATGCCTCATATTCTTCACATTTAACAAGTTATACTAATATCACACATAAACTATACTGTTCTCTACACATTTTTAAACCACAAATCTCCTTTATGAGATTTTTGTATATTCTATTCTAGGATCTACTTATTGTTTTCCATTATGTTGTTTTAATCTTTCTATTTGTATGCAAATACCAGTATTTATTTATTGTTGTTTTATAATTAAATACACTTTAATATTTACTAGAAAAGGTCTCTTTATTTCTTCTATGCAATTATTTTCTTGCTAAATTTTTCCAACCTTTTTTACATGAATTTTAAAAATGTTTTATCAAGTTTCAGTACATTCAATGAAATTCAACTGGTTCTATATTAAACATGTATATTAATCTGCCCTTAGTGATTTCAATGACTCCAATAATTTTACTTACCAAGTTGTACTTCAATTGAATTGTTTTTCGGATAAATGATTTTAGGAATTCTTTCTGCATATCCATTTGTTTCTGCTAAGAAATCATATCCACGTGAAATTGCATTAGAATCATGTATGACACATTCCCAACTATTTATACCACAATTGTGTAAAGAAAAACATGACACTGAGCAGGCCTTCAATAAACATTAGTCAAGTAAAGAACAAAACCTATGGTGTGATGAATGACCATCTCATAAATGCATATTTTCAAACCAGAAATAATTAAATTGCTAAGGAAAAACCTAAAAGCTGGGCTACTGGGAGAGTTCACTTCTGGGTTTTATATATAAACTGCTAAGATTGTGTAATAAAATCTCACTACCTAATAATCTAACTATAGTTTGTAAGCAGTGGCCCTAGGCCAAGCTCTGGTCTAGGTCCTAGACAGAGAGAGAGAATGACCCTAATGTTTTATCTTTGCTCCTCACTGCTCCATCCTCCATCCCTTGCTTCTCCATATTCTTTATATCCTGTTCTCTTCTGCTTTTCTTCAGATCCTTCATTCCTCCACTCCGCTGTAGAGCTATCTCCCCTCGTGTTGACTTTCCAGCCCTTTGTTTTTCTACTACTTCCTTTCCCCATTTGCCCACCAACATCTAACAATCAACCACCTCACCCCACATTCTTCCTCTCTACTTGGGATGGGACACAGAGATGTTATCAAAGGGAAGGTTAGAAAAATGAAAAACCTTGTGTCCTTTATAATGACAATACTACTTGCACGTCCTACAAACTATTCAAATTCACTGTGTCCCAGACAGAGGTCATCACCAGCCAGTTAATGTATCACTTTGCACCAGATCACACACAACTAAAATCTGGAAGTCACTCTAGGCAACAGTTCTTCTCTCACCTCTTCAAATCATCAATCAGTAAGTCAGACAAAGTTCATCTCCTAACATGTCTCCATGAGTGCCTCCTTCTTCATGGCTAAACTTTCTATTTTCCACTTTCTAGTCCTTCCTTGGTAGTCTTGTTCATATCCACCTCTTCCATTATCATCTAGGCCAAGTTGCATCTCCAGACCTTTCTCTAGACCATGGCCATGGTCAACTTGACATCTCCATGTGGGCACCTCCAAGTACTCAACATAAACCCATGACCAAACTCATGATCTCACTCTTAAATCCAGTTTCCCTCTAGAGTTATATTATTTCATTGAATTATATCACCATCCAGTCTGCTGCATATGCCAAAAGGCCTAGCTCCCTTGACCTTGCCACATCCCTAATGCCATATTCAATCCAACACTAACCCCTGTGAGGTTGACCTCCTCAGATACCTTGAACCCATCCACATGTCTCCATCTTCAGTGCCACCATGTAGCCTGTGCCTACCTGATATCTTACCTGCATTTCTGTACCTGTCTCCTACCTGCCACTCCTGTTCTATAGGGATCATTCTGGGCACAGGCAGCCATGCTGAGCTTTCAGGCCTGCAAGTCACATGCTACTCCTGCTTGCAACCCCTCTGGCTACTTACCATTGTTTTTAGAATAAACTCCATACTCTCTGCTTTGGATTCCATGTTCCTACCAATTCTTGGTCCTGGATACTTCTCTAACCTCATTATCTAGCATTGCTCCAACCAACCTGCCTCCTTCCTATTATTCACATATACCATGATCTGTTTTTGTCACAGGGCCTTTACTTTGGTTGTTCCCTCAGTCTGGAAAAATCTCACCCACTCCATCACTCAGGTAATGTGTCCTGCCCGTCAGTGTCGCTGTTATCAAGAAGATTTCCCTGACCCTCTGCCTTCTCAATAGGTCCTTGTCTGCTCGATCTCACACTTTCCACTCCTTCATTGCATTAATCTCCTTGGTAATTACACATCTCATGAGCAGACTATCTGATTTATCTCTGCCTCCCTTCCCTGCTCAGACTTCAAAGCTCCATCAGAGCAGCAGTCATGGCTGCTTTCCTTCTTCTCAGGCTGTCTCTACTACGCACAAGATGGTGGCCAGCAAAGAGCCACCAAATTCCTGCCTGAAGAATCGCCTGCTACTTTCACTCAAGTTCAGATTATCAGCACTCTTCTCAATACTGGCTGTTGCAGCAGCTGCCAAAGCGGACTACAGGTTTCAGGACCCTCCTCAACTCTTGCTCAACCATCTCAAGACTGGTCTCATCCATCACAAACAAAGCCCCGTCACTCTTCATCCAAGGGCTCTTCAGCGGCCGCATGGCAAAGCCTCAGTGTAACTGGGCCTCTAAATCCTGACCCTGTTTAACGCCTCAGGTCCCAGCACTCTTTTCCCCATGCTTACGTATGCTCTAATAAAATTAGCTTTAAATCCAATGCAAACTATGCTGGTAGACACTTCTATGCTTTGTTATACTATACTCTCTGCCCTGCCTCTCACACTTTACTTTTATAAACTTGACTCCTTCAAAATTCAGACCGTTTCCTTGCCACTCTTGTGGCTATTCCTGATTCTTTTCCTGTTCCCCCAGACACTATCTACAACTCTATCTATAACTCTATCCCTACTACATAATGTGAAATGATGATTCATTTATATCTTTAGCTCCACTACCACCAAGCTGAGAGCTTCTCAAAAGAAGAAACAATGGTTTTGGTTTTGGTTTGGTTTAGTTTGGTTTAATTAACAGGTTCTAACAATTGGGGCATGAACTAGGTCATAAATAAGTGTTTACAGCAATAACATGAAATATAGACTATTTGAAATTCAATGACCTCTTGACGTAGTCTTCATTCTGTCTTTCAAAGAATTCCTTCAGCTACCAATGTAAAACTAAGCATGATAGTCAAGAAGAAAATCTTTTGTGCATATATTTGGAGAGATAACAGGTAACACAAAACTCAAGAGCATAGAAGTCATAAAATGTAATACAATTAATTTTCTTAATTAAAGGGTTCCAGGTGAGAAGTAGGAAGCCACTCATGCTGAACACATGCCCCAAGAGAGCCACACCACCAAGAAATTGCGAGGTACCACCCAGTATTATGAAGTCTGATAGAAATTAGTGACAGACAGGATGATCCCAGTTAAAGAAATACTCAGTCTTCAGTTCTTTCCATTTAGATGAGTAAACAGAAAAGACAGTTGTCTACTAACAAAGAGCAAAAGGCAACATAGCAAGAACTCCTCACTGAATGTGTTGAGAAGAAACAGTGCTCATCTGGGCACCAAAAGCCTCCATCCTTGTCCTGTTTCTTCACTGACCAGCTTTGTAATCTTCATAAGTCACCCCCTCCTGAGACTATAAAATTCATGGCTTAATGGGGCACCTGGGTGGCTCAGTGGTTGAACGTCTACGTTCAGCTCAGGGTGTGATCCCAGGGTCCTGGGATCAAGTCCTGCATCAGGCTCCCTGCAGGGAACCTGCCTCTCCCTCTGTCTATGTCTCTGCCTTTCTCTGTTTCTCTCAAGAAAAAATAAATAAAACCTTTAAAAAAAAATAACGGCTTAAGTTAAATTATCTTTAGGATTTCTTTTACCCTAAAGATTCTGTTTTCAAATCTCCAGGTCATATGTTTGAGCAAACTGGCTGCTCTGGGTTGAGAACGGACACTTCATGAGCATCAGGTATCCTGGAGCTCTGCATACCCCAGGCAGGGGAGGCCAAAGCTGGAATGGCCCAGCAAAGTGGTCATACCAGTGACAGCTGAGGAAAATAAGAGGAACAGTAATATCTACCACCTCCTGAACACCTACACTTTGCCAGGCACCCCAGTACCCACTTTACATACATGCTGTCATTTAATTTTCATACCAAGAGGGTTGAGTGTTGTTTTTCCAGATAAGGAGACTAAACTGCTCATGCCCTCTGCCCTCTTCTTTCTACCCTCTGATTCTAACATGGTAAGTTTGAGAGCCCACTAACCTTCAAGAAAATCAAGATTAAGAATTACCATTGCCCGAGAAGCCAGCCATCTCACACAAAGCCAAGAAGAAGCCAAGGCAATGGATATGAGCATACTTACTGATACGCACAGTGATGCTGTTTAAAACAGTGTAGTGTTTCCCTGTGTGTGTCAGTCGGGCTTGGCATGCATAGTTCCCTCCATCTTCTGCTGAAACATTGCTCACCGAAAGCTTTATTCCCCAGCGAATAAACCGTCCTTCTTTAATCTCTTTACAGTCCTAAATATAAATGTATATATACACGTATATTTTAATTCAAAGAGTATTTTGTGTATCAGTTATATTTCTAGTTAGCACCATCCTATGAATTGCAGGGAGATGCAAGAAACAAACATATGTGATCCCTAGGTCTTGGGTAATTTATAATCTAACTGAAGACAATATCTGTATCTAGATAGATAGGTAGATAGATAGATAGATAGATAGATAGATAGATGATAGATAAAAAGATATCTGCGGATTCGACAAAGGATATGCTACAGGCTACAGTGAGTGCTGTAAATATTAAGTCTAATGGAAGTTGGGAAGATAGAGGCATAGGTGAGCTAGAAGGGAGACCGCATGGAGGAGGACTACATGGGGCCCACAGAGGGGTGCGGTAGGAGGGTGTGAACAGGCAGGAATGCCCTCCACCCACAGAGGCCCATATCTCCCAGTGGACCACCATCTCATGGCGCCAAGCCCCTATGCCAAGATCGCAAGCCCACTTGATTATTGACTGCTTCCACTGCTTTCCAGGCCCAAATACACCTTCTTCACCTATTGGGTTGGACTTTACAGAGGTCCAAAATAACTCTTCAAGAACATTCTGCTTGAAGGCTTGAACAATAATAGTCAAAGTATGTCACTAGGCTTATGAGCAGATATCATGTAACTTGTTACATCATCTGTGCTTCCACCCCAATAACAAGAACACCAAATCAACTTGAGGCCTGATTAGTCTCAGGAATGCCTTTCTCATTTGTCATTCTCAGCAACCACCCACAGGGCAGGCCTCAACATCCATCTGTCCTGTCAGAACTCACATTCTCATGCTAATCGCCACTTCTTGCATCCCACAGACCCACTCTGAACTCTCCCAAAACTTTTCTCCTTTCCTCAGAAAGTGCCACTCTACTCAGTGAGTTCTTGGGTTAGAAGTCCATTTTATTCGTTCAAGCATTCAGGTTCCTGCTCTTTGCTAGGCTGTGAGAGGCCCTGTCATGCAGGAATAAGATGTGGTCTATGTCCTTAGAAGCTCACAATCATAATATAGAGACAAACTTATAACCCCTAATAAAAATTTAATTGTCCAACTGTCCAGCTCTCTCGTCACTGAGTCAGCTATAGCTAGCTCAGCATCAGAGCCCATTCTTCACCTTGGAATGGTGTGAATGGATCCATCTTGGAAGAGGAAACTCATTCATGCCAGAATGAGCATTTATTTACAATTCGAAATTCTAGGAGTCTTACATCATTCCCTATTTGGGAAACCCAATTATAATTAGACAATTGCTTACCAAATAGAATGGGAATTACTAGTAAGAATCAGATGGGTAAAGGCATCTGATTCCAATACTGTGATGCCACCTTCTTTAGAGTAGAGACAAACAAAAAGCATTAAGTCCTTTGACTATGAAAACTTCTTAAACTTCTTCTTTAGAGTGAGAGCTCATATAATAGCAATCTCTGAACCCCCCTTTCTATGTTTCTATCATTGATCAGTCCCTTTCTAATCAACTCCTTCTTTCTTTCAAGATGTACAAATACTTCATCATATTAAAACGCGGCCTTGATAGCTTAAGAGCCATTCTCTTCCTTCATGGTAACACAGGACTGCTTCTACTGTAATCCACCATGTGTCACTTCAGAATTTAAATTCTCAGAAGGCCTCGATGTTTATTTAAAAATTTGTGGGCAACATCCTATTAATAAGATTTAAACTTAAAATATTAATAATAATAGCAGCAAACATTTGAATGCATTTTGTCTTTCAAGCACCAAGAAGGACCACCTTTAACCCAATCTGTACAATGATTGGAAACATAAAGTGGCCCCAGAGCATTCTGGCTGACATGCAGTGCCTACAGAACTGGTTAGGCAACCAGCAGCTCAATAACAGAAAACCATGAAGAAGGGGATGAACGTTGAAGGTTTCCCAGCAAGGGAATAACATGATTATATTTGTCTTTGAGAATGATCTCAGCAAACATAGAATTAGCACAGTGGTGGAGCAGAAATCATTGTATTGAGAGGTAATTTGGAATAAAAAAAAAAAAATACTATTCCAAATGTGAACACTTCACTACCTCTGAGAATGGATATTTTAATACCTGAACCTTTCCCTCTATAACATCTCAATTTCAAGGACCACCTCTACTCCTCTCGGTCTTCAACTCTCCCAGCTACAAGCTGGACTTTTTCATTATCCAGAACCACTATGTCTCTGAATTCCTAAAAACAAATATACCATTCTGATGATAATTTCTTATTATTCCATCTCTTCCATGCCCTCATTTTAACCAAAGAATAATATCTGATATTTATTTATCAAGTAAGCACTATGTGCCCACACTGAACTAAGTGCCCAATGGATAAGTTATTTCACTAACTCTCCAAAACAAACCTAGAAGGCCATTTTCCTCAGACTGAATTTAGTTGCAGAAAACAAAAAACATTCCACCTGTTTCAGGTGGGAAAGGGATTTAAAGCAGCATGTTAGGGGCTTACAAAATTTTCAGAGGTATTCAGGGAGTGAGATCTAAGTCAGAATTTCACTGCAGACTTAAGCTCACAGGACACCTGCTGCCTCCACCACAGCTGTAAGGTGGAAATCAAGACTTGAAACACACCACACTCCAAGTCAGGGACCAGGGGTCGCCACTATGCAACTGTAGTGTGCAAAGTCATGCCACTTCTATAGGAGCCACACCAATAAACCCATCGGAAGCCATATGCACTGCCTCTCCACTCCCACAGAGCCAGACTCTGGGCCCTGGGACACGGCCACAGAAAATCCCCACATGCGTGCTCTGGGGCAGAAAAAGCAGGAAGATCTACCATACTCACGCAAGCCCTTCAAGGGAAGCCAGCTGAAGAAACTGACTCACATCCACAGCCTGAGCTGTAGGGAACTCTGGGAAAGCACAGGTGGTGTTTGAGTTGCTTTGTTCTTTTTTTGTTCTATTATTTATAGCTGCCCTGATTTAAAGAGGCTCACCATGGATAGTGAGCAGCTAGCCACCATATTCATTATGGACTTTTCTACCTGAACTTTCTATCAGACTCATTTTTCTGTCACCTTGAACCAGTCCCCTTAATCCCTGTCTTTTGTTTGAATTACCACTTTCCCTCAAGCCTTCCTTTCTTTCCCATCATGTGGCCATTACTTTGCTCCCCCCTTTCAGTTCCTCAGTACAGTCACCCTTGATTCTTCCAGTATATTAAGCCTACAAAACCCCATCTGTGTCAGTTCCATCACCCCCGCCTCCATGCCTACAGCCCGATGAGCACTACAGGAGACAATCCCATCAACATTCACCTTGGCATCTCAACAAGTTCATGATCTTCACCCTAGAAATTCTTTGCTTTTGACTCTCTCATTCACTTATTTACCTACGCTGTTTTTTCTAAATTTCCCCCTAACATCCCCTTCCAACTGGTGGAGAAAAGAGGGTCCACCAGGAATAAGTTCCCTCCACATACTCTCCCCTCCTTTCCCCTCACTCCATCACTTCTACATCATACACTCTCCTACATTGAGGCCATGTAGTCACTAAATTTCTGAAATAGCCTTAATGATCCACATGCCACCATTTGTAAACCCTTCTAATGTATTCATAGCAGTGACGACCTGAGGAGCTTAGCCTACAAGATCTACTTCCTAACATCACCATACTCCACTCTGACACGGAACCCAAACTCTAACCAATGCCCCCAAACACCATTCTCTCTCACCTCTCACCTGATACCTTTGCAACTGTTGCTTTTTTTTTTTTTTTTTAATTGCCATCCTTCCCTCTGCTCCCCACTGGCTTCATTACTATCTAGTCTTTTTTTTTTTTTTTTTTTTTACTATCCAGTCTTTAAGGGCACAACAGTCACCTCCTCCAGGAAGCATTTCCTGGCACAGATCCAGGCAGATAATAGGCTCTAAATACTTTCATTTGACAGAATAAAACACTGCAGCCCAAATAGCGACTCAACATCTGACAACTAGATCGTAACAAAAACAGAGCCCTAACTGATGTCACTGAATCTGGATAGGTTGGACAATTTCAGAATCTCTCCTCTTTATATTGCTTGGCTCCTAGCCTCTTGTCTTCTCAAGCTGAGCAGTTATTTTATTTTTTTTAAGATTCATTCATTTATTTGAGGTAGGGTGAGAAGGAGGGAGGAAGGAAGAGGGAGAAAATCTCAAGCAGAGTCCTCCCTGAGTACAGAACCTAAGATGGCCTGATCTTATGACCCTGAGATCATGACCTGATGCTCAATCAACTGAGCTACCCAGGGCCCCTGAGCAGTTATTTTAAAAATAAAAATGCCGGGCAGCACCGGTGGCACAGGGGTTTGGCGCCGCCTGCAGCCCAGGGCATGATCCTGGAGACCCTGGATCGAGTCCCACGTCGGGCTCTCTGTATGATGCCTGCTTCTCCCTCTGCCTGTGTCTCTATGAATAAATAAATAAAATCTTTTAAAAAAAAGATTTAAAAATAAAAATGCCTGAACTTCATCCGTGGATAATCTGATTCAGTGAGTAGAAGATTAGTCCAAGCAAGTGCTTTTAAAAAAGGCAAAAAAAAAAAAAAAAAAAAAAATCCATTCCTCTTAACACTGAGGTAGTAACAAAGTTGGTTCTAAAAATCTACCTCTCAGGGCACCTGGGTGGCTCACTGGTTGAGCATCTGCCTTTGGCTCAGGTCATGATGCCGTGATCCCAGGATTGAGTTTCTCATCAGGCTCCCTGCAGAAACCTGATGAAGTTTGCTTCTTCTGCTGCCTATGTCTCTGCCTCTCTCTCTGTGTCTCTCATGAATAAATAAATAAATAAAATCATTTTTTAAAAATTTACTTCTCTACAAATGTCAAATGCTTTCAAATCTATGACCACAACAGGTTTAGGCCAGGAAGAAAAAATTCCAGAAGAGTCCTACTGTCAAGAGGGTCCATTGCCAGGAGGTAAGGATGGCAAGGCTGCAAGGTGGGAGACAGGATGCTTGAGGAAGAGTCTACAGAAGCCACAGAGAAGAACTAAGACTCACCATAATCAGAGAAAGCCAAAGCAGGACTTGGAAAAAGGGTAATGTTCCAGTCAGAGCCAACTGAAGCTGAGGGGACTGTAGCCTGGAAGTCAACACCCTCTGAACAGAACAAGAATACTTTGAGGAAAAATTCTTTTTTCAAGTAGACTCCATGCCCAACATGTGGCTTGAGCTCAAAACCCTGAGATCAAGAGTCATATTCCACCAACTGAGCCAACCAGACGCCACATTGAACAGGATTATTGTTAATAATTAAATTGTGGTCAGAGCCAAGGCTAATAGGAGGGTAATGAGAGAGAGTATGCAGAGTGTTTACGATATATCTTGACACACATTAAAGGAATACCTGTGTAATTTTTCCACTGGCCCAATAGTTGATACATAAGGAAGTGTTGGGGGAAAAAGGTTATATTGACTCCTACAAATATAATTGTAAAGTGAATTTTTGCTCAAGTAAAAAGTGAAAAATACTGGAGGTAGAAAGAACTCAGAAGCCATCCACCTATTCACTAGAAACTTACTGAACTAAAGCTAATACCTAAGGGACAGGTATTATTAGCCTTGCAAGTGGAGAAGGCACAGGTGGTAACTACAAAGTCTATGAAGATGAACTTTTCATTAATGGAACAGTAGGTATTTAGAACTAACTCTCCCCAGTGATTCTGAAGGTGATGGCGGACAGACTGATCAGACCAGGCTTTTGACAGATCTATGGTGTGTCAGGGACAAAAGCTAGAGCCAGGGCTCCACAATGAGGAGCATCCTCACCAAACTCTCAAGTGGTCAACTGGGATGTGAAAGGGCCACGTGGTTTGGTCGAACCACTAAAAGCACGGCCCTAAAAAAATGATCAAACGAATTCTAACTTCAAATGATGATTTTCACAAATTTACTACAGAGCCAAGCAAGCCAGACACAAAATGCTACAAACAACAGGATTCAATTTCAATAAAGTTCATAAGCTAGCAAAATTAATCTGTGCTATTGTAAGTCAGGGAGGTTGGGAGGCATTGTTTTTGGAAGATGGCAGAAGTGAGCCTTCTGGTGGTATTTTAGTTCTTGACCTTGATCTTTGGAAGGCGTAGCCACAGGTATGTTCACCTTCTGATTAACCATCAAGCTTGGCCATTTTTGTTTTATGCATTTTCTATGTATATGCTATACTGCAATGAAAATGTTCATGCATTCCAAATATTGGTGCCCAGGATACACAAATATATAAAATCTCCTGTGAGTCGGTGATGAAATGGTAAGAAAAGTGAAAAAAAATAAGTAGGGCGGAAGATAAGAGTCAGAAGTTCAGAGGAGGATTCAAAAATGGTCAGTAAACATGAAAAAGTTGATCAATCTCAGTAATAATTAATGGAATTAATTAAGAAATTAATTAAGAAATTAATTAAGAAAAATTAAGAAATTTTTTAAGGAAAAGCAATTTAAAACAACAATAAGGTAACAATTGTACCCATCAAACTGATTTTTAAAAATACAAACCTTATAATGCAAAGTTCTACATAAGGTGTTAGGGAGCCCAGAATATTGCAGGAAGAGTATAAGCTGATATAAAATATTGTCAAGTAACTTGGTAGCATCAATAAAATTGAATACTTCATTCATATACATACCCTACAGTCTAACAGTCAGAAGGCTAAGCAATATGTACCCTAAAAAACTCTTACATTGGCAGATGTGCATTAAAAGACAGGAATAAAGGGTGCCTGGGTGGCTCAGTTGACTAAAGGACCAACTCTTGATTTCAGCTCAGGTCATGATCTCAGGATCCTGGGATTGAGCTCACCATCAGGCTCCCTGCTCAGCATGGAGTCTGTTTGAGGATTCCTTCTCTCCCCTTCTGCCACCCCTCCCTGCGCACTCTCTCTCTCTCTCTCTCTCCCAAATAAATAAATAAATCTTAAAAAATTTAAAAAGACAGGGATAAGGATACTCATTGCCATGGTTCTGTGAGACAGGAAAGTGGAAACAAAGTAAATGAACATGAAGCATACAATAGGATGCATAAGGCCAAAATTTGATTCTTTGAAAATAAATAATAGAACTGACAACTCTCTTATGAGACTAATCAAGTGAAGAGAGAGAAATACATTGTAATAGGGATTAAAAGAAGAATCTTACCTGCAGAAACAGACATGAAAAGAGCAATGATAATAAAAGTTGTATGCCGGAGTATCTGAAATCTTTAATGAAATGAGTGATTTCCTACCAAAAAAGGAATCTTACCAAAACTCCTTCTGGAAGAAATAAATTGGCATAAGCCTATCTCCATTAATGAAATTGAATCGGTAGATAAAAGCTTTCCACAGAGGAACCTCACCACCCAGATGGTTGTATGGGCAAGTGCTAACAAGCAGAGTGACAGGAAAACGAATCCAATCTGTAATAACCAGCCTGTGCTCCTCCGTGCCTAGGATTATGTCTTAGACACTATCATCTGCCAGTAGAGCCAAGAAAAGAGAATGTTTGAAGGTGAAAATCCAAGGTGCAGAAAGGTAGGTTTAGGGTTCTCTGTGTAAAACTAGAAGGACAAGGACACAGTTTCACTGCTTGTACAGCATTATACAAAAATAATGCAGAGAATGCAAGCACCTATTAACAGTGGCCATGTGTTAGGAGAGGTGTGATGGGTTCAGGGCAAATAGAGCTCAGAAGCGGGAAGGACACTTGCCACACTTTTATACTTTCTGATTATTAAATCATGGGCATGTAGCACCCATACAAACAAACTAATTAATCTATTCAGAAAAAAAAATAACTGAGGATGGTCTGAAAACTGTAATTGTGGAGAGGAGCTGAATACAAGTAACAAAATATCATAAAACTGTAATAACCACAAATTCTAAAATCAATAATTAGCAGAGTAAAATTATCACAATCACCTAACAAATATGTCTCAGATACACAAATCTCTTTACCAGTTCTGCCTTAAGAGATACGACTTAAAACTAAAAAGCAAGTGAGTTTTAAGGAAGAAGAAAAATACCAAGAGGAAAGTTATTTTGTTTCTTTACCTTATACCACGTTATTGAATCCAAAACACAACTCTGTGGGAAGTTCAGATGACACGTAAGACTATCGTCCCTTCCGGCATGTAATATTTGTTTGTATTCGTCTGATAAAATCAGTTGACCATTTCCAGAAATATCACACCAGTATTTTCGTAACACAGTTAGGTTTACGTGTATTCTGTGACAGGTGTTTGTACTGCTGTAAGAAAATGGCAAATTGAAACCTCATGAACTCAACCACAAAGTCAAATGAAGCCGTTCATTCTCAAACACGGCCACATCATCATCAAGATACGGTGAGAATGTTCTACCTCAAGCAAGGCAGGATGCCATCTCACACATCATTAATTACAAAAGGAATAAAAACAATATTTCTGTCACGGAAATGCTGGACCACACCTTAGCCAAGTGGTCAGGCTAAACACCACCAGTGAGGAGCAAATGGACACCGTGAGCCTCATGGTTTTCCAGCTGAGAAGGTTCAATCTCAACCTACTCATGAAGAGGTATCCGGCAAACCCAAATCAAGGGATAGAATATAAAACAATTGCCCATATCCCTTAAAAATGTCAATGTCTTGAAGAATGGACTAAGGAACCGTTCCAGATGGAAAGAGAATGGAAGTACCTGATAGCCAAATGTAATCTATGAGGCCAGATTGGCCCCCTTACCAGAAAGGAAAGAAAAAAACATTGATAAAGAAAAATCAAGACAATTGACAAAATTAGCATATGAGTGGAGAATTGACAAAAAATATTGTATGACAGTTAAATTTCCCAAATATCATAACTCTAATGCAATTCTGTAAGAGAACATTCTTATTGATAGCAAGTACCCATCAAACCACTCCAGGCAAAAGGAACATGATGCATGCAACTTACATGTTTTGGAAAAAATGGTTCAAAAAATATTGCATGTAAATCTACATATACAGTTGAGCCTTGAACAATGTAAGTATTAGGGGCTCTGGATCCCTTACACCAGTGAAAATCTGCATAGAACTTTTGATTCCCCCCAAACCAAACTACTAATAGCTCTCTGTTGGCCAGAAGCCTTCCTGATTACATAAACAATGGATGAACACATATTCTCAACGTTATGCACATTATATACTGTATTCTTATGATAAAGTAAGCTGGAGGGGAAAAAATGTTAAGAAAACCAAGAAGAAGAGAAAATACATTTATAGTAATGTACTGTATGTAAGTGGACCTGTGCAGTTCAAATCCACGTTGCTCAGGGGTCAGTCACATATGGAGAGAGAGAGAGAATTTTAAGGTAAATGTGGCAAAATGTTAAACAGTAAGGGAATCTAGATAAAGAGTAGATGAGACTTCTTTATTCTTGCAAATTTTGTGTGAATTTGAAATTAATTCAAAGTAAAAATATGCAGTTTACTAAGTATGCATCGATCTGTATGTCAAAGATTTGTGAGAATCCGTGTTTCTTCCATGACAGACAGCATCTATGTCTACTTTCTATGAAAGGCTTTCTTTCCTGGTTTCACAGCTCCCAGATTTAAGTATTTTAAATGCAGCCTAGACATCCAGATGAATTTGCGTGCCATACCATCTCAAGCTCTCGTAATCTAGAGTCAAACAGGACTGCAGACCTCCACAAGACATCAGCATCCTGATCCATATGGTGAGTGGAATTGTGCAGAGGAGCCAGGAAACAGGGGTTCGCAACCATGCTCCCTCGTGAACCACGGAGAGTCAGAGGCAAACCCCATGGAGACAAAGCAGCGGGGAGAGAGCAAGATCCCCTTTCTGGAGTACCAATTTCATACATCATCTCAGCCAACTGTCCCTTCAACCCTATCAGGCTGGCAATACTTCCATTTTACAGATAGGAAAACCAAGGTTCAGAGTTATCAAATAATTTGCCAAGGATGAGCACATCAGTAAGGGAGGGTAACAAAACTGAGGCCCTCAGCCAGAATTTGTCCACAGATGTGTTTTATTTAAGCCACACACACAAAGCTTACTGAAAAGTTACACACACACAGACACACACACACACACACACACACACACAATTTCCAGGTTCCCTTGAAAAATTAGAAAACGGGCTTGAGCGGAACAGACCACTGGTGAGGCATGTGCTTTCTGGCTCACCACAGCCCCCACCAGCCTCACCTGTCTCCCACCAGACCTGTGCTCCTCACTTACACTGCTTCCTAGCACAGGGCTTAGCAAGGGGGCTGGAACATAGCTGATGCTTAGTCGCTGTTAAATTCCTATCACAGAACCCTTACAAAAAAAGGTGCTCAAAAAAAAAAAAAAAAAAGGTGCTCAAAAGAGGTTTATTCCTATCTAGTTGCACGACTCACACACACTTCTGGCATTCCAAGAAGGAAGGCAGCAATAACACTGGGAGAAACAGGTTTGCAAGCCAGTCTGGCTTGTGGCCTCATTTTAATGGGAAAAGATGCTTCTCCTGTTCCAACAACTGATTTACAAATCTGTTCTAAAACATGTTCACTAGCTATCGTCTGGTAACAATTATAAAACTCTATTTTAATCTTCTCATTGAGTTGTCTATGTTTATTAAGAATTCTCCTAAAAGAATTGTATATGTATATAATCATAACATTATACATTTATATGAATATGTATACATTATACATATTCATATACATATATGAAACAGAGAGACAGAGTTTTATTTTAAATGAGAAACTTACTTTATAACACATTGGTAGATCCCTGAGTCTTCCAGGGTCAGGGGGAGAAACAAAATCCAGTTTTGCTCCTGGTGAATTCTAGACTGTGTGTTTTTGGATATTGGGATTCTGCTAGGATACTTGTACCATGTCACATGTACCTTCCCAGACGTCAGCGGAGGGTATGTACAATTAAAAGCAAAAGGCTGGCCTGCGGAAGGTGCCTCGTTTTGCATACTAACATTCTTGCACGCGTCTAGAGGAAGAAAGAGGGAAAATCAGGAACGAGAACTCTAGTGTTACTGATGATTAGTCTTAACAAATGCCTCCTTAATTTTCTAGCCAATTTGAAATTTTATTGGGGAGTTTTCTCAGAGTGGGAATTGCCTGAAATAGTCTGCTGATGTGAAAGCATAATTGGAAGGCCTTCAAATGTGTTCATAAAACACGCTGACTCATCCTCCCCACTTGGAATGATTTCTCTCCTGCCCGTCCTCCCTAGAAGCCCAAACCCCTTCATCCTTCCCTGTCAGAGTAAACGCTCCTGTTCTGAACCCTGTCCTGTTTCTTTCTGCTCTGCTCTCACTGTCTTTTTTTTTAAGGTTTTATTTATGTATTCGTGAGAGACACACACAGAGGGGGAGAGAGGCAGAGACCCAGGCAGAGGGAGAGCAGCCTCCACGCAGGGATCCCGACGTGGGACTCGATCCCGGGGATCCCGGGATCACGCCCTGAGCCGAAGGCGGCCCTAAACCGCTGAGCCGCCCGAGCTGCCCTATTTCACCCTGTCTTGACTATAAGGTGTTAAGTCCCCCGTCCCGAAAAGGAGCGTCAGACAATCGGCTCATTTTGAAGTTCGCTTCTCCGGGATTGCCTAGCATCGCACTGCCCTGCGCATCTTCTCGGAAGAAACCTGTTGCGCGATGGTTTCTTGGTTTTTACCCTGGGGCGTAAAATGACCTCCGGCCACAGATAAAGTAGTGTTCTGGCCGTCCGGGCATCCAGACCTGCCTCTTCGCACCCCCGCCCGCACCCCGCCAAGTCACCTCGGAACCCCACGGTGACGCCTGAGGCCCGCATCCGACGCCGGGCACCGAACCCGCATCGGGGCGGGCGACCGCGGGCGGCCTCGGGGCCGGGGGCAGCCGAACCTACCTGCTCGGACAAAGGACGGAAGCGCGACGGACACGCCGCAGAGCAGCAGGGCCAGCATCCCCCGTCGGGCTACAAGGGAGAGAGAAGGAGCGACAGGAGGCGGCGCGGCGGGGCGGGCGACCAGGCCTGTCCCGGGGGCGAGCCCACCGGAGCCTCCCCTCTGGGTGGGGAGCCCTCCGACCTGGGCCGCACACTCCCCCGACGCGTCCCCGAGGGGGAGCCCCAGAATCCCGCCTGGAGAGGGATGGGGGGGGGGCGGGGTGCAGAGCGGCCCGGGAGGGCGGGAGGGCGGCTGGGCCCGGGGTGCGCCCCGACCCCGCCGCGCCGCAGCGCACCCGGTGGCAGGCGCGCCCCTCGCCCCGGGGTCCGCTGCCGCCGCCGCCGCTCACCTGCAAGAAGCCAGCTTCAGCCTACCTGGCGGAGGCCGGCGGGAGAAGAGGGGGGGAGCGGGAGCGCCGCGGGCCGGGCAGGTGGGCCGAGCTGCGCACCTTCGCCGGGAGAGGGAATCCGCCCCCCGCCCCCTCCCCAAGGTCTCCCGGGCCGGCCCGGGGCGCCCCGCAGTCCCGATCCCTGGCCTCCGGGTCGCGCACACGTTTGCCCGCCGCCTCTTTCCCTCCACGCCCCCCGGAGGGTGGGCGCCCCGCCCGCTCGGCTCAGCCCACGCTCCCAGCAGGTGCCTACCTGCCCGGCGGGCCGGAGCGCGCAGGATCCCGAGCAGAGGCAGAAGCCGGCGCACAGGCCTGAACCCAGGCGTGCAGGCTGCTTCCTTGCCGCCGTGGGCAGGGCGAGCGTGGGAAGGAGCGGTGGCATCACACGAAGAAGTGGCTTTAGAGGCGTGTTACCTGGGTTTCTGGCGCCTCACAGGTCTTCCGTGGGCAGTCATGTCCGCATGCATCTATTCCGAAGAGTCCCCGTAGATGAATTCTTTCCTTTCCAAACCCCATTTGAGCAGTTATTGCGTGCCCTGCGCGCCCTGTACAGGATGCCCCGAAGTGGAAGCCGTCCCAAATGACTTCCAAGGAGCAGCGTGCATCTGCCTGAGTCGTGCTGTTCACTCCTGTAAAGCAGACGTCCCAGTGTGATCCTGAAACACCTGGAGCCCAAAGTCTGGTCCTGTCTGAAATTTCCAAATACGATGATATCAACCAGGACTGTTGCCCTGGCCATCGGGAAACACCCCCAGAGAGATCCCAGGGCCATACTGGGACTTAGAAAAAATGTATAACATGTGATCTCCATTCCGCACATTCCCAGTCAAGCTGTATCTGGTGGTGGTGGTGGTGGTGGTGGTGGTGGTGGTGGTGGTGGTGGTGGTGGTGGTTTTAGAGACGGTGAGACAGAAGCAACTGCAGAAATAGGACAGGAGTTCAGCGACTGCATTACTAGCAGAGCCCTCTGTGACAGGCTCGAGGCCAGTGGTTTGTTTGTACATTTCTCGGCTCTTAAACATTACTGGGGATTCCAAAGTGCTTGTTTATGTGGCTTGTATCTGTCAATATTTACTATATTAGAAATTAAAATGGAGAGCATTTGGAACGTTTATTTTCTTACTTATTTTAAATAACAACAATAAACTTAACATAAATGTTGCTGTAAGTAGTGTACGTTTTATGTAAAACAACTGACCTTTCCAAAACAAACAGAACTATTGAGAAAAGGGATATTTTTCTACATGCTACCACATACCCCTACTTAGTGTTTGCAAATCTCTTTGATGTGTAACGTAATAGAAGACAGATTCTCATACCTCCTTTTGTATCAAAGCTCTTACCGAAATAACATGTCAGGAAAAGTCCACTCTACTCAGGTGAGAGAATGAGAATTAAAAAGACAAGTAAGGTCTGAATATTACTGTGAAAATTGTTTTGATTTCACAGATCTTGAGGATCCTTGGAGCTCTCACACTTTGAGGACCCCTTTGTTAAGCTATAAATGGAGATCTTTATTATTTTCCGCTAATATCTGCATTCAATGAGGTTCCTCTGTACGGACACATTTTGCAAGGTTCATGCCCCCACCCAAAACAAAACAAAGGTGTGACTATAAAAACTGACAAGTGACACATATGGAACTATTGTTACAAGCAGTGTTAAGAGTTTATTTGCAAATTTTTCTTAATTTTCATTGTTTCAGTTTCTACCTTATGAACAAATTTGTGTCATATCTTATTTTTTTAATAGTTTGAGTATAGGCATGAGTGCCAAGTCCAATCAGTATAGTTGCCCCAAAGCTTATGAAGTTTCAATGGGCTGCCCAGGCCCCTGCAGTGCCTCTTTTTTGTTTGTTTGTTTTTAAGATTTTATTTATTTGAGAGAGAGAGAGCAGAAGCAAGGGGAGCGGCAGAGGGAGAGGAAGAAGCCAGCTCCCCACTGAGCAGGGGGCCCCATGCAGGGCTCCTGGATCCCAGGGTCCTGGGAACATGACCTGAGCTGAAGGCAGAAGTTAAACCAACTGAGCCACCCGTGCGCCCCCCTCGAAGCATCTTTCATGGGACATTTCTGGCATTTCCTTTTGCTGCTGAGGCTCTGGATGGAAACTTACACTTTCGGGGACGGTTTCTATGCCAACTGTGTTTCCTGATATAGGGAGAATGAACCTCATGGCTTTGAAGGCAGAACTGATGCGGGCAGGATTACAAACTTCACAATTAAAAACAATGGAAAACCAAAACACATATCTAGGATCTCAATTACCTTAAAAGCTTGGAGAAACTCCAGAATATTGTTCGCTAATGAGAAAGGGGGAGGAAGAAATGCAAACTATTTATTTATGGAGCTTTTAAGCTTGCTTTGTTACAGCCATGAGAAAATTGCTGTTTTATGCAGGAACTTCCTGAATTCAATCACTTGATTATTCTACTCTGATTTTCACATTTAAAATGTTCCTTTTAAATGTGCATCATGCAACAGTTAACAGCTAAGTAATTCAAAACAAGTCATAAGTCGTGTGAGCAAGACCCAGCCTCAGAAATCACAGTGACCAAGTTTCCTGTATACGTGTCTCTCCCACCACCCAAAAATTCATTATCCTATTTTGCGCTTACCATTCTGATGTGTGTGTGTGAGTGTGTACCCCTTAAGCAATATAAAGTACGACATGCAAATGTTTTGAGAAGTGTAGCTCTAGTTCATGCAAAGCCACTACTGTATGATACTCCATTGTATGAATGTACTGCAACTTATGTTTCAAACCATACCTTTGGGTACGGTTTCAAATTTATATTTGGTCTTAAAAATAGTGTTGTGGTCAGGCCCCTGGTGGCTCAGTCAGTTAGGCATCAGACTAGGGACTTTGGGATTTTGGCTCAGGTCATGATCTCAGGGCTGTGAGATGAAGCCCAGAGACAGGATCTACACAGGGCAGGCGTCTGCTTAAGAGTTTTTGTCTCTCTCCCTCTCCCTTTGCCTCCCCCCCTCTAAAAAAAAATAGTGCCGTGGTAAAGATTTTTGTAATGTTCTCGTGTGTCGACTCTTGAGAAGTTATCTAGCGAGTTAAAATTGCAGCATCATTGGGTAGATGCATCTTTGGCTATATTAGAAAAATCCTTCATTTTATCCACATTAGCATTCTTCAGAAGATAAAGTTCTCGTTCTTTCAATGTTCTTGTCAGTAGTTGATAATGTCAGGCTGCCTTTTCCATGTTGCCAGTTTTGCCAGTCCAATGATGTAGAAGCTCTCTTGTGATTTTATTTTACATTTCTCTAATCATTAGTAAGATGGGACATCTTTGCCTATGTTCATTGGCCATTTGTGTGTCTTTCTAGGAAACTTCTTTTTGTGTGTGCTGCCCTTTTACCCCCCCTCGTTGTTGATCTTCCTCTTGTGGATTTCAGAGAACTCAATAAATCCCACCTCTGGTGTCTCCTGCAGTTGCCTTCAAAAGGAGGCACAGGGGATCCCTGGGTGGTGCAGTGGTTTAGCGCCTGCCTTTGGCCCAGGGCGCGATCCTGGAGACCCGGGATCGAATCCCACGTCGGGCTCCCGGTGCATGGAGCCTGCTTCTCCCTCTGCCTGTGTCTCTGCTTCTCTCTCTCTCTCTCTCTGTGTGACTATCATAAATAAATAAATAAATAAATAAATAAATAAATAAATAAATAAAACAAAAAACAAAAGGAGGCACAGATGTACCTCACTGCCCTCTTCTTGAACCAAAATTCAAACCCCAGCAGCGCCCCTTATCTGGAAGGTAGGAATGATGAGACCCCCCCCCCCCCTTTGCAGAGGTAACATTTATAAAAACCTCCTTGCAGAGTGCCTGACAGCAACAGATACTTGATGAGCACGGAGTTTATCCTCATCCTCCCAGTGACTCCTCCTCTTTCCAGGCTTTTCCAATTGCAATGGGAACATTCTTGGAAGTTTATGCCATTAAGCACAAGCCATGAGTAATGGACTCTTTTCAATTGTTTTGTTGTTTGGTTTCGTTTGGTTTGGTTTGTTCTTTTGTTTTGTGGAGGCCGAGAAAAATTAAGGCCATTCCACCTCAAGTTTAGCATTAGCACAAGTACAGCCATCTTAGGACCCTGGGAATAAGAGCTGAACTTTACAGGAAAAGCTCAGAATGCCCTCGGCAGTGAATCCCATATCAGATCTTAAGAAAGCCTCCTACCCTTTCCCCCATATTGGAATGGAAAAAATTCCTCCACTCCTTCTGAAAATCCCCTAGACCAGCCCATAAAAAACCCAGCTGTAACCCACTTCGGGGTCCAAGCCCCTGCTCTACTGTATGGAGTATACTTGGACCCAAGCTCGAGCTTGTAAATAAACACTCGTGTACTTGCATCGGTGTCAACTCCTTGGTGGTTTCTCAGATTCACAATCTTGAGCACAACAGTTTGGTGAAGTGAAAAAATTCCTCCACAGATTCATTGCCTCATCCTGAGAACAGGTGTAGAGCAACAATCTATGGGTGATGGAGGCACTGCTGAGCCCAGATTGGTTGAGTTTCACCTTCTGTCTATTTGCTCCTCAGGCAAGGATATGATGTGTATTCAGAAGAGTAGCAGAGCAATGGTTTTTATTAAAAGGTCTCATATATAAATGCATATTTTATATAATGTCCAGTGGCTTTTCTGTGGTCTAGTTAAATATCTGATGATTTCCCTCCCACTCAACCTAACATGCACAGAAGGTTTCCCAGTGAGAACGAAGCGGAAATATGTTCACGTGTAATGGGCAAATGCTCTGGATTAGGCTGGGATGAGGGGGTGGAGGTGCTCCCAAGATCTTTATACATTTAAAGTTCTCAAAAAAAAAAAAAAAAAAAAACAAAGTTCTCAGATTCTCACATGTGTCCTCTCTGGGAGACTTGAAATGTGCAGCAGCAATTCTGTGAGAGGCTTTTGTGGCTGGGATGACATGAACCCCCAGAGATGGAAGGAGCAGCAGCCTTTGGCTTCCTGAGGTCCTGCACCTGCTGTCTCCCGCTCAGCTCCACGATCAGTCTGTTCACTCACCCGCTGAGTATCCACACAGCCCCTGCGCCCCTGCTGCACACCGGGTGACCTCCTGCGTGCTCGAAACAGCCGTAGAGAAGACAGATCCTCTCAGAGTTTACAGTCCAGTGGCTGGTATGTGGAGTGGAGGGACCAGAGATTGGGAGAAACACTGAGTAAGAGACGGTTTCAGGCTCATGAGAACCATATGAGGGTATGAAATATGGTGAAATGATAGGGTGTTGGGAAAGGCTTCACTAGGGAAGGGACCCCATAGCTGAGACCTGAGTGATGACAAGCATCAGGCTTCCTGGTTCTCAGGGAGTCTGCTTCTCCCTCTGCCTCTGCCCCTCCCCCTGCTTATTCTTTTTTCTCTCTCAAATAAACACTTTTTTAAAAAGTTAGTAATTATTTTTAAGTTGTACGGTTACGAGTGACTTTTTTTCTTACTTGTACTTTTTAGAAATTTCTGCATTCTCTCAAACCAATATTGTTTCCATAACACAAAAAGATTTTTTTAATTCATTTAAGAAAAGTGGTTCTTATACCATCAACTCTCAGAGGGATTAACTGTCCCCACTTGCTGACAGCCTCCCTAAACTTTTACTCCCTAAATGCCCTGCATCATCATGTCTCCCAGCCAACTTACTTTATGCCTCATGTCCTCCCATCCCAAATCTCAGATAGCTCCCCTATACCAACTCTGAATGATAAAGAGTAGGTATTTTACTCAGGGATTTAAGACCTTCTACAGCATGAGTTCATTCCCTGAAGTACTCTCTCTTCACTCTGTTCTCTGTGGCTAGAGTTAAGTGTTTTCTGACTTTGAGATTTTTTGTTTAGTATGGCATGAGGCACATAATTAGCACTTTTACAACAATCCAAAAGTAAACTTGAAAGCAAACATATTTCCCCCATGTTTGGGAATTTGAGGGAAGACATGGGGTCCAGGTTTAGGAAACAAGAAATTCGAGGAAGGCAGGATTATGGGATGTTCTCTAACAATCGTGTTCAAACAGATGGCCACTGGGCACAGCCCTGCAGGCGACGAGAAGCAGGAGACTGTCAGGCTAAGCAGGACCAGTGATGTAAGATGGCTGAGGAGAGAAAAAGGAGCCACAGCCTGGCGGGACTGACCACAGGGTGAAAGTGGAAGTGGGTTCCCACGGGAGCTGTTACACATGCAATGCCCCACCCCCGCCCCAGCCTGGCCCCAAAGAAGTCCCAAGAGTCTCACTCTCAGAATGTATTTAGTGAAAGGAAAACCAGGGAACCCTGTGGAATGGGGTCAGTGCAGCCCATCCCAGATCCAGAAGGGTGAACTAAGTGACACTTGGGATCACTCCCAGTCAACCGTTCTGAGGAAAACAAGCTTTGTCGACTTTCACTCTGGGTAAACTAATCTCCCAACTCCCAGCACAGGCCTAGAGAAGTCAACAGCATCCTGTGGGGCTAGACTCAGTGGTACAGGCTCAACTGGTCTCATAGCTCCAAATTTTCCTGACTGCTGTGTTAATGTTTGGGCTGCAGAAATAAGGTGAACGCACAGGGTCTCTGCACTTTCATCAGCCAAAACCTGAGCAATATGTGTTAGGATGAGCATGTTTTTGTTTTGAAAGGTTAATACTCACTTTAGATAACGTCCTGTTTCCTGTAATTCTTCCTCTCCCTGAAACTAATATGTGCATGTGCACGCACACACACACACTCATCTTTTGGGTGTAAAATAAATGTTGGTACATCAAAAAGAGGTCCCTCTCATCTGTCTCCCACGTACATTGTTTATGAGTAGTCTATTTTTGCTATTTTGTGAATTTTGGCTCCTGTTGTGATCCATTTGTGCAACTTATCTTGGCAAAAAAGGAACGAACTGCCCATTCCAACTCCGGAACATTCTCTCACCACCCGCTACCTCTCTGTGGCTTTCACATGAAGCCCTACTCACCGCACTCACAGATTCTAGCCTCAAAAGTGAAAAGATTTTCTTCTGACAATCTGATTTTATAACTCTATGGTACTTATATTTAAAAGTCCCTCGATTAGTATCTGAGAAACCTGCTACAGTTGATCCTGGAACCCCGCACAGTTCAAACCTGTGTTATTCCAGGGTCAATGTACATTAAAAATAACAAGCAGGGCAGCGGGATCCCTGGGTGGCGCAGCGGTTTGGCGCCTGCCTTTGGCCCAGGGCGCGATCCTGGAGACCCGGGATCAAATCCCACGTCAGGCTCCCGGTGCATGGAGCCTCCTTCTCCCTCTGCCTGTGTCTCTGCCTTTCTCTCTGTGTGTGTGTGTGTGACTATCATAAATAAATAAAAAATTTAAAAAATAATAAAATAAAATAAAAAAAAACAAGCAGGGCAGCCCCAGTGGCACAGCGGTTTAGCGCCGCCTGAAGCCAGGGGTGTGATCCTGGAGACCCGGGATCGAGTCCCACCTCGGGTTCCCTGCATGGAGCCTGCTTCTCCCTCTGCCTATGTCTCTGCCTCTCTCTCTCTCTGTGTGTCTCTATGAATAAATAAATAAATCTTAAAAAAAAAATGACAAGCAGATTCTGACTTGCTAAAATTGGAGTAAACAAAAACTATTTTCATTTCTAGAAGTTAACTCCAAGATGATCTGTCTTCCTCCCTGCTCAGTGGGGAGCCTGCTTCTCCCCCTCCCTCTGACCTGCACCCCCCTGCTGGTGCGCATGCAAATAAACAAATAAAATAAAATAAATAAAATCTTAAAGGAAAAAAAAAAAGATGATATGCCTTCCTCTCCCTCCATGCCCAAAGCCCCAGAATCTGAAAAAGATACATTTTGGATAAATGAATTTCTTGGTTTTATCTGATCAAAAGGCAATTTTATTTATTTTTTATTTTTTTAAGGCAAAATTTTTAAAATATATATTCTGAGATTCTCTCTCAGATACTGGACAGAGGCTTTCCGCACATAAAAACTTTGAAACAAAAAAAAAAAAAAAAAACTTTGAAACACAGTAAGTCTTATTTCATAGATGAGAAAATGGAGATAGGAAACAGCCAGGTGTTTTGCTCTAGCTTAAAAACTGTGACAGTACAGGAATTTATACTCAGGATTTTCCCCACCAGATAGCATCCTGACTGAGAAACATTTCCAAAGACCAAAAAACAAACAAACAAAAAAACAAAATGAACCCCCATTTCGAGGAAGCTATTTGGTAAAGAGTATAAAAATCCTCCTGACGAAAAAAGAAAAAAAAACACTTTTAAATGTTTTTTTAAAATGGTTGTTAGCACTGACTTTGTTTGCTAATACATATATATATACAGAATATATACATATGTATATATTTATATTTATATCACTTTATATATATATAAAGTGATTTATATATATATATAAAATGATAAAAATAACCAAAGTATGGCTCTTTGAATTTTTCCAGCGACAAATTCTGTATAAGCAAGTTTTCTGGATAGCTGATCCTGAAATTTTCAGGGGTTCTTGCATTTTTTTCATTTTTATTGAAAATCCCATCAGGAACCTGTTAAATCCCTTTCTTTAGAAACTAGGCATCCTTTGAGACAGCTGGGTGGCTCAGGGCATGATCCCGGGGTCCCAGGATGGAGTCTTGCATTAGGCTCCCTGGGAGGAGCCTGCTTCTCCCTCCGCCTGTGTCTCTGCCTCTCTCTCTGTCTCTCTCGTGAATAAATAAATAAAATCTAAAAAAAAAAAAAAGAAAAGAAAAAGGAGCTAGGTATCCCTTCAAGTCCCCCCGCCAACAGAGAGTCAGTGTGAATGAACATCAGTCCCTGGCCCTCGGGGACACAGGGCTCCTGGCCCCGTGTCACACAGCTTCATCTGGGCATTGACACTGTATTTTTCCAATTGCTTTACTTCCCCCCTCCGTGTCAGTTGCACTTCTGGTTTATTATTACTCTTCCCTTTGCATTCTATTTGCAGATTCTAGTATGCCCAAGCTTATTCACAGAATTGCTACAACCAATCTCCCGTTCTGGAAGGCCCGCTGTATGCTGGGCACCATGCCTGTCGGAATGTACCCCATCTTTCTAATTCTTACACAGCTCTACGAATTAGATAGTAGGCCCATTTTATAGATGAGGGAACTGGAGCTCAAATAGTTCGTCCCAGTTTGCACACCAAGTAGGAGGCAGGATCTAGGGTGGGCCCTCAGGCTCCCAGCAGACCTACCTCATCTGGTGTGCCCTCTGGGTGCTGCCAAAGCCACCTGCTTGTGGGAATAGCTCGGAGGGAGGTCAGAACAGAGCAGCGCTGACCGGGCAGGCCTCCCTCACCACTGGAGTTGGTGAGCACTGTGGACGCCACAGTCTGCTAATTTCATTCACCTCCTGGGTCAAAGGAGAAAATTCATGGAAACCTTTTCTAAAATGTAAAAAAGTTCATACAAATGTTGCCCTTATCTGGTAAAGGGTTAATCACAATAATAATAAACCTTCACATTTTAAAAGCAAGCAAACAAGTGGAGCATAGTTGAGGCTACAGATGGGATTCAGGGCTCAATGGTTGGCCAATGGCCTCTGAATTCCCCAGGCAGAAGGGGTCCTCACCTACATCAGAGCTGGGAGTGTGGCCTGGTAAGCCCAGGGCAGGGTCAATGCAGAAACAGATTTTTTTTTTTTAAGATTTTATTGATTTATTTATTCATGAGAGACACAGAGAGAGAGGCAGAGACACAGGCAGAGGAAGAAGCAGGCTCCCCGGGGGGGACTCGACCCCAGGACTCGATCCCAGGACCTGGGATCACTGCCTGAGCTAAAGGTAGATGCTCAACCACTGAGCCACCCAGGTACCCCCATGCAGAAACAGATTTTTTTTTTTGAGATTTTTTATTCATTTATTCATGAGAGACACGGGGTGGGGGAGGGGGGAAAGGAGAGAGAGAGGCAGAGACACAGGCAGAGGGAGAAGCAGGCTCCATGCAGGGAGCCCGACGTGGGACTCCATCCCTGGTTTCCAGGATCACGCCCTGGGCTGAAGGTGGCGCTAAACCGCTGAGCCACCCAGGAGTCCCAGAAACAGATTTTAATGAGAATACTCAATACCAGGTTTTGCCAATTTTATTGGAAAACTAAGTTCAGTCCATTGATTAGTGATACATGCTGTACATGAATCTGGTGTTTTACTATACAAAAATACTTGCTATCTGCTCAGAAGTATACAAACAAGTTTCTAAAATTCTTCATCATGAATCAGTAAAAATATAATTTATCAAAAATACCACCGGGAAAAAAAATGGCTCAATACCTTTTCTCTCCTCACAAATACACAAAGAGAGGTGGAAGAAGGAAAATACAAATTCTGCTAAGCCAGCTTTAAGAACTGGGAGTGAAATGCTTTGTGGCAAACTTCCCTTCAAACACTTAGGCGGACCAAAAAAAAAAAATCACCATCAGATAATGTGGTGAAATCTAATTAATGGGGAAGGCCTGAAAGGAAGGGCTTAAAGGAGGTTTTCAGGGAAAACAATAAAACAAAGGAAGTTCCCAGAGAACCAGGAGTGTAGCTCCTTCCTCTGGAATCCTCCCCTGGGAAATGGGAGTGACACCCGGACATGCACTTTCCGGTTGGGGTTCCTCCTGGCCCAGGACCCATCCCTTGACTCTTCTCCCTCCCTAAATTCCAAGTGCAATGCCACCAGTAATTCTGGAATGTTTTCCCCACTCCTTACTTTCTGGCCAACTTTGCTGCTAATTCTAAGTTTCAGAATTGGCTTTCTTGGCCTACACTTGCAAGTGTATTTTACAGATGACAGACTAAAAATCGTCAGCAACATATGTTTTGAGCATCTGATAGGTCTTTGGGGGGCATCACAGCCCCCCCACCTCCGCCCCAGCCCCGTGTGTTCTGCCAAATAAAAATAAGGCACTTTTTTTTTTTTTTTTTAAACAGCAGTTCCAAAACAGAGCCATTACTCAATGTTACCAGATCTGATCCAGGAAAAAGCAGGTGGTAAGAGAAGAGGCAGAGAATTCAACTGTTTTTGTCTAGCTCCAATCATTTTGGGGAGAAAAAAATATACTGTATAAGTCTGTGTTCACTCATAACATTAATCATTAAAAATATAAAGAACACAGGGCCTGCCCATGTTCGTTGCCATTTAAAATAGGGCACGTGGCCCGCAGCAAGGGGTTTCTTTCCAGGGTTTCTCTAACGACTATCATCAAGTTTAAAAAAAAAAAATTTCTTATACCAAAAAAACCAATTTGGTTTCATTTGTAATTCCCTAAGAAATATCTACCTTTCAGGGAAAGAAGATATGAAAGCAGAGACGTTTTTCATAAAAACAACATAATTTTCGTAAATTCCAACACACTAAAGTTTAGAATTTGCTTTCTTAAGTGAGAGCCTTCCTAGACTCAGCCACCATCCTAGGAAACAATCATTTCTTCTCACAAAAGCGCTGGGGGTAGGGCTGAAGGGGACATGGATTGACCTGAAGTCGAATGTTGAAGTCACCGCACCACAAGTCAGCAACTCAGTTCTAAGCCCTGCTCCGACCTCACGAAGAATAGAATTAAAAAAAAAAAAAAAAAAAAAAAGTCACTTACTTTATCAAATTACGATGATTGCAAAACTTAAAGAATGACAATCTGTGAACATTTTTCAACAAGAAAGCCCTACCCAAATCTCTGTCAGGTGGGCACACTCCTTGCAAAGGCACCCAGACCAAGGGACACACCCGCGGCCTCCGCGTGGAGAGCAAGGCTTCTGGCTGGAAGCAGAACAGCCTTCTCCTGAGTGGCTGCCAGCAGACCAAGTGCTACCAGACTAAGAGGAGAGAGCAGGTGCCTTAGGGCAGTTTCTTGGGGAGAGCTCTTGGAGAAACAAGAGTTGGAGTAAATTTTGAATTTCATAAAGCTCTGGTCGGCTAGAGAAAATTCGAGAAGGCGTTCTGGTCAGAGGAGACAGGAAGGAGAAGCAGTGGCGTAGGAGCACTGGGGGCAGGATGAAGGAGCACAGAGCTGGCCTGGGGATTCCCAGCATGGGCAGTGAGGGGACAGCTGTGCACACACACTGGGGGTGTGGGGCAGTGGTGGTGACATGTAAGTGGGGCATCTCGGGCTTTCGCTCCTCAACCAGGAGGAGCCCTGCCCAGGCAGGAGGCGCTTAGAGCAGCACTTTTTGAAGGGCGGCTAATCCGTGGGCCAGGTGTGTGACGGAGAGGAAGGAGGAAGTGACTTGGAAATTGTGCTTCAGAAAAAGCCATGAGTCAAGTGGAATGCAGAAGAGGAGGGTAGAACGGGATGATCACTGCAGGGGGAAGGCAGGCCGAGGTGGATCAAGCCTCTGCTACTCCCGCTTTTGAAATTCCCTCTCTCCAGCAGAAAGCTGAGGTTATTTCAAACACATGTAATCCTGACGAATCCCTTTTGCCCCTGAAATGGGAATTTTAAAGGTCTGTAAAATGAAATTCGGTCTCTGGAAACTGATGGCTGGCTGTCGATGCATATGGAAAGTGCAAAGCCGATGGAAAGTTCTCCAAGAATACTTCTCTACCTTCCTCTGTGAAATAACCAGTCTCACTTTGCAGGCAGCACCCCCGAGGGGAGCCACTGAGGCCAGGGGCTGTGCCATCCTCGGACTGCGCCACGGCCCCATCTGTGGACTGTAGACAACTTCGTAAAACCGTTTATAGATGCTAAATATTTCCTGCCTGTTCATTCCTCTCATTTTCTGTCCTGGCGCCTGTTCCCGGCAGGCAGTTCAAGCATTCAGACAGGGCATCTGTTGCCTTCTGAAAGGACTTCCAAGCCCTTGGTTCTGAATTGTGCTGACCTGCTACTGTCACCACATCCTGCTCCCTTAACAATCCGATTTCAGGTGACCTCAGGGGTAAGCGCCGCTACAGGTGGCATTTTACGACTATACAGTCAATGGGGGCACAGCCCAGCCTGCAGTGCTAGAAGACAAGAGTCACCCAAGGAACTCTTGGCCAAGCTTCTCCCTGCTACCCGAGAGGCACCTGCACCTCCCTCTGCAGCATCTTCGAGTCTGGCCTGGTGGCCAAGGACAGAGACTGGTGTTTGGATGAAGGTGGCTGCCGCTGGACCGGCATGTGGTACCTGACGTTCTTCCAGAACCTTGTCTTTGCAGATTGCAATCCCTCGCTAAAGTCCCCTGACCAGCGGATGGCCCCATGTTTCTGCTTAATGAATTTAATGGTTTCTGGCATTTTCTCATAGTCTTGGATTTTCTCCAGTTCAAGCAGGACAACTTTAATTCCATCCTGAACAAAAGCATTGTACATTGCTATCTGCTCTTCAGAAGAATTCCCCAGGCAGCCCAATCCTGATGTTTCTGGGACCAAAATGATGATCAGTCTTCTGCTTTTCCTTATGTTTTCATTAGCTACCTCAACAATGTCTGAAAAAGACAAAGCAGAGTAAGAGTAAGTAAAATTTCAATTAACAATCATTTTCTCCCAAACCAAAACCCCACAAGGTTCTTCCCATCCCATCTTTTTTGTGTTCTAATGCACTTTTTTTTATCATCTTTTTTTAAAGATTTATGAGAGAGAGAGAGAGAAAGAAAGAGCGAACACATGAACACGAGCAGGGGTAGGGGCAGAGGAAGCAGATTCCCCGCTGAGCAGGAAGCCTGACTTGGAGCTCCATCCCAACACCCCAAGATCATGACCTGGGCCCAAGGCAGACACTTAACTGACTGAGCCACCCAGGTGCCCCTTCTTTTATCTCATCTGAATTAAGATGAAAAAATTTCCAATTGTATAGACCAGCTCAAAACCTGACCTACAAGAGTTGAATATCTCATTTAGGACTCAGAATACTTCAGGTGGAAATTTTAAAACATTAAACCATTTGTTCTCTTCCACTCCCATTCCACTCTCTTGCTCTCTCAGTTGTAAAGAGAGAAAGTTGTTACTATTGGATCTAATGAGTTGTGAAGTTTTCCAAAACAAAATAAAACTTAGTTAATTCTTGCACCAACAAAATATGAGTAAAAGTAAGTACTTTGCATTTAATAGATGTGAAAATCTTCATCACGCCCCACAGAGGGGGTTCTTAACACTGCCACGTCTGAATACATCAAAATTCTTCTAGAAAGGTGAAACCTAACTTTAGCAATTATTTTCACAACAAAGACTTTTACTTTTTTCCATGACACACATACCTTCCCCAACATAGGCATCCCTTCCATAAATGAACAGCTTATATCCACACTGTTCTTCCAAGACCTCAGGCAAGACTTTAAACACAAAAAT
This sequence comes from Canis aureus, assembly GCF_053574225.1. Taxonomy (NCBI): domain Eukaryota; kingdom Metazoa; phylum Chordata; class Mammalia; order Carnivora; family Canidae; genus Canis; species Canis aureus. The sequence goes on from NC_135621.1 coordinate 43,657,120, forward strand.
ATCTGAGTTAGAGGTGGACCCTTCCCCAAGGGTCTTTGGGTATAGTATGTATGCATCATAGGTCTTTCCATCTGAAGCTAGAGGTGAAAACATAAAATATTTAGGTCCAAAAAAGAAGAGATTTGGTAAAGTCAGTATCCCAAACATGCATTTCAGGATGAATTATTAATTTTTGTGTGTGAGTATGAATGAAGCAGCAATACCAAAAATACAGTAACTTTTTAAAATGTTACTCTCCTACAAGTTTCTATTTATTACGTTTTACTGTGAAGGTATTCTTATATTACTGAATGGCCACCTCATGTGCAGAGATTCTTTTTTTTTTTTTTTAAGATTTCATTTATTTATTCGTGAGAAACACAGAGAGGCAGAGACATACAGAGAGGGAGAATCAGGCTTCCTCTGTGGAGCCTGTTGCAGGACTTGATCCCAGGACCCCAGGATCACGACCTGGGAGCCAAAGGCAGACAGCCACTGACCCACCCAGGTGACCTGTGCAGAGATTCTTTACCTCTTGCTCTGGGAACTACATCTCACTCCCTGGTCTTATCTTCTCCCCCGGTGTCTCAGCCCTGCAGTCTATCCATTCTTTCTTTTATTTATAATTGTAGTATTAATTTTTTTTTTTGCAAAGTTGAAACAAAAGAGAAAGGGAGAGTTTCCCTGATGCATGAAAATAGTCATTTCTTTCCTCTGAAAGCAGATCATGGGGTCATCCATGTCCTAACCAGCATGGAGCAGGCCCTCAATAATGCACATTGGATTTGTAAACAGACACTGTAAATGCCTGTTTATCCCACCGTTACGAACACTAAAGCAGCAACTTGGAAAACAATGCCATGCAGTCTATTCAGTCCCCAAACTCCAATTACATACAAGAATAACTACTATTCGTGTATATGCCATATTTCATTTTAAAATTTAAGTATAAACCCTCAGTTATCTTCTACATCCCTTAACTATCCCCTCTCTCCAACAAAGAATTATTGCATAGAATACAACATTGTACCTTTTTTGGGGAGAAACTCATAGCAACAATCCCTGTACCAAAGCACAATGTCAACCTTGAAGATTTTGTAGATGAAAACAGAGCATGTAATCACTACTGTTAACATGACAAATACACCAATCATGTGCTTCTTGAAATCAGGCACTATAGCGGAAAAGAGGAAAAAATATATTAGAACCAAAAGAATTAAAAATTGGGGCATACCAAATTAAATATTATTATCCCAGAGAAACTATTTGGGATTGGTCTGCAATCTCAAATCCCAGATAGTATCAACCTATTCATTATCATCACTTAATAAAGCATAGTAATGCACAGAGCCATTTAGAATTGATACCACATAAAACTGAATGAAGTGCACTGTATTAAATTTCCACCTAAATATTATAACACAGTTGACCCTTGAACAATATAGGTTTGAGCTGCATGGGTCCATTTATATGTAGTTTCTTTTTATAACAGTTACTATAAATGTATTTTCTCTTCCTTATGATTTTCTTTTTTTAAAAAAAATTATTGATTTATTCTTGAGAGACATAGAGAAAGAGGCAGAGACACAGGCAGAGTGAGAAACAGGCTCCCCGCAGGGAGCCCGATGCAGGACTTGGTCCCACAATCCCAGGATCATAACCTGAGCCAAAGGCAGATGCTCAACCGCTGAGCCACCCAGGTGTCCTTCCTTATGATTTTCTTAATAACATTTTCTTTTTTCTAGCTTACTTTATTTTAAGAGCACAGTATATAATACACATAATATACAAAATATGTGTTAACTGTTTATGTTATCAGTAATGTTTCTGGTCAACAGTAGTTTATCCATAGTAAAGTTTGGGGGGACTCAAGTTATACTCGAATTTTTGACTGGGAGTGGGGGTGATGGTTCTTCTAACCCTCATGTTGTTCAAGGGTCCACCGTATACAATGAACAGAAAAAAATGCCAAAGACTATAGGATAGAGCACTTCAGAATAAAGCAAGTCAAACTCACTCAAAAGCCTACAAAAGAAAAAAAGAAAAAGAAGAAAAAAAGCCTACAAAAGTTTCTGGAAGCAGAAGAGTCAGGTGGTGGAAGTTGAAGTCTAGGGAAAAGGAAAGAAGGCGTTTAGGGATGCCATACAGAATGTTTCACTCTTCCACATTCTCCTACCTTCACTCCCTAATCATTCACCCAATGATTGCAGTGGAGGAAGGGCAGAGAAGCAAGGTGAAGAAGAGGTAAGGGGGTATGGTGTAGAGAGAAAAAAAAAGAAAAAGTGCCTTCTAAATGTCAGGGGCCATGTAGGCACCCAGAAGAGAGAATCTAAAAGCTCTATTATTTTAATTTCCCAATCTGGGTCTTTGATCCATCTGCAGATTATTTGGGTATGAAATAGAAATGAAGATATATGCCATTTTCCAAACCAATATCCAATTGGCCCAATGGATAGTTCACCTTTATAGTCTTGATTATGGCAGTTTCACACAAGATCATGATATCTGTAGTGTAAATCTTCCAGATTTATTGTTTTTATTCAAGACTACCTTGATTATCCTTATCCCTTTCTTTTTTTAAGATTTTATTTATTTATTTGACAGAGAGATAAAGACAACACAAGCAGGAGGAGCAGATAGAGAGGGAGAAGCAGGCTCCCCGCTGAGCAGAAAGCCCTACAAGGCTCCAGCCCAGGAACCTGAGATCATGACCTGAGCCAAAGGCAGATGCCTGACTGAGCCACACAGGTGCCTCATCCATTTACATTTCCAGATACTTTTAGAATAAACCTGCCTACAACAATGCACCCACACAAACACATACCCCCACTTGCACAAATACTGTTGAAATTCATTTGAATTTTTTTGAATTTACACATTCATTTGGGGAGAACTGACATCTTTATAATATGGAGTTATTCAATCTATAAACATTATATATCCTTACACCTATTTAACTCTTCTCTAATTTATTTCGGTAATCTTTTTTTAGTTTGTATCATGGAGGTCTTGAAGAGCCTTTGCTAGATTTCTTCCTAAGTATTTGACAATTTTTGATACTACTGTAAATGTAATCTTTTAAATTTAATTTCTATTTATTGTTGGTATTTTATAGACATACATAGAAACACTGTATACATATATATATATATGTTTACATGTAGAGAGACTAGTGATCTTGCTAAATTTGTTTACTAATTCTCATAGTTTGTCTCTAGGTTTTAAAATTTTCTTCCATGTACACATCCATAAGGACCCTATATTTAATTCAATTACAAGTAATCACATTATTTAACAAATATTTTCAATATTGTGTCTGATTATATACTTGAAGAAAACCAATAACTTCTGACATCCCCTCTGGAATGTAGATATTTAGGCTTCTCCTGTACATCCATTATACTGTCATTTACCAAAAAATATTCATTAAATACCTATGATATAGCAGACTTAAGTCACTACTAGCTCTGGAAATAGGATGATTGGTAAGATAAATGGTCAGCACCATCACAGAATTTAAGTCAAGTAAAGAAAACTAAGTATGAAAAATATTGTGACAGGGACATAGAGTTCTCTGAAAGTATATAACAGAGGCAATAATCTCATCTGTGTGGTCAGAGAGTTTGTTAAGGGCAGGCAAGAGGACAGAAAGCTTCCTAGCAGAAGAAACAGTCCAGCTGACAAGTGAAAGAATAGAAGTTTGCCAGGTTAAGAGGAATTCAAGTGTTCCAGGCAAAGAAAACACTATATACCTAACGGTCATTGCAACAGTGAACCATAAATACATTTCAAATATTCTGTTGTTTACCTGGATGTATTAATTGGATATATGCTGTACTTATACCATCTGTATTCTTCGCTACACAGGTAAAGGGATATTGATAAAATCTACTTTCCACTTCTAAAATATTAAGCATGGTGATGATTGTACTCTTTCTTTTTTTTGAAGGATTTTCCACTCTGTTCAAAAGAGAGAGAATAAATAAAGTTATTTAAGTAAAACTACAACTGAGACACATATACATGGTTCATCTCTTTATCCACCACATGAATTATGGCAGAAATTATCACCAGCCCTATGCACAGGGATAATAATCAGGCTGTTAGCTATCCTGATCTGAGATTTCATAGCCCAAAGATCACTGTCAGTAAAAGGCCCAGTAGCAGAGATCAAAATAAAATTACCAGCCTCCGAGAAGAAAAAAGATGGATGGGCATTCTGGTTGTCATGGGGGCACAGAGAATACATGAAACAAGAGGAGACTGGAGCAGATGACCAAGGAGAATGCTAAGGAGTCAGGAGTTGATCCCTAGAGAGGAAACAGAAAGCCACTAGAGACTTGAGAGGTGGAGTGCCAGATTCTCCATCCCACTTAATGAGTCTTTCCTAAACTGCTTAAAAAACAGAATAACATGAAGGGTAATTCAGGAAAGTTGCTTCATTGGGATATTGTAACATACCTATCTAAATTCAACAGAAAGCCTTCCAAGTGGTCCGGAATTTACACCACAATGTCATGTATTTTTACCTTAAGTGTTTAAGAACTTATAAATCCTGTTTAGCTCAGCAAAACTCAATATGGGCAGTAAAGGATCAAGGGCCAATCAACTAACTTTTGCTATTCAATTAAACCATCAAGGCTGTATAAATTTCATGACATGAAATTTAATACCAAAATACCTCTGTTGTGTGAGTGGCTTTTAGCATACTTACGGTATATAATCCTCCTCCAGCACTGAGTCCTCTATATCAATTGATGACCCATTCCACGTCCAGTAGACAAAGTCACTAAAGTGGCCACTGACGTTGCACAGCAATTGTAGCTTGGATCCTGCGAAGCAATGTATTTTTAATCATAGCAATTGATTTTTAGCTGATCTACCTAGATTAATAAGAGGCTATTGAATAAAAATTTTAAATTATAAAAAAAAAAAAATTTTAAATTATAGAAAAGTACAAAGAAAACAAAAATTGCCCTTAAACCCACCTCTTGGAGAAAACCATGATTAGCAAACTTATGTATCTTATTCCTTATCTTCTCTATGTACACATGCAATTTTTTCTTCACATGCAATTTTTAAATGAAGTGTTGTCTACTATTTGTAAATATTGTATATTGGGAATTCCAGCTTACTTGACCAGCCTTCCAAAACAGGCCATTTCATGGCTGCTTAGTATTCCATAATACAGATATACTATGATTAACAATTTTTCTATTGCTAAACATAATTTGTTTCTAAGTTTTTCATTATTAGGATTAATATTCTAATGACCATTCTTGTACATCATCAATACTATACATATCCTGAAGTACTACTTTGAATCTGGAAGTAGAATTGAGTGAGATACATATTTAAAAAGCCAAATGAGGCTGTACATGCCCACACTTTGTCCAGTAGTGTATGTGATTGTCTTCTAACCCCCAAATCTCCAGATTCCAATTATTTTTGTCATTGCCCAAAAAGAGAAGGAAAATTTCCATTTAAATTTTCATCTGCATTTCTTGAAATCACAGTGAACGTGTCTTTTATAAGTTTGGTATTCATTTGCCTTTACGAATTGCTTATTATACCCACTGTCTATTATTTAGTTGATTCTCATTTAACTTCACTGCCGTGTGGGAGCTCTTTATTCATCGAGGATATTAACTCTTTATCATGCATGAAAACTATTCCAAATACCACTCAGAGTTCATTGCTTTCATTTTCATTTTTGTTTAGGGAAATTCTTTGGTGTAGATATTTTTATTTTTTTATTCAGTCAAATTTCTGTTTTATCTGTTCTCACAGTTTTTTTCTAAAGCTCTACCACCAAATCAGAAAAATATCCATGTATGTTTCACTGAGATATATAAAATGTTCCCCTTTGTTTTATTGTTTTGATTGTTTTAGTTCTTTACTCTGTCTAGAATATAAATGGGTATGGTGTGAGGGAGAGATTTAACTTAATGTTTTTATCCAAATAGCTGATTGATCCTTTCAGAACCACTTACTGAGTAACAATTTGTAATGCCACTTTTATCAGAAAATAAATTATTTATTTGTGACTTTCTTGGTTGATCTGAATGTATACACTGATTCCAATTGTACTAAAATCTTAATTATTTCAGCTTTGGGGTAAATGTTAGTATTACTTAGAGCTCTTCTTCCAAATATTGTTTTAATAATCTCATCATTTTAATCCTCTGGGTGATTTTTAGAATCTCTCGCCAACTTTTGAGCCCATTCATATTTTTATTGGAATTCCATCAGAACTATAATTTTAAGTCTCTGTCTTTACAATTTCCAGTTTTCCCTATAAGAAAAAACATACACTTCTATTACAGTTTTCCTTAAATTAGTGTTGATCAAGATTGTATTCATTATTGTTCCCTTTGGAGACTTTTAAGACATTTTTATCCTAATTGCCTCCCTCCCCCATGAATTTTTAATACCACAGACAAACAGTATATTGCTTTAGGTTTTTTTCCACTAAGAACCAATTTTCTCCCCATTGGAAACAACATAGCTCCCACTCCTCATCAATATATATGATTTAAATCTCAATTTTCCTGAGATATAGGTCAGAATTTGGGGAGGGGGTTTCTCCTCTATAAATTTTATATATTTTTGAAAGATTTTGCTAAGAAATGTTATAGACATCTCTATGACATGTTGCAAATAGGAGCTCTTTCCCCATTATGTTTTCTAGCTGGTTACTGCCGAACAAGTTTACCATTTTAGAATGGTAATTAATTTTACTCATTTGTTTGCTGTTACAAATATTTTGTTTATTTTAATGAAGTTGGCTTAGACAATGTACATTTAAAACCCACATCCCCAGATGAAAAAGAAGTACAAATAAAATTTAAAAAAGCAGTGTTCTGTTGCATATACTTCTGCATGAATAACTTTATTAACTGCTTATGAAAATCAGGAGTTTTCAGAGATCTTCTGAGAAGATTTTTCTTTAATCTTAATGTTTTCTCTTCAGTGAAGCCATCACTGGAGTCAGTCCCTATTCTCACCATCTTTCTGCCACCTCGACTCCAATCTGATATTCCTTTTCTTTGGGGCCAGACCCTCAGGTTTTAAAAGCAGCTTTAAGTCAAGCAAAGGCCATTTTTCCACAGGTCAGTTCTCTGAGGAACTTCCATCTCCCACCGAGAGCCATAAGTTCAGGAGGGAAGCGGTCAGGTATCAGATTGCCGTCAGGGCCAGTTAGGAAGCCATGATGAGCACTAGCACTGGTGGGTCTTATTTACCACAAGCCTGAAGACACATAGTCCTGGAAAAGGCGGCCCCTCTGTGCACACACGTAATTTGTAAAAAGGAGTGGGCAACAGGAAGGGTATTGAGGTTTCATCACCAACACTCAGCACCATGAAAACAAATTCTAATGACTGATGGACACCGGAATTCAAATCACCAGATGTTTTAAGGAGGTGAGGTGCCAGTCTTTAATTGTATCTTGAATAGCACATGACAAAAGAACTATTTTTAAAAATTAAAAAAAAAGGACCAAGGGGAAAGAAGAAAAGATAAAAACAATATCTAAACTCATGGGATGACCCCATTTGTTCCTGACAAACTTCCATCACATCTTCCTCCGCTCCAAACTCCCTTGGACTGTGATTCTCAGCAATCCTCTGACCTTCAAAGAGAAACCTGAGTGAATTCACTGGAACATCCAGTCTTTGACAGGATGGTTCTTTGAGTTTCTGGAGATGTGTCGTCTGCCATCCTCACTTCAAAGTGAATCTCACTGCCATCATGTCCGATGACTCTGAGTTTAATGCATGCTCTTTCCTTCTTATCCCTTAAATCCCCATTTGAAGGTTCTGCCTCCTGGTCAGACATGGTGATGATGGCTTCACCCAGAGTCTCATCCGCACAGCAGTGGCCTCGGGGAGGCAGGACCTCGCTCGGAGATTTACAAATCCATCTCTTCCCCACAGCACGCCACCACAGCCGGAGGGACTTCCACTACACCTAGAATATTAATTTTGTATCTGGCCCATTAATAATATACTAACCCTAACTTCTCCCCCGTAATGCTCTTGAGGGTAATACATACATTATGTGATCTGAAAATAATAATAAAGTCCTTTACAGTAGGCCTGCCTTGGTTCTTTCATGTATGACTGTATTAAGTGGGTGTTTCTAGAATATGTTAAGTAAAGTTATTTGGGCATCTTTGTCTTGCTCTTGGCTTCGGCAAGAGGGTCTATGCCTGTAGAAGGTCTAACACTATAGTGGTTTATCATTAAGAATGCTAGTGACTATTGGTTTCAATCGATGCTCTTTATTAACTTAAGGAAGTATCCCCCAGCTCCTATTGTTCTAAGTTATTTTATTGGTAATTGGCATTGAATCTTAGCAAATGCCTGTTTGAAACCCTTCAGGAGAATCATATGACAGGGTGATGTGTGCATCTCACCAACATGATATATTGAAATAATTGTTTTCTTATATGAAGCTATTTTTTTAGATTTAGAGATCACTGCCCCCTGAACTTGAGAGCTCCAAACCGTGTACCTCTAGAACATGAATTCTTAATAGAAGCTACAGCCAACAGGGCAAAAAGTGGTTCTTGGGGAAAGGGCAAGAAAATCCTAGATCTTGCAAAGGTTTGTGGCCCTTCCAAGTGCCACGATACATCAACAGATATCTATCTGGGCATTACAACTGAGGAAGGAGGAAGGGAAGAGGATTGGGGGAGGTAAGTGCCTTGTTAGGCTCTACAGGGGAGCATTAATGAGGAAGAAAAGGGTTGAGAAACACTACTCTAGATTCTATTGGTCTATATTTAATTGTGAGTTTTCACATCTTTGTTCATATCTACGAATGTCTTTATATTCCCTTCCACCAGGAATAACAACTTGGCCAAGTACAGAATCCACTCGTCACAAACTTCTACCTTCTAATCTCTGTACAATCATTCAAGGTATTCATGCAGGTACTTTTACAGAAGAGAACTTTGTATTCCAGCCTGGCTTTTGGTCCTCCAATAGGAAAATCTGTTTTTATGTTTGGACCAATGGTTTTTAATAGAATTTTCAGTGGAGGCAGAAATGTTCTATATTTGTGCTAATACAGAACTCACTGGCCACATATGGCTATTAAGCCCTTGAGATATGGCTAATGTGACTGAAGAGCTAATTTTTAATTGAACTAATTAATTTACTCAACTTAAATTTACATGTACATAGCCACATACAGCTATTGGCTATTGCATTATATAGTGTAGGTCTGGATGCTTCTAAGATTGTGCCTTTGTTCCTGAAATAAAAAAATTCACTGACTTGATGGTCATTCCAGAAAAATACTTTTCCTTTTTGGTCTGTTATTGTACACTTCTGTCTAAAAGCCTAACTCTGGTCTTAAGAAATCCATTCTGGGGATGCATGGGTTGCTCAGTGGTTGAGTATCTGCCTTTGGCTCAGGCTATGATCCCAGGGTTCTGGGATCGAGTCCCACATCAGGCTCCCTGCAGGGAGCCTGTTTCTCCCTCTGCCTATATCTCTGCCTCTCTATGTGTGTTTCTCATGAATAAATATATAAAATCTTTTTTTAAAAAAAGAAAGAAATCCATCCTGTGCCACTCAGATAAATTACATTTTTCATTTCTAGTTCTGTTGAACTTAGCCTTTGGCTGATGCTTTTATAAGGACCCACAGGAAAGTGAGGGTGGACAAATCAGACATGGTTAGATTTCTGCCATGAGAGGCAGGAAATCCAAAGAAAAATTTTAAGATATAATCTGTGCCACTTGCCCACTAATTATAGATCTATTTGGTAAACGGTTTCGGTTATGTGAAGTAAACGTAGAGTTTATCTTAATCATGAGTTCAAAATAATGATTTCAGCGTATCCTGACTGGAGCCCACTTACCCAAACTTGCTTCCACTGTCTCATTAGCTGGACTCACAATTATAGGCCTCACAGGTTTGTGTTCTTCTGAAAGACAAACATTCGCAGGGCTTCTTAGTCTGTTACAGATCAGAATCTCGACTGGTGACAACTGTTAGCAAAATATACCACATGGCATCTGGCCAGATATTCCCGCAAGTCCCCAAGGCATAGACAGTAGGAGGCAGAAGGTAAGAGTTGTGAAGGAAGGAGACCAACACAGGCGACAGCAAAACCACAAATACATGCTACCCAGCCTGGTGGGCTCTGCTGAGCCTGTCGAATATGGTGCTACAAACACACACCTCACCATGATTCCAGAAACAAGTGCCTCTCTTAAAGCAAATCAGGAAAAACAAATAGCTGTGGAAAGGTACCTCTGTGGATGAAGCATTCACTGGACGAACCATCCAGTGATATACCTGCTTGTATTTAGTAATTGTAGTAATGACCTAAGAGTGGAATGTCCAGCAATTTGGCATAATTTATGAAAATGGGCAGAAAAGTATCAAGGAGTTCCAGAAATTCATTTAAGTTTTATTTACAAGAAGATTGACTTCAAAGGTAGATCTGTGGCCAAGCCTGAGAAATTATGAACTGGAATGCCCAGTATTCCATCAGAGTCAAGAAAGAAAAGAAAGAAAAAAAGAAAAGAAAAGAAAGAAAAGAAAAAAGAAGAAAGGTAAAGGGAAAAGGAAAAGAAAAAGAAAAAGGAAAAGAAAAAGAAAAAAGTAAGTTCCATCAGAATGGGATACTGTCTCTTTTGTTCCCTAATGTATACCTAGAACAGTGCCAGGTGCATAGTAAATGCTCAATTAATATTTTAAAATTCCTTTATATTTGTTTTACAAAAACAAAATATGTTTTGTTTCCAATGTTCTAATACTCTCTTTTGTGATTAAATATATTATTTCTACAAAAGGGACCAAAAAAGAAGACAGAGAGTATTTAAAACATATTTGACCTATTAAAAAAATTCCCTGGGCAGCCCGGGTGGCTCAGCGCCACCTTCAGCCCAGGGCGTGATCCTGGAGTCCTGGGATCGAGTCCCACATGGCGCTTCCTGCATGGAGCCTGCTTCTCCCACCTGTGTCTCTGCCTCTCTCTCTCTCTCTCTCTCTCTCTCTCTCTGTCTTTCATGAATAAATAAATAAATATTTTTTAAAATAAAAATTAAAAAAATTCCCTAGTTCTCTCTAAAATTCTGTCTGCTGCTCTGGTTGCTGTATGTCAAGACAGACCAAGAAGAGGTACCCAATGGTCAGAGAGAAGCTGCTAAAAACTCAGGATGGTAGTGATATAAGGACTGTGGAAAATTATAATTCACTGATGCTTGCAAGACCCAGGCAAGGAGTTAATTTTGATTCAATAAAATTAATGTTTGCAAAATATAAATTATTAGACAATTGAGAAAACATAGCTATACATAGGGTGATCGTATTTTGGGTTTACCTGAGGCAGTCCCCATTTATACCTGTTGTCTCAGGATAGTTACTAATAAGGTCCCCTTTAACTTTTAAAGTTCTAGTTAAAGCAACTCTTCTATTACTGAAAGCTTACAAAATCTAATATTTACAGAAAGGCTGAGCATTTTGCCCATCCCCAGGTAATTTGTAGGAGGGCATTTTCTTATAAAATAGCTTTTAAGGTGAAACATAGTTAATAGAGAACTGAAAGCCTCAGGAATATTTACAAGAATAATTATCATATGTTTATTTCTTTCTTTTCTGTTTTGCACCAGGCACATGATCACAAGCTGAGCATACTTGATCTCTAATCTGTCCAATAACCTCGGAAGGTTGTATCATCTTAGAGGAGGAAACAGGCTTAGAGAAGTAAAGTAACTGAGCTAACATGAAACTAATAAGAGATAGAGTGCACTCTGGGAATGCAACATATTCCAAAGCCCATTAGTGTCCACCCCATCAAGTCAGTGTTCCTTACTGCTAGATACTCAGTCCTCCCAAGTGAAAGTGCTCAAAATTGCTCTTCGTCTTATACCAGCCACAGGGAACCCCAGAGCTCTCTGGAAGAACCATCGTTAGCCATACCAAAGAAAAAGGCTCTTACTTCAGTTGGAAAACACAGGTCCTAATGTTTGTCTAATCAGCTCTGCATCTGAAGCAAGAATGCAAAACATGCATATAATATTAGCAACAAAAAAGCTAAAGCCATGTGACCTTTGGCAAGTCATCGAGCCCCTCTTGGGTTTGGTTCCTCCCTGAACAATGAAGGTAATATTAGAATCATGGTTTCCAGGCCTTCCCAGATTCAAACTCCTATGATTGGAGTTATGACTTACCTATAGTAGTAAGTTCTATAACCCGGGTAATACGATATTGCTTTCCGGAGTATGTATAAAATGCTCCACAAGTATATTTCCCATTATGCGCCGTAGTCACATTCGCTATGATGAGTCTATCTGTCAGTCCAATAAAGTTTATATTGTCAAGAAGCAGAGGTTTGCAATCCTAGATGGAGGGAGAGGAAAGACATAATTAAAGCCAATTAATGATTTTCCCCAGCCTACCAGGAAAAGAAACTCCATTTTTTCACACTGGCAAATGTTTTATGTGGGTAGTGTGTGTAGGTGGTGTGTTCAGATACAGATATATATATATGTACATATATTCATATAAATCCAAACATATATGAATCAAAATCCTCAGGGGAATTTACAAGAATAATCCTCATACATCTGTTTATTTCTCCTCTATTTTGCACAGACACATGATCACAAGCTCAGTACATACAGGAATATATGACTATGTTTCTTGCGTACAAGTTTTAATACAGCATTTTTTTTGGCAATAGTCACAATTATATTCCCAGGATATTACATTCTTATGCCTATGAGACTTGCACTTTGAAGACAAGTGAAGACAAATTTACTTTGCAAGGAAAACATATTTGAGGGCAGAATGCTAATACCAGTTTCTTAGTAATGCTGTACTTCCTTTCTGCATTGATATTATTTATTTTGTATCTCTTTACCTCTACCAGATGATTCCCCATGTAAGCGCCAAAAAACTGGATATATCAAAGGTACCAAAACATGACGTGCTCCATGGACTGCTAGCCAATCCACTTTTAAGACAATTACAGAAACCACTCAGTTACGTAAGGACCATTTAATGTTTTTAACAAAACCAAAAAATAGTATCTTTAATAATAAATAGGGATCTCTCAAAAACTTTAAATTTATAATCAGCCTCATCTTTAAATATCCTTTATTTCTACTATACTTTTTTCGACTTTATCTCATTAAATAAAACTAACAGAAAGTAAGACTTTCCTTAAACTGCAAATTAAATGTACGCCGTCTTACAACCCTAAAAAAAATTCCTGTTAATTTCACCACGCAAAAGAAACAATACATCAAAGTAAAAGTAGTCTGCAGATTCACCTTATTGTCTAAGGCAGAAAGCTATTATTTGCTGCAAAAATAAAATATCATATTTAATATAAAATTACCTTATGCCACTGTATTTTGGGAAGCTCATTTTTTTCATTTTTAAAAGAATCCATATAAGGACACACAAGTTGTCCATCTGCCGCAACAAGTAGTTTCTGTTTAAATACTGCTTCTGTGTTGTAACACAAGTTAGGTTCATGCTGTACAAACTTAGCAGTTATTTTAATTTTGAGGCAGTCAGTTGAATTCCTAAAATAAATCAAAATAGGTGAATTCAGCATAATTAAAGATGTTTCTATCCTTAACTCTTGCAGGCACACAGAACACGTTTGCAATGCATTAATACCTTTCTTACCTTACGACACAATAGTAATGTCCCGAATCCTCCACCTTAGCAGGAACAAACCACAGTTTATCTTTGTGCTGATGAATCCTAGAGTCTACTTCCATAGATATAGGTGTCTTACTGTCATTTTTATACCAAATTATAGTGCCTTTCTCTTCATTTGGGTTTAAAAAACATGCACGGACATCAATTTCAAATGCAGATGAAACTAAAATTACTGGTTCTTCACGTTCCTCACATGTATCTTTAAAAGGAAAAAAGAGAAAGAAGCAACTTCTGTGAAAAATTAATGTAATATCGACATATAAACACAGCAATTATAAAATACATCAATTCATATTATGTATGAGTTTTAACAGCTCTATGATTAAAAGCATCCCTTTGGAAGTCTGAAAGATTTATATTCAATTCCAGTCCCGTCACTCACTATCTGTGTGCCCTTGGGAAAGTTACTTAACCTTTCTATCCCCTCTTTACTCATCTATAAATTGGTGCTAATGTAGCAGGAGAGAAATCTGCTTCAGTACAAAATGGACTGGATTTGCTCTCCCTCCTGAACAACTAAAAAAAGAAAAAATGGACCAAGTACATGAAACAATATTCAAGACATTGAACATCAAAGAACAAAGAACAGAAATACCAGAAAGATGGAAAACAAAGTAGGTGAGCCCTACAATTTTCCCAAATTATTGTCCAGAGAAAGATTCTAGATCATGACATTACAAGGAGGAAACACAGGCAAAGCCCAGTCTTCTCTCTGAATGGAGAAGATAGAGCTGGAAATCCAGGTAAATCACAAGTTTGCAGGTCAGAGTACCAAAGGGATTAGAGCGGTATAGATATATATAGAGAGAGTTTTAGAGATCTATACAGTCTCCCTCAAGGTTTCAGCTGAGTACCAATTAGTATAAGCACATAAGAAAACTACCCCAAGTCAAAGTGAGAATTGCCAAAAGGATTAGAGTGACTATCTGCTGGAGCACATACTGCTGTTCTCAACAGCTAGAATGGAAAACTTATTAATCATGGGACATCAGGGAGAGTACTCAGAGGGTTTTGACCAGCTACTTAGGCCTACAGTAAACCTTTTTCTGACTAATTAAGCTTTAAAGCAAAACCGGAAAGGATCAACTATTTCCAAGTAACAACCCTGTAGCAGAGCAGTTCAAGAACATTTTTAGTAATACAAAAATATCCAGCACCCAAACTGGTAAAATCTTCAATGCCTAGCATTCAATCAAAAATTACTAAGTATGCAAAGAAGCAGGACAATACAATCAATAAGAAGAAAATAATCAGGGCGCCTGGGTAGCCTAGTCAGTGAAGCATCTGTCTTTGGCTCTGGTCATGATCTCAGGGCCCTGGGATTGAGCCCTGACTCAGGCTCCCTGCTCAGGGGAGTCTGCTTCTCTGTCTCTCTATGTCCCTCCTCCAACTCATGCTCATGCTCTCTCTCTCTCTCAAATAAATAAATAAAATCTTAAAAAAAAAAGAAGAAGAAAAAAAATCAAAGCAGACCCAGAAATGACACAGATGATAGAATAGATTGAAAAAGTAAAATAGTTATTACTATGTTCAAATACTATATCAAGCATGATGAGTAGAGATATAAAAGATTTTTTTAAATTTCTAATGATGAAAACTATAATGTTGACTTAAAAAATACATTGGATATGATTAATGGCAGATTTGACACAGTAGAAAAAAGATTAGTGAACTTCAAGGCATAGCATTATTAAATCTCTTTAAAGATAACTGAAAAAAAAAGATAACTGAATGTTTAAAGCAAAAATTTTAAAAGTATTGTGAGATTTATAACATATGGAAAAGTAAGATATATAGGAACAACTGGACAAAGTTCAAGAAGGGAGAAGTGGATTTATATTAAGTTTTTTATGGCATATGTGAAATAGCATAGTATTACCTGAAAGTAGACAGAGGCAAGTTAAAAATGGATATCATAAGCCTGAGGGCAGTAATTTTTTAAAAAGACAAGTTATTAGTATAAGCCAGACAAAACAGATAAAGTGAATTATGACATACGAATGGCAAAAAAAAAAAGCACATGACAAGAAGTTCATTATAACTAACGAGAAAATGGAAGTTAAAACTACAAACAGGGCAGCCTGGGTGGCTCAGCAGTTTAGCGCCGCCTTCAGCCCAGGGCATGATCCTGGGGACCCAGGATTGAGTCCCATATCGGGCTTCCTGCATGGAGCCTGCTTCTCCCTCTGCCTGTGTCTCTGCCTCTCTCTCTGTATCTCTCATGAATAAATAAATAAAATCTTTAAAAAAAATAAAACTACAAACAGATATTATTCCTTTCAGTATTAAAATTTAAAAGGTTGGCAATATCAGGTGTTGGTGACATACTGAACTTTCATTTACTGCTGGTGAGGGTATAAAATAGTATAACCGCTCAGAAGACATTTTAGTAAGTTCTCAAAAAGTTTAATACAAGCCAACCATATAACACAGCCATTCCCCTCCTAGGTATTAACTTAAGAAAAATGAAAATATATGCCCATTCAAAGACCTGAACACTAACTGAATAGCCAAGAACTAGAAATTTCTGAAATTTCCATTAAATGTGAATGGATAAATATATGGTGATATACCCCTATGACAGAAAATTACCACGTAATAAAATAGTAATAATTTATACAATATGAATAGATCTCAAAAATAATTATGATGACTGAAAGAAGCCAGACTAAAAAAAAAAAAACAAAACAAACAAAACTGTCTCTTGACGGTTCTCAGCTGTGGGTTCATAATGACTACATTTAACACCTCTTCTGAATGAAAGTCAGGATCTCCCATCACACTCTTCAGTCAGGAACAAAGTCAGAGGAGGCCCGGCCTTGACATTGGAGGCCTGGATTTTATTTAGCTCCTGCTCTGACACTAGCTACATGAACATGAGTTCTTAGCCTCACTGGGCCTCAGTTCCCCAATCTGTAAATAAGATAATGTACAATACAGTTCTGTGACCAGGGCTCTCTGTTCTGGGATTCAACAGACACAGGTGAGAAAAAAATGACTCTGTCAGGGAAGGTACTTCGTGTATTTTAAACAAAAGAGTTTTTCAGCAAACAAGAACATGAGGAAATGCTTAACTTACCGGCTTCCAGAGAAGAAATGAGTATAGCTATGAAACAAACAAGCCTGAGTAACTCTTTCATATTCTCCTGGAAAAGAGAGGAATGGACATGAAACAAAAATGAAAATGTTACTACTTCAGAAAAATCTCTAAAACCATATACACTAACTCCCACCTGCCTCTACCCTCACCCCCAAGTCACAATGATGGGTTAGTCTCCGTACGTCAATATGATCATGTTTCTGGTCAGAACTGGGGACAAGTTCAAACAATTTAAGATTAACAAAACTTTTTTTTTAAGATTTTATTTATTTATTCATGAGAGACACAGAGAGAGGAAGAGAGACACAGGCAGAGGGAGAAGCAGGCTCCATGCAGGGAGCCGGATGTGGGACTTGATTCTGGGACCCCAGGATCATGCCCTGGGCTGAAGGCAAGCACCAAACTGCTGAGCCACCCAGGGATCCCCAAGATTAACAAAACTTCTATCATCTGTCCCAATATTCATTTCCAATCTTGTTTCCCATTCAAATTTCCCCCAAATCTAATCTACACTATATCCAAATTATCTAAACCAGCTTGCCTCTAACTTGTGTGGATTTATTCTCCAGCTGGAATGCACCCCACTGCTAAGACCCACTTACAAAAAGTCTTTCCATACTTCTAGGTGCAGCTCAAAGATCACACCTTCATTTTATAAGGTAGACAAACTAAATTGTTTGTACCAAATGATTGACAGCTACCTAGAAACACAACAAAGAAGACTAAAAAAAATAATAACAATATATAGAAATTGAATGGTTTTTCCCCCTCTCTGAGGCTTTTTATCTAACATTTCCACAGTGAGCCTGTACTCATCTTATCAAAGAGAACAATCAAAAACAAAGCCTCTCAGCTCCTGAGTGGTTTAGAAGGCCACATCAACATAGCATCAGCCTCAAAAGCTATCAGTCAGCGATAGGGCTATAGATTAAATTGAGGTCCTGGGGGATCTCTGGGTGGCCCAGCGGTTTGGCGCCTGCCTTTGGCCCAGGGCGTGATCCTGGAGACCCAGGATCGAATCCCACATCAGGCTCCCGGTGCATGGAGCCTGTTTCTCCCTCTGCCTGTGTCTCTGCCTCTCTCTCTCTCTGTGACTATCATAAATAAATAAAAATTTAAAAAAAAATAACTAGTTACTTTAAAAAATAAATAAATAAATAAATAAATTGAGGTCCTGGTAATTATGACCAACTGCATAACACTTTGCCCACATACATGGCAGGGGATGTAACCAGATTAGGTACTTGACTGATTCTAGAAGGAAAACGTGCCCATTTCCTATCGATAAAACAATGGCACTAAAATAATATCAATTATTGATGAGAAAAAGAAAAAAAAAATCTCAATTTTGCCTACCCTTCTAAACTGCTCAATCACAAATGAAGTTAAGTTTCAACACAGCCTCATTTTCCTTTGGCAAGTTCCTCGTGAGTGCTCCTGAACAGGGCCCTGACCATGACACGTTGTAAGTTCTGGACTCATACCCCCGGTGACCTTCTGCACAAATTGAGGACCTGTGAATCCCTCCTATTCAGTAGACCCCCAACTAAACTCATCTTCTCCCCACCTCCATGACAGGCACAGCATTGCCCCACCCCAGCCACACACACACACACACCCACACACAAAACAGGAGACCCAGGTTAAGGACCCTGACGCAGCCGCCCCCAGAGCTCCTCTCTTACTCACCCTAGCCAGCATGTGTCAAGTGGCCCGGTTCACTCACACACTGCTGACCCCTCTGGCTCAAGCAATCACCAGCTCTGCCTGGATTAATTATGGCAACAGGCCCCTCACTGGTCTCTTTGCCTGTGGACATACTACTTCCCTCCCATCCAGAGTCTACAGACTCACATTTACCAAATGATCTTTTCAAAACACCTCCACTAGCTCCCCAGCAAATTTCTTAGCCAGAGCATACAGGTTCTATGTACGGAGGCTCTGACTTACTTTGCCAGACTCAAGGCCCTGCCCCGCTGTCCCTCACCCAAGTCTGCAGTCACACTCCCCTTGCCCTGTTCTCCACCTCAGAGCCTCTGCCTTCACTGGTCCCCCTCCCTTCACCTGGCCACCTCCCTTATCTATCAGGTCTCAGCCCCATCACTGTCCTCCCACCCAGACCCGTGGCCCAGCCAGGCCCTCCTCCTAGCCC
Source organism: Canis aureus (assembly GCF_053574225.1). NCBI lineage: Eukaryota > Metazoa > Chordata > Mammalia > Carnivora > Canidae > Canis > Canis aureus. The sequence continues at coordinate 43,676,048 of NC_135621.1, forward strand.
CTGGAATGTCTCACTGCAGTTATCCCAGGCCAGGAAGCGTCGTGAGGGCAGGCACCGTGACAAGCCTGTCACTGCCACACATGCCACTGCACCTGGAACCAAGCCCATGGGACGACAAATTAACCAAAGAAATGGCTATGCTCTCTAACCCAATCTCGGGGCAATGTCCAGACTAAACAATGTAGTTTCATGTTTTAAAATCACCTGCCCTTTAATTTTTTTTTTTTTGCCCTTTAATTTTTATAGGACATAAAACCTGTTTATATTATCTGTAGCCATAAGTCCATTACAAGCACAAGACATATTTTACTAAGACATCACTAATTCAGACTCTAATGGCGTGCAATCATTTGAGTATTAGCTGTAAAATGTTATAGTTAAGAAGTGGTATTAAAACACATAAAAGATGTCACAATGGGCTTTTTACATAAAGACAGAAAAGAGGAAAAAAAAAGACCTTCGAAGCATGGCAGACATCCCCTTTTATAGTTTCTTCGGTTTGCCCCACGCATGAGGATGAGATCCTTAAGCCTGGCTCAAGCCTTGAAGCCTACCTCAGCAGTAAGACCACATTCCTTAAATATCGTGTAACTCTGACATTTTATTCACATCAATTGGCCTTCTCCCAGGTTCACCCACATTAATTGCATTATTATCACATTTACTTCTAACCTATATTTAGAATATTAAAATAAGTCTAGCAACCTGGCTTACTAGCTCTTTCTGTGACTGTGTGGATGTGTATTTCAAGGCTCCACGAGAGAGAGAGAGGCAGAAAATAAAGGGTTAAAATATTTCCTGATGGCCAGTTCCAGGCCAATCAACTGCTCATGTTAGTTTATCTAAAACAACATAAAGACACCAGGAAACTAACTGAACTGTGCCAGCTGTTCGTTCCTGCAATCACAAGATCGGACTTGTTTGATTACTAAGCATGGGAGAAGAAAAGGAAGGTGCCAGGGTGAGTTTTATACAGATGATATCTGAAGATGTAATTCTGAAGTAATTGTAGGGAAATGCTGATTCGTTACGAGTCCAAGGCTAATGGCCTGCCGCTGCCGGGCAGTGTGATGTTCGACACAACACCTCCCTGGGCCTCAGTTTCCTCATATGTACAGTGGGCAAGGAGTCAGATGATCACTGAGCAATTCCCACTCTGATAGTCTATAAAAAACACAAAAGCCAAGCGCCATGGGTACAGGTTTTATTCCACCTCCCCCCAAACTGCTCTTAGAAAAAGCGGGGGAGAGAGTGGCTCCTTCCTCTCAACAGGGGACCTTCTGAATCTGTTATCAGTTCCCAGGACCTTAGGGCAGGAGATGGGGTCATATGTCCAAGGAAGGACAATGGGAAGGAAGGAGGTAAAGATACATATACCCAAGATCAAACTAGCCACACTCCTGACAAAAACAAACACAAGTCCCATTAGGCACCCCAAACAACACAGAAATTCCAAGGATGATGCCAAACCTGACTAGACTTGTACTGCCAGTAGTTGAAAGGGTGGCCAAGTAAGGAGGTCTCTCAAGAGCATCAGTGTGCTGCCGTATGCCAGGAAGAGTGCCAGTGCCAGAGACAATAATAATAATGACATAAAATAAGGAAATAAGAAGCCACTCTTCAAGATGGCCACAATTTAGGCATAAGCCACATGTGATCACAGATGTATCCCACACACCCCATCACTGGCACACTGGATCAAAGCTCAGCCTCCTTAATTTTAGTTCCGCATTTGACAAGATAGGGATGATGCCAGCAGTATCTGTCACAGACAGCTATTGAGGATGAAATGAGTTGTCACATGTGAGGGTGTAGGACATTGGCAGGTGGTCACACTCAAATGTTAGTGATTATAAATCACCCCTGGTGCTGATAACAAATACAAGTTTTGGTGAAATGTTTTCAGCTACCCATTCATCTCTTTATTCATTCACTGCTGAACTCAACAAATGTGTATTGGATATCTACCACATGCCTGCATCCACACTTGGCCCTGGGAGCAAACAGGAATGACGACCCTGAGTCTGGCTCAAGCAGGTCATTAGCCAGCAGGGAAAGCAGAAACATCCACAGAATTAAACAGTGATGCAGGGGTGGCTATGGGGAGAGGAATGCCCAGGGCCCTAAGTCAGCCTGGAGGAGGACTCCTGGATGAGGTATTACCTCAACCTCATGAGGTGGTGGGGAGCACTTGGGGGAGACCACTCCCCTCCAGTTCTGGAGCATAAACCAAAGATGGGAAGCCAAGAAGCAAAGCTGGGGAGGCTGACAGTGCCCAGATCACAGAGCCTGGCTCTGGAGTTAGGACCGCAATTTGTTTTTGTTTTTGTTTTTGTTTTAGATTTTTTATGTACTTATTCATGAGAGACACAGAGAGAGAGGTAGAGATGCAGGCAGAGGGAGAACCAGGCTCCATGCAGGGAACCTGACATGGGACTCGATCCCGGGTCTCCAGGATCAGGCCCTGGGCTGAAGGCGGTGCTAAACCGCTGAGCCACCCGGGGCTGCCCTAGGACTGCCAATTTGTAGGTAGCAAAAAAAGAAAATCACTTACAGGTGTGAAGCCATAGGGTGGTGTACAATCAGATTCCATTTTTTATAGAAATCTTGGCACCCATGTGGAATATAAATCAGAGACAAGAGGGTAGGCAGGGAGAACAGGCTGCCATGAAAGGGTGTCGAGATGAGGGAAGATGAGACCATGAGCCAGCCTACAGTAAGAGACAGACAAGAAAAGGGGCGTATCTGAGACTCACTCAGAGACCAGCGAGAGGAGGGATGACAGAGGGGGTCTAGGATGCACCAGCCCCGATTCATTCAGGTGGGGACCAGTGAGAGCCAGGCCAGGTAAGGACAGGTTCCAGAACCACAGGCAGCCCAAGGAGATGCCCTGGGTCTGCTGGGGCTAGCTAGCAGGGCTGCCAAATATCAAATACAAGTGTCAGCTGATAGCTGAGTGATGCAGACACTGGAATGTGCTGGAACTGGACAGCACACAGTGCAATGACAGCCATCATCACAGAGGTCACAAACCATAGTAGTAGGTTAGTGACCCCGGGAAAGTGGGTGTGCTGTGGGTCACAGACCTCTTCAGAAATCAGATAAAACCATGGAGCTAGCCCAGAGGAAACTGTATGGACAAACAGAATGTTCTGTACACAACGAGAGATATGCCAGGATCACCTGAAGCTGAGGTTGGAGACTCCACCTATCTGTGAGAAAAGGCCGGCAGGCCCGAGCTGGGGAAGTAGCCCTGTTAGGTTGAAGATGGCCCTTTCTTGTGTGAAGCAGTCCTGCTTCGCAGGATGGAGTCTGCATCTTCAAGGGGACAAGTCCACCTGAGGAAGGAAGTGCACTTGACGGTGTGAGCTGCAATGAAGAAGCTTAAAGTCACTGATCACTGTGCAGACCTCAAAAGGTATCCAAAAAAACCCAAAACAAGCTGACAAAAAGGAGTCACACTTTTAAAGATCAACATGTTCTACTGTCCTCTGAGGCTCAGAAAATCGAGTCACGGGGGTGAGGACTACCAAGAGGTTGATAATCACCATCTCTTTTGGAATAAACACACACGACCCATCACATCCCACTGGGCCCAGGGATGCAGAAAGGCTGAATCGCCTATGGGCAGCTCACCACTTTATGCACTTGGAGAACAGAGCTCAGAGCTCAGAGAGAAATAGATGCCAGGAAAAAATGAACAGGCCCTTTTTAAGAACAGGTCCACTGTGAGTCCTCAGGCTTCCTTATACCACACTTATCAATACACCGGCCTTCCCAGTTACAGAATTGGAAACTTCCAAAAAGCTGAGCTGTGACTGCCCTACCTGTCATGTCCTGCAGACATTCCACCATTCATTCCCTGGTTTTACAGTTTACTTTTAATATTTTGGAGCCTGTGGTTTTTTCCAGGTCTGATTCATTTCCTTGGGTCTTTGAAATGCTGGTAAGGCTGAAGCATAACGCCTTTTAATGTTCAATCAATAAAACAGCCTAAGACAACACCAACACTCTGCTTAGATTAAATGGATTAATTACCACCTGATTGTTCATGTTAGATTGATGGGAAGGTACACAGCATAACATGAGGGGGTCAGAGGCATAGTGGCTTATCTACAGGAATCATAACACAAAGTCAAAGACTCCCTGATGTTCCGGGGTTCCTGGCCCCTGTCCTAGGCACAGCGCCCTCCCCACCTCCATTAGCATGGCTGAGGAAGGAGTGCAGCCTGGGGGTGGGAAGGTATAGGGGATGGCAGAGAAATTAAGAGGGGGGGGGGATGGGGGAAGGATGACACGAAATGAAATTACTTGGAAAGTCCAGGAAACGCTTTGCAGAGTTGACTTCCCAAGCCCCCTAAACCACTTCATTTTCTCTATTCCTCTTTGCCCCAGAAAGTTTTTAAAAGAATTTTTATATTCACTGTCTCTTCTTCCTGTCCTCTGTTACTTGAGTCACGGGTTCTTCTCCTTGCCCAACTGCAAGCACTCTGCCATTCTGCCTCCATGGTGCCTCCATGGTGCTTCCCGGGGCCGTCACTTGGTTCTTCCATCTGAGTCAGCCTGCTTCTTCTGGGACTTCTGACTAGCTGTAAGCAGATTCTGATCAGAGGCCTCTCCCGGGGTGCCTGGAGACACCCTCTTCCTCCAGAGCCAGGAGCATCAAGTCACATAGGTTCTCCCTGGCACAGGGCCCCTTGCCTCAGACCTCTGGCTCTGAGACTCAGGGTTCGGGCAGTGGCTGTGGCTCTCCTAGTTGCTGGTCTTCTCTACTTGGGCCAGAAGAGAAAGATACAGAGAAGATCCTCTCCCTCTCCCATGCTCCAGTGAAGAGGGCCCCAACCTACTCATTGTGCATGTGGTAAGAGCTCAGGAAGGAAGGGAGGGAAGGGGGATTCATCTCTCCAACATCTTCACATCAGACAACACATGGACAAAAATCTGGCTTCGAATCCAGAGAGGAGGAAAGGATGGAATACGGGTACTGAGTGTGAGTCAGAGAAGAGAAATGCAAGGGCAACCATTATGAGGCTGGGAAGCACATTGGAAAAGGAAGATTACTACTTCAGGGGTTTCACAAGGGTGCACAGCCAGGAAGCCAGGGAGGACACTGAGGGAGAACAGAAGGAGGGAGAGCAGACGCTGGGAGCGACTCTCCCTGGCAGGGACACTGGCTAAGCTAAGTCAACCTCCCTTGTTCGGAGGCAACTGAGCAAAACCTGCTGTGATTTTTGAAAGTGGTTTCTGAGTAAAATTCAAAATATTTTTAGAAAGTATTAACAATCAAAAATGTCACAGATTTGGATGAATTTCCCTGCATAAAATAAAAGGATTAAGGAAGGGGAGAGGACCAATGCTCTCAGCAAATTAGCAAGCCCTAACACACTGCTCCTTTCCCACCCTGAGGTGCGGTGATGTCTGTTTTACATATGAAATTTCCCGCCCTGCCTACCATCTCCTCCATAGCAGATTCCAGCCCTTGTGTAGAGGCTTGGCGGCAGCGCCTTGAGGTATTGATGCCCAGTGAGGGCAGTCAGCCAGGGTCTGGCATGACAGGCGGCCTCGACTGGTCACCCCTGCCCCTTGTCCCTAGAGGCCTGGTCCACTCACTGCCGTGCTCTGGGGTGTGGAGACAGGAAGCACAGCTTTCTATGACAATCACATGAAAAGAGCTGGCCAATGTGAACTTCCTGAGTACAGTTCCCCTTGCTTTTCAGTGATTACAACACATCTGGAAACCAGTACATCACACCATGACTCTGTGGCACATGGAGAACCCTGCGAAGCTACTTGTCTGTTGAAAATAAAATGGAAATGCGAATGGGAGGCGTACAGCAATGTCCTACTAGACCTGGGATGACCTACTTCGACATGTACTAAATTACAGAAGCAGAGGTGAAGTCTAAGAATGAACAGTGAACACACAGGCCTCCAACAGAAGCCGCTTCCAGGAAGGGCTAGCTTCATCTGCTAGCTGTCCTGTCAGTCTGCAAGGAAGTCTATGCCCGGTGCAGACACAGGAAAAGTGACAGCTGGGGGGTGGGGGAGAGGGCTGCAGAGGGACAGTCACCAGAACCCATGTGGCTTCCACAAGGCCCAGGGCCCCAGGGAAGAGGGAAGAGGTGTTTATGCCCACTTTGTGGCCACACAGCATCTATTAACGCCTTCTTATTCTTGAAGAATTTCCTACAACCTTGAGGAATTTCCTTCTGATTCCTGAGGAATTCCCCCACATTGTGCAGCTTGCCTTCCAGGACAGCAGCCAGGCACAGGACAGAGGTGGCACGCATCAGACACACCCCACACATCAGGCACTGTCCCATACAGCATCTGCATGGAGCAGCCCCTGGCATGGCCCGTGCTCTTTCCGTCGACATTAATCTCCAAGCTGGACTCCCTGGATTGCCCCTGGCTTGGCCACACATCATGAGGGGCCCTGGGCACACATGCAGGCAGACAGCCCAGCCCACACATCCAAGGCTGAAGTCTGTCCTCCCCCCACCTGCACAGCCAGGGCCAGTCGGACCAGGGAGGCACACTGGCTGTGGCATTCATAGGGGCATGGCCTAAGAAAGAGGCCTGTATATGCTTTGCCCAGGCTGTTAGGCCAACGAATTTCGGGGACCCTAGGTACCTGGACCGTGGCCATGCTGATGGGCACAGGTCCCACGCAGGCACATCCCTTTAGCCCTACAGACTCCTGGCCGTGCTGAGGCATGCAACTGGCCAGGAGGCAGAGCAGAACCCTCCAAAGTACAGGGTCTGGACAGGACCTCTCTTGCCTGGCTCTAAGGGAAGTCCTGCAGCAGCCAAACTTGTAGAAACCCAAGAAGAAAGAGAACACAGCAGCAGAAGCCACCTCTTCCACCTTCCAGGGACTTGACGGGACTCACATCCGAAATTTAAACAGAAATCCTAATGGTACTTTCCACATCTCCATCTAATACCAGCTCACTCTTCACACTTACAAATATATACACAACATTGTTTAATACGACTTCTCATCCCGAACATTATTCAACATGTATGTAAGTGTATATTTGACACAGCAGAGAAATATTCAGAGAATCTGGCTCCAACTACTTGACTATAACTGAGAAGGGACTGTGGATAGTCCCTGGAAGAAGCAAAGACTAACGCAGGCTCCTCAGCTCATGAATCGTCACAATCTCCTTGTTCTACCGAGAACCACCGTGAACACGTAGGGGGAACGGGGCATGGCATTAAAATCAAGCCTGGAATTATGATCTTCACCTCTTATAAGGACTCAAACAGCAACTAAACAGTCTCCAATGCTGTTAAGACCAAAAATGTTAGTTTTAAAGACAAGGCATAAAGGAACTTACTCATAAAGCCATAGAACCACATGCTTGTAGAAAATACTTTAGAATTCTGGACTTACCACGAGTCCCAGTTTCTTAATCTAGAATCTGCAAATCCCCAGAAGCTGTAGCCAGCGAAGGAACTCAGAGTCCAACTTTCTGGTGTACTGATTTGACTCAAGGATTTTTCTGGGTGGAGTTATCTTTATATTAGAGAAAACGCAGCTATATTACAAAATGGAAAGAAAAATCTCCAAGATGTAAAACATGAGTCATCAAAGAAATAGCTCTTCAGGTGAGCCACTCTGGAGTGCTAGATGGAGCATTTTACTCTTCATTTCTCAAGAGGAGTCCTTTGGTGGTAAAATCTGAGAGGCACTGCCTTACATAAGCACCCACAACCATCTCTATCCGGTCCCGCGCATGGGAAACGGAACCATGAGGGCCACCCAAAGTCACACCTACAAAGGACACAAAAGAGCGCTCTAACCCTAACATTACTGAGCAGAGCCCCTAGGATGGTTCCACACTTGAGACAGGGAAGGCAGAACAAGGACGTGGCACAGTCTGGGGTTGACCACGGTATGATACGACTGTTTCTGTTCTACAGAGATGAGCGACGGACACCCCACCACACTTCGACATCCTACAACCCAACTGTGTGTTCAGCGTGGCTATGCCTGATTTTCCCCCAGAGAAAAAGTTATCCAAAACCATGAGTAACCAAAACCACTCCTTCGACAGAGGCAGTAGAAACACTCATCATCTCAGAAAGCCTGAGAAACACTGAAATTTTTGCAATTTTCCTATCAGATGATCCAAAAGCCTGCCTCATAGCAGATTCATCTGGTTTATTTACTCACACAAATGAGGCAAGGGAAATTTTTTAACCATCAAAGCCTATCGTGCACAGGGATTTGAAGATAAAGTAAAAATAGCCCCAGAGGTTTCAGGTGTCGCTATGCAGTCTAAGTTGTTCAGCTATGACAAGGCACAAAGCCACCAGATCGGTGGTTTCATGTGAATTTTCACAGCAGAGGGAAAAATAAGGCACAGAGGGTCAGGATTACCATCACCAGAGGGCCACAAACATGAATGGGCTCGATGGTTGGATTGGATTTTAACACAGTGTCTGTTTTTCCACAACGAACTTGGGACTAGATCTTCTCTAATAAGAATTTTTCTGTCCTCACTCCTCTGAGGTTTTTGTTTTTTTTTTAACCGAGCTATAATACGCATACAGTGCCACACACAGTAAAACCTAAGTGTATAATTCCATTTACTGTGACAACTGAATCCACCAGGAAGACCCCATCGAGACATGGATCATTTCTATCCTTCTCTAAAATTCCTATGTGTCCCTTACTAGCCACCCTTGACTGCACATGGCCCCACCATTCTGGTTTCTATCATCACCAACACAACCCTTTAACAGTTAACATGAGCGCACACGGACGGCTGGCTTACACCCCATCAGTGCCCTGCTATGCCAGCGCCCACTTGGCATTATGACCAAGTGATATGGGGAATGCACTGGTTCTCAAAGGGGTCAGTCTGGCTGCTAAGGGAGCACTTGTGAAAGTATGGAGAAGGGGATACTTTGGATGATCAAAATGAAGCATTTGGTGGTAGACTGACTTTCAGTACAATGCAAAGCAGTTCTGCAAAGTAAAGACTGTGCATGACTTCCAAGCCTCCATGCCCTTTATCACTGGGGAGCCTAGCGCCTAACTCTATCCTACGCTTACATAAAACATATATACTGGCACACTTTTCATATATACTGGATTTTCCAGGAATGTGATTACTGTGAAAACAGACAAGACTACCTTTGACTACCATTTGGACCTTAGACCGTGAGCAAAAGTCACTCATCACTCAGTGGTACTTGGATCCCCACCAAGATGCCTCTGTTCCAGACCACACTTGGAGCCATTCCCTGTGACCCTACATTCTAGTCTATATAGCACATTTAGCAGCCACACTGGGTTCCAGTTTAGCTCTGCCTAAGCATCCATCCACACTGTGATTCTTTACTACATCGAGCTAGTATACTGATTCGTTGGAAATTACGTTGCAGGTAAGTTTCATTATATCATTTTAGAATTGCAAGTATTTGCATTAAAGGGGGTAAGGGGTTCTGAATGAGCTGACAAGCACTGATCTAAGTGACAGCATGTAACTCTTGATTTAACTCAGGGTCAGCAGTCATGGGCTGTATCTGCTGGGGTCCTTACCTTCTCTGGTTTGGGAAGCCATATGTGCAGAACTTGGGGTGCACAGGCCACCTCCCCCACCTCCTACTAGCACCCTAAGTCCAGCTGAAACTCCGTTACCCGACTGCACTTGCAATGGGGAATCATTTCAAGAGACAGCCTAAAATTGCCCTTGCACCTCCTGAAAGGGGATCTGCACCACAGGAAAGGTCCCACTTTTCTCCATACCAGGAATTCTTTTTACTTCTCCTGAGCACTTCTTTGTGTCTTGAAGACACAGACAGCTATGCCCCACCAGGTTTCCTTTCTCTCACCACTGAAAGGAAAGTACATCAGTGTTGTCAACCTTGGCTACACGTGAGAACCACCTGGGGGCTTTAAAAACACCAGTGCCTGGGCGCATCCCCAGCGACGCTAGTTTGTTTGCTCTGTCTGTGGTCAAGTCCTGCCATTTGTCATCAGAGCGCCTCAGGCGATGCTATGGTGCAGGCAAGGCTGCAGCACCCGCTTACTGCCGCACCTGCAGCCCCACTTGGCAACTTTGCAAATCTAGAGTTCATGAAGGTTTACGTTTGACACCTTGCTAGGCTCATTGAGGGCGCCACTTCATCTCCACTCTTGGTTTTCTTTCATCCTATTTTTAATTTATGGCATCTTATAAATCCTTTCTGGAACAGGAGGAATGGGGTGGAGGAGGAAGCCTCCACTACTCTGCCTCGTGTAAGAGAAGGGGAGACAGTGCAGAGTTCAAAGGTATGTAGGTGACCAGGGACCTTCCGGAACCCCAGCCCCTTTCAACACGTGGTGAGATCACCCTGGTACCAGGGCTCCTCCACATACTCCCAAGTGCTGAGCGTGACCAGGAGGCTTTGGCAGCATTTCCTGAGGTCACAGCAGGCAAGGGCAGGGTGGAGGGAGGGAGGAACAAAGCTGCTGACAGCACAGATCCTGTGAGCCCTCCTGACAACCTCAAAGAAAGGAAAACACAAACCCAGTTCCTGCACGCAGCAGCAGACAGGGAACATCACTGGGGGGGGGGGGGTGAACAGCCTATGAGCGCCCCCCCCATGACCACTGTCCTTCAACTGACAAGTTCACAGTGGGTCCGTCATGTAACATAATCTCTGCACTTCCCCACCCCCTGTGCAATGGTAGTTCACTGCAATTGTCCAGCTTTGCCACGCTGGTTAATAAGATGCTCTGTTTACAACATCTCTACCTGTTTCCAGGTGGACGCGCCATATTCCACTGATGCATCCCAACTACACGTTCTCCATCTTCCCTCCAAGTGCACAGCCAAGCCCTAGGGTATATCTCAGCACCCCTACCAATCCTTCGGAACCACGGAGCTGTCTCTGTGTCCGTTACCTTCCTGCCCTCTCCACTGGAGACCCTGAATGGTGTCCTGCCTGTGGGCAGCCGGGGTGACCACACTCTATTCAATGAGACAAAGTTCAAAGACCCCCCTCTTATGCAAAAAGACAGCAGTTGTCCTGGGACTTCAACCAAAAAGATTCATATCCATTAGAGGACAGGGTTTTTAACCTATCCCATTCACGGCTCTACCCTCAGTACTTGGAACAGTACCAGGCACATAGTAGACATTCAATAAGCATTTGTTAAATAAATAAGTGTATCTAACAGTGTTTAACCAACAGTAAAAGAATTACTCAAAAGATACTATCTTAAAAAAAGCCATAAAGAAAGCCTTGCCACATTATGCCCCACAGGGCTGAGCAGAGCCTATTTAAAAAGAAAGGTTTAGTTTGGCCATGCCAAGGTCATGTGAGAATTCAGGTCAAATATCTTTCCGGAACTACACGGAGGCTACCCCAGGGTGGACAGGTGCAAGTGATGCTCCACACGTAGTACAGTGGCAGCTAGCCAAATAAGACTGAAAACAAATAAGGGGTTCCACATCCCAAAGGCCCTGCCTTTTTGTCTAGCATAAAACAAAATACAGGATGTGAACATAGAATAGTAAATGAAATATTAAATAGGACTCTAAATAAGAAATTAAAAGCAGTCAAGAGAGAAAAAGATGCCCACAGTACACAGTAAGCTGGTGGGAAAAGGGGCAGCAGACTTCCCCAGCACTCCCCTCACCCCGCATCCCCCGGCTCTCCGCATTTCACCAATAATCATGGAATTCCATTTTATATACTCACCTTCCAGAAGTTTGGTGCCAAGCCAGGGTAACCCAGAGAGCACCTTCCAATGATGGATGGATCTCGGCTCACCTTTTTCTCCATGGTATCAGTGGCCCAGACGTCCCTTACTGGGTTCCTACGCTGTGAGGCTAAAACCCTGGGACATGCCCATCTGCTGAGCATCTCCTGCCACCAAGAATCACAGCGGACAGATGCCGGGGGCGGGAATCCACACCACCTCCGCAGCACAGGCGAGAGAGCCCTGGTAGGCACTGACCATGGGAGCCATCCTGCCCTAAAGCAGAGGCATAGGTTTGGAGTCCAGAGGGGTCGCCCTCCTTCTGGGTGCCAGTCCCCCAGGTCAGTAACCCCGTCTACGCCTCCGCTTCACTCTGCCCTGAAAGGGAAGTCATAATAGCATGTGTCTCCCAAGACGGCAGGGAGGATAAAAGGGAAACGGAGAGGGCCTTTTAAACTGCGAAGTACTGGACCTGCCTGTTGTGCACGAGTGTCCTCTTGGCGTCTGTTCGTAGCTACACTCAGGGCAGCCTTGGGGGGGGGAGGGGCAAGTCAGCTCCCCCACTCTATAGACCCTCCAGGGTCCCTCATCTTGTTGACCAGACTGACCCCTCGGAGCCTAAACCCCCGAGCGGGGCCCTCCCGAACCAGCTGAACTTGGCCAGATTCCAAAGCATGGAAGCAAGTCACACACACACACACACACACACACACACACGCACGCACACACACACGCACACCCTGGAACTACCCTCCAGGACCACCAGCAAGTTCCCCCCAAAAGGATCTGAACAACCCTTATTCCGGCTTCACGCGGGAATAAAAACACACCAAATCCCCGCAGATGTCACCGCCGCCACCTCCTTCCACAACAAACTGACACGCAGGGGTGACTGGGGAAGGGCGCTTTCTGCGCGGGGGGCGCGGCGGGGCCTCCTACCTGGGCGGGGCCCGGCGGGGGCGGCGGGGGCGCGCTCCGGGGGGGCGCTCCGGGGGCGGGGGGCGCTCCGGGCGGCGCGGCGGAGGGGGCGCGGCGGTCACATGCCCGCGCTCCGGCTGGGCTCCGGGGTCCGCGCGGGGCCGGAGCAGGAGCCGCGCCGCCCTGGCGCCGGGGGACTGCGGGCGCGGCCCCTGCAGCGCGGCGGCTCCGCTCGGCTCTGCTCCGGCTCCGGCTCCGGCTCGGGCTCCGGCTCGGGCTCGGGCGCCGCGGGCGGGGACGGACGGACGGGGGCGGGCGGAGACGCCGGGGCGGGCCGGGCCGGGCCGGGCGCGGGCGGGAGCGAGCTGGCCGGGTGCCCCGCGCCCTACCCAGGGGAGCCGGGACGCCGCCCTGCCCCGCGCATCCTCGGCGGGCCCGGGGCGCCCCGCACCGCGGAGCGGCGGCCCCACCCGGAGTGACCCGGGACGCCCCCTGGACCCGCGGCCGGACTCCCCACCGACTGCGGGGCCCCGGGCACGAGTTGGCGATTGCAGCTCGCGCCCCGCCCCTGAGCTCTCGGCCCCGCTCCCCAGCCTAGGGCAGGACGGTGTCGGTCGGTCGGTCAGCCCCCCGAGCCCCCCGAGCCCCCGGAGCCCCCCGGAGCCCCCCGAGGCCCCGGAGCCCCGGCCGGCCCTCCCTGGCCTGCCAACCTGCCGCACCCACTACCTTCCCGGTACCTTCGTTTCTTCTTCTGTGAAAAGGGGTCAGAGCAGCACCCATCTCGTGGGCAGGGGACAGATACTAATGCCGTAAGCCAGCGCCAGGCCCCGGTTTGATACGACACGGGGTCCCCCGCTATTATATCGCTACTGCTATGTGCCCGGGTGCAGAAGCAGCTCACAGGTGGTACCATCGTGATACCAGGCTTCTCGGCCACACCAGGTATCCTTTTCAGCGTAAAACCCACTTACTCCCATCCGCTCGTTTTGCACCTGAGGCCTGGCCCTCGGGGAAACTGAGTGAATGGCCAGGATCCCACGTGGACCTTGGTGCGGGGAGGGAAGGACGCTGGGTACCGGCAGCAGCCAGGGGCTTGCAAGCTGCTCCTCCCTTTCCACGCCGCCGTACCTCCAGCAAGCGACCGGACCCTGACTTGCTTTGAGCGCCTAATGAGCCATCCTCCTCCGAGGACACGTTGAGTAAATGATGATTGCTTCCTTCCTAACAGAACTCGCACACCCCCTTCCTGTATCCCTTCCAGGCTGGGCAGGTCCTGGTTTCCCTAACCCATCCCTTGATAGCCGTGGTCAGAACCCCAAGAATTGAGATAACCCTGGCCTCAGGTGGCCCAGATAGAGAAATTACCAGCAATAATTCATCAATCCTAATGCTGCCTTGTGGATTGATATGATGACAATTTCTCTATTTTTTTTTTAATTTATCTGGTTCCAGTGTTTGCATCTGGTTCCTCTTTCTCCAAGGAACACACTCAACTCTGGGACCAGTAACATGGTATTGTGAGAATTCATCAGCTCTCCCCCATCTCTTTAGTATTCCTTTTTAGGGTGGTGGTTCTTGAAACCTTAGAATCACCAGGAGAGAAATCTGAACCAGTGATGTCCAGATCCATCACACAAAAATCTTTGAGGCTGAGGCCCGAGTGTCAGTGTTATCAAAACTCCCAGGTGATTCCACTGTGCAGCCAGGCTTGGGAACAACTGTCCCTTCAAGCCCCCATAGTGATGCCCTTTCTGTGAATCCTCCACCTGAAGCTACTTCGGCTCCTGTGTCCCCAGTGGTAATCAAAGCTAAAACAAGCCAGCCAGGCTGAGTGCTGTGGAACGAGCATTGTTGGTGAACATAAACATATCTTGCCATTTATATAGTAAAGGTTTTTAAACAGTTTACAAAAAGAGAGTAAAATTGGTCTGTGCAATAATGTAGAAATTAAAATTACACTTTTCCTTGAGTTTTTTTTTTTCTTTATATTCTGATGCTTCCCACCCACCACTACCCCAACCATCCTGCTACACACATGGGCCCATAGACTCGGAGAAGACACTCAAATACTCCTCTATACTATGAGGATGGGTTTTTGAAGACCTTCTCTTCTCAACTATAACCACGGTCCCATCTAGCACCTTAAATTCACCTCCTCCCTCACTCAGCCGTGCTGACTACTTTCCCTGACTTGCCTCTTCCCTTTGTTTCATTTCCTAGGTAGCTCATGTGTCCACCTGTCCTGCTTCATCCCAGAGTTGAAGACCCATGAGGTGGAGGTTGTCAGGCCTACATACTCTGGTCTCAACACCACACAGATGCTCTGAATGCAAGGGTGTACCTGCATGTGAGCCATATCCCTTCAGGAAGGTGATGACAGATGTGTTTGACAAAAATTAATGAGAAACAAAAATAACATCCAGAGTCTCGTGACACCTTCTGGAGTGTGTCTCCCTCCCTACCCTCCCGTCTCTGAGACTGCTGTCATTTGGAAGACTTGACTGTCTGCCACCCCCAGACAACCTTTCTTGGGAGACCATATCCCCCCAACGGTTTGGAGGCCCCTGGGTGGCTCAGTCAGTTAAGTGTCTGACTCTTAATCTCACCTCAGGTCTTGATCAATCTCAGGGTCATAAATTCAAGCCCCGCATAGGGCACACTGGACCACAGTGGAGCCTACTTTAAAAAGAGATAGAGAGAGAGAGAGAGAGAGAGAGAGAGAGAGAGAGATTGTATCCCATGAGGATTTTCAGTGTGTGCCCCTCTTGTCAAGCTGCTCAAATCATAGGACCTTCTTTAAGAAGAGTATCTAATGATGCACAAGAAACAAAGACCTGGAGATCATCAGTGTCATAGCAAAGCCATGTGTCCAGAGTGGTCTGTGCCAAGGGGCAGCTGTCACCGTAGAACTGCCTGGGTCAGAGGATGGGCTGTTTCACAAATGGTGACGCAACACCCCCATTGTGTTCAGAGTCCCCAGCCGCTCGAAAGGGACTGCTAAGGGGTAAGAAGGCCACCAGTGAGAGCAGCCCTTGCAGCTGGGGACATCGGGATAAACATGATCCAAGCTGGGGTCGTTAAGTCCAGAGGATGACCTTTAGACAGAAACCCTCCCCAGAGGAGCCATGAGCAGCCCACGTCCTTCACCTCCACCGCCCCCAAAGAACCCCAGTTACTCTTCAAAGGACAAAAGGGGTTGGCGAAGGAAAGAATTCTGAATGGAGGAGATGGAGTCTTGAGCCAGTGGAGACGAGGCAACTCTGCTGGAGAGATTTTTTTCTGGCGCTAGAGATGGAAACAAGGATCCGTGAGCTAAATTGACTTCCGTTGTGGAAAATAAAATTACATCTTTGCACACAGGGCCTCTGTGATTCTTGCTACGCCTATTTTGTGTTATTTATAGAACTGCCAGTAACTGCTCACAGAACCACAGTGTTCCCTGAGAGAGATTTAAAAACCACTGTCCTACATGGACTTCCTTCTACAACCTCGTTTTTCGTTCCTTTCACACATTTTCCACCTCCTGACCTCCAAATAACCACTCTTTCAATCTGTGTCTCTTATTACCACCCATCCACTTCTCTAAGTCCACTTCTCTAAGCAGTTTTATGTGAGTTTCTCTGATCATCTTTCCATTCAGATTCCTCCGATTTTACAAGACTTTTACCAGTCAGAAAGCTGCATGTAAACTAGAGATAGGAGTGGAAGAGAAAGTGTAGAATATCATAAAATTGCCTCGGGCAAGAAACTATTTCTTAACTTCCTTTATAAGAGGAGGCCAAAGAGATGGACGAGGAAGGCAGCCCTGCCAACTTCTTGTTCTAATGCAGCTTTAATCTTGCTCAGTGAAAGCCATTGAGTGCAAGAAATTTCTTGCACCTGGTTTTTTTCCATGCTAACAGCACAGAAACAGCACAGCAAGTTCCAGAGACCCAAAGATGTAGCGGCTTCTAAGAAGAGCTGCGCCTAAAGAAACCAGACCAGTGGCCTCTTTCTCATGAGCCAGATCTTGATTTGATGGTTGGTGCAACACATGAAAGTCAAAGCACCAATAACCAAATCAGCCATCATCATCCAAAATGCAGCGGTTACCAAATTCCCCACATTATCCAAGAAGGGCCCCTTAGAGCCTTCCTCCTCAGTCATGGACATGTGACATGTGACATGGACATGTGACAAAAGCAATGCTTTCCTTAAACTCATCTTTAAACATAACAAAAGTACTAGCTGCCTTAAACGTATTTCCTGGTATTTCCTACCCAGTCCCACCACCTTTGGTTCTCTGCAAGTTTCTGTAATTGGTCTCTGTGTTTTGTCAAGCACCACAAGCACCTTCCAAAATCCAGCGTTCGTATTGCAGCCTTTCAATTCTTCTCGATCTTTCCAAACATTACTGGCAATTTGTTTTCTCTAAATGGTTCCCTTTTAATATGATCGCTATAGTAGATTAATGATGGCTACAAATTCTTTGCTTCTCCTCCAATTAAGAAGTAAAGTCTAATTTCCCTCCCCTTGAATCTGGGCTGGTCTGGCTACTTAATCAATAGAATGAAGCGGAATTGACTTTCTGGGTCTCCTGAGGCCAGATCATCAAAAACCTTTCAGCTTCTTCTTAGGCTTCTTGAAACACTCACTCATGACCTCTTTATCTGTCAGATAAGAGGTGTTACCATCCTGAGGCTGCCATACTATTAGAAATTCTAAACCACATGGAGGTCACACGGAGACACTCCATCCCAGCTGGCAGCCAGAACCAACTACCACCATGAGAGAGCACCATTTTGGGTGTTAAGCCAGCCAATCCTGGTTAGCCACTATCTGCCTACATCCATTGGACAGTCCCCAAAGGAGAACCATCCAGCTGAGTCCCATCAATGTCAGAACCATGACAAACAAAATAGCACATTGTTGTTTTAAGTCACTGAGTTTGTAGCACAATAATAGGTAAGCAAAGCAATGACCCGACCCAGGAATGTGTCACAACTCTCAGTTGGCCTGTCCCCTACCATACAGAGTCAGCGGAGCATGCAAGGTCTCTTTGAATTAAAAGGATACTATCCTCCCTTCTCTGGCATCACCTCTGGCCACTGCCCAGTTACAGACTTCCTGAAGATTGTGATTATGATTATGTGATTATCTTACCAGCAAATAAAAGGAAATGAGAGTTATGGGATAAACAGGTTTAGCTTTAAATATGCTGTTTTGAGTACAACCTTGTACTTTTCAGCAAGTGCTAACTGCAAGAAGGATGTAGTTTCTAGTATTGTTATTCAATTCAAGAAACAGAGCAGCCCAGGAGAAATATAAGGTTCTAGAGACAAAGGTACTTGAAAAAGTAGAGAGCAGGCCACTACCTCTGACGATACAAGCAAAAGAAAATCTGCCTGGACTCGAGAGCGCTGTATTTGTTGAATCGTTTTCTTAATGTCCCAAGATTATGTTAACATCCATTCCATTCTTTTGTTTTTCTTCACAACAAACAATTTGGTAATAACTCAACAGCAAGTAGATTTATGTCCATCAGTAATTACTGTTACACATGACTGCCCTGAGAGAGGATGGGAGCCAGGAAAATTTTCTGTCCTGGGTCCAAAGGTTGGGAGAAGAGTCCATAATCCCGTTGATTCCTTCTTTGCCTCTTGCATCCTCATAGGAAAATCACTGAATTAAGAGCCTGGGTGGTGAGTGCTGAGCTGTTCCTACTCCGGGATAGTTACACCTGCTGTCCTAATAGGAGGCCAGTGCTACT
Organism: Canis aureus; assembly: GCF_053574225.1. Lineage (NCBI taxonomy): Eukaryota > Metazoa > Chordata > Mammalia > Carnivora > Canidae > Canis > Canis aureus. Next base: position 43,694,422 of record NC_135621.1, read on the forward strand.
GGGCTTCGAGTCCTCCTAAGAGTGACAATAGTAGAAGCCTATAATATCATTTCCAAAAAAAATGGCATAAAAGATTTAGGATCCAGACTAAACAAGACATTGGGCAGGAGAAACAGGAGGTTCCTTAAATGTGACTTATGCAAAGTTCTCAGGAGCTGGGTCCTTGTATGCTTCTAGATCTGTGCTGTCCAATACATGTGACCTTTAGAATCATAAAATTATTTAAAATTAAATAAAATTTAAAACTCAGCTCCTCAGTTTCACTAACTATACTTCAGGAGCTCAATAGCCACACATTACTAGCAGCTATCATATTGGACAGGAAGCCACAGAACATTTCCATCACTGCAGAGTGTTCTAGAGTAGCAATGTTGGACATACCATACAGAGTAGCAAAGCTGGACATTGCTACTCTAGAGTCTAGACAATTCAAGGCCTCTGGACCAGGGGCCCTTCTCCTGCAAGCTAGTTTTCATCCAAAATAAACAATCTGCTCATTTTAAATCTATATCTAAGGAAGAATCTTCTTTGTACTTTCCTCTTTCCTTCTGATCAACCACGTCATTATTCAGTCTATCTTCCATTGCTCAGCTAAATCATACTAGATCACGTTTTCTCCATATTTTCTGTGCTCATTTTTTATATTATTGTAATTACTTTACATTCATCAATATAATGCTTTGTCCATAATTGTTTTCCTATCTACATTTTTTATTTTTCTAATAAAAATAAATGTAAGACCTTCCTATCAAGGATAGAAACCATGTATAGGGGGGAGGGGTGGATCTCTCCATCACTTGTCCCAAAATACTCATATACAACCCTGAATGTCAGAAGTAGTCAACTGACCAGGTAAGGAGAAGAGTGCAGAGAGGTTTCTCTATGGTAAATGTCACCTCAGACTTTTGCTGCACTCACAATGATTTTTAGCAGAGGCAACACCATGATCCCCAGTCACAAGGTCATAAAATCAGCAACAGGATATTTATTACTTTTCAATTTAAAAAAAGAGAGAGAGAGAGACCAAAGATTTAAAATACAGTTATGTTAGCACTGTAAAATCTTACCACACTACATTTTTGTCATTCCTTTTTGTTATTCTCTAAGAAAAAAATCATTTATAGTACTTTGCCCTATTGCTTTGACATATTAACTGTGTGCTTATCAAGTAACTTGGTGATTTCCCAATCTGGACATCAAAATAATGACACAGAAAAACAGTCTCAGAGAAGGTGCCCAAGGAGAAGAGGTGTAGGTGGCACCCAGAACCCAGGCTTTCCTAAGAATGAGAAACAGGTCCCAATGCATAAGATTTTGAATACAAAGGAAAGCCCTACGTGTCCTAGGAAGAGTGTTTTTCCCCTGTGCTGTCCCAGGAAAAGGAGAAGTCAGGAATAAAACACAATGCTTAGAAAGTATTGAGCACTTTCTTCACTTTTCCCTGCTCTATGTATGGGAGTAACAAGGTAGATACCTGGAGGACCCGGGAAAAGCCAGCAATTGGGAAAGACTCTGAAATAGTATTTGCAGAAAAAGAAACCCAAGCCAGGCAAGGCAGGGAGAGGAGACCATGGCAAGAACACTGTCAAGCACACTGTGGGCTCGAGGGCAGAACAGCACCCCATCGCTGCCAACTCACACTCTGATCTTGTACATCTTCTTTTCAATTTATCCCAACTTTTTCATATTATTGATATGAAAATAATATCGATAATATTGACATGATATTATTGATTGTAAAGTGTATGGCTTTTCAATCTTGATGCCTGACTATACATTACTAGTATATAGAAATACAACTGATTTTTGCATTTTGATCTTGTGATCCACAAAATTCACTTATTACTTCCAATAGCTTTTTATTAATTTCATAAGATTTTTTATGTCAACCACCATGTTTTCTGCACATAAAGACAGTCTCTTCCTATCTGGATGACTTTTATTTCTTTTCTTGACTTTTGGATCATTTAGTACCATGCTGAATGGAAATGAGGAAAGTGAACATTTTTGCTTTGTTCCTAATCTTAGGGGAAAGCTCTTAGTCTACGATGTTAGCAGTAGATCTTTCACAGGTGCTCTTTATCCTGTTGAGAAAGTGCACTTCTATTCCTAATTTTCTGGGAATTTTTATCAGGAGTAGATGTTGGGTTTTGTCAAATGATTTCTCTGCATCTGTTGAGATCATTACATGGTTTTTCTTTTTTGGTTTTATTAATATAGTAAATTACATTTATTGACTTCCTATTGCTAAGCCAACTTGGCATTTCCGGGATAAAGACTTCTTGGCCATGATGTGTTAGCGTTTTTACATTTGTCGGAATGGGTTTACCAGTACTTGTTTAGGATTTTTATGTCTTTCTCCATAAGGAATATTGGTCTATAGTTATTTTCTCTTGCAATGTCTTATTTGGTTTTGATATCCAAGTAATACTAACCTCAAAAAGTTGGAGAGAACTCATAAGTCGGGAAGTATTTATTCCTCTTCAAATTTCTGGAAAAGTCTGTGCAGAGTTGGTATTATTTCTTCTTTAACTGCTTGGAAGAATTCACCAAAGAAGTTATCGGGGCCTGGAGTTTTCTTTCTGGGAAAATCTTCCAACTACAAATTCAATTCTTTCTTTAATAGATAGGAAGCTATTCAAGTCATCTATTTCTTTTTGAGTGAGGTTGGCAGTTTGTGTCTTTCAAAGGAATTATCCAGTTTATGTGTCAATATTTTTAGCATAATTTTATTCTTAATGTTCTGTCATTAGCTTTTTAATATTTGTAGTGTAATGCAGGGATGTTACCTATGCCCCAATATTGATATTTCTGTCTTCTCTTTTATTCTTGATCATGCTGGCCAGAAGTTTGTTCATTTTACTGCACTCCTCAAAGCATCAGCTCTTGGTCTCATTGATCTCTCCATTATACTTCTGTTTCCTATGCCATCATGCTCTCTGCTTTGATCTTTATTACTTCTGATCTTCTGCTTGCTTTGGGTATAATTTTTTTTCTCTTTCTGGTTACAGTGGAGGCCAAGGTCATGGATTTTACATTTTTCTGCCCATTTATTTATTTATTTCAGAGGGGAGCAGAGCGAGAGGGAGAGAGAGAATCTTAAGCAGGGTCCACACTCAGCACAGAGCTTCAAGCAGGGCTCAATTCCCACAACCCTGAGATCATGACCTGAGCCAAAATCAGAAGTCAGATGCTTAACCAACTAAGCCACCCAGGCACCCCAACACTCTTCTGTCTTTTTCAAAAGGCATTTTGTGCTGAAAATTTCTCCACAAATGAGATTTCATTCCATATGTAAGAACCTTACTTAAAAATAGAACTATCAGGGATCCCTGGGTGGCGCAGTGGTTTAGCGCCTGCCTTTGGCCCAGGGCGCGATCCTGGAGACCCGGGATCGAATCCCACGTCGGGCTCCCGGTGCATGGAGCCTGCTTCTCCCTCTGCCTGTGTCTCTGCCTCTCTCTCTCTCTCTGTGACTATCATAAATAAATAAAAATTAAAAAAAAAATAGAACTATCATATGATCCAGCAATTCTACTTTTGGATATTTATCTGAAGAAAATGAAAACACTAATTTGAAAAAGTTTATGCATCCCTATGTTTACTGCAACATTATTTACAATAGGCAAGATATGGAAACAGCTCAAGTGTCCATTGATAGATGAATGGATAAAAAAGATGTGATATATATATATATATAAATACTACTCAGCCATAAAAATGAATATAATCTTGCCATTTGCAGCAATGTGAGTGGACCTAGAGGATATTATGCTAAGTGAAATAAGTCAGTAAGAGAAAGACAAATACCATAAGATTTCACTTATATGTGAAATCTAAAACACAAAATGAAACAGAAACAGACTCAGAGATATGGAGAACAGACTAATGGTTGTCACAGGGGAGTGGTTGGGGTAGGCAAAACAAGTGAAGGGGAATAAGAGGTACAAATTTCCAATTTGAAATAAATAAGTCATGGGAATGGAAAGTACAACACAGGGTTCATAGTCAATAATATTGTAATAACTTTACATGGTGACAGAGGGTAAAGGTGATCATTTTGTAATGTATAAAATCATTACGCTATATTGTATACCTGAAAGTAATATGATATTGTATGTCGACTCTAATTCAATTTTTAAAAAGAAACTTGCAATACTGTAGTCCCATCTTTTCCTGTCTGGCTTTTTGTGCCATGTGTGTCATTCATTTCACTTTTATATATGTTATAAACCTCACATAGCCCTATCACTACTTCTATTTAAATAATTGATTTTCTTTCAATGAAATTTAAGTCATAATTTCATTGCCATTTCAAGGGCTCTTTATTCCTCTGGATAGCTCCAGATCTCTGTCATTATTTTCCTTCTGCCTAAAGGATTGCCTTTAATATTTTGTGGTATATGTCTGCCAGTGATGAGTTCAAGTTTTGTACATCTGAATCAGTTTAATTTTGCTTTTGTTTTTTGATATTTTCATGGTGTATAGAATTTTTGGTTGATGGTATTTTTTCTTTCAGTACTTTAGAGACAATCCTTCAAAGTCTTCTAGCTTACCTTGTTTCTGTGAGACATCTGCCATCTTATCATCCTTGTTCTCCTTTGTGTTCTTTCACTGACTGCTTTTAAAATTTTATTCTTCACCACTGGTTTCAAGTAACTTATCACAGAACATAATGTATTTTTCTCTGGGTTTCTCAGGGATCAACTTAATCAATGGGTTTGTCATTTTCATCCAACTGGGAAAAGTTCTGGCCATTGTTTTCAAATATTTCTTTCATAACCCCACCTTCTTTTGAGGGACTTCAAATATATGTGATCTGGCTGCTTGGAATCGTCCTACAGTTCACTGATGCTCTGTTCTTTTGTGTGTTTGATGTTTTTGTTTTTTACCCTCTGTGTTTCATTTTGATAGTTTCTATTATTGTGTCTTTAAATTCATTAATCTATTCTTCTATAATGTCCAATCTGATGTTAATCTCATCCAGGATATTTAGATCTCAGCCACTACAGTCTTCATCTCTAGAAGTTAGAGGTGGGTCTTTTTATTTATTTATTTATTTTTAGCATCTTCTACTTCTCTACTTACTGGTTTAGACATATTGAATGCAGGTATAATAACTGTTTGAATGTCTTGGTCTGCTAACTCTAACTTCTGTGTTGGCTTTTAGTTGGTTTTGATTAGTTGATTTTTCTTCTTATTTTTCTATTTCTTGGCAATCTCTGTAATTTCTTATTAGATGCCAAACATCATGAAATTTAACTTGTTGGATGCTGGGTTTTTTGAGTTGGAGGATGCACTGTAGTTCTTGAAAGTGGGTCTTGCCTTTATGACTCCTTAGGCAGGGCTTTACAGCATTCAGCATGGGGCTCATTTCATGCCACTGCTGAAACACTTGATCATCGTCCTCTACCAAATGCCTGCAGGTTATGAGGTTCTCCATTCTGGCTGGTGGGAACAGAAATTATTCTTAGCCTTGTATGCTATCTACTGTTTCATCTACTCCTGTAGGGTGGTTCATTTTCTGGCCTCAGCCAGTTCCCTCACACATATGCTCATCCATACTCTGCTAAATTCTTAAGGGGGACCCCCTGCAGACTTGAAGTTCTTCCTCATTGAAGATCTCCCCTCTCCGGCATCCATCCTGTGAACGATAGCCACCTTGGTGTCCCTTGGCCCTTGGCTCTCTCAATTCAGTTTCCTGGGCAGTTTGTTGAGTTCTGCATGGGTTTCCCTTCCCTATGCAAGTGGCTGGACACTCTTCCATAGCCTGGAAGCTTTCTCACATCAGTAAGCAGGAGCAAACATAGGGCTCATCTCATTTTTCACCCTGTCTCTCAAGGGTCCCTGTCCTTCAATGGCTGATGTCCGATATCTTAAAAATCCTGGTTTTGCGTATTTTATACAGTTTTTTGTTGTTGTTGGCTGTGGTGAGAAGTAAATCCAGACCCTACTCGTCAGTCTTGGCTGGCAATAGAACTTAGGTACACAGTTTCCTGAGTTCATAACTATGGCAGTTGGCCATGAACATGTCTAAAATTCTCTACACAACTCAAAATTTTTTTCTTCCAATTTTGTTTGGAAAAGCTTTTGAAATATTTATAAAACATAACCCAGAATTAATAAATGTTAGCCAAGACCGAGACTTTTGAAGAAGGAACTAAATTGTGAATGATGTCAAGTAAAGGACAGTGTGGCAATTGTCAGAGGCAGAGAGACCAAAGCTGTTCAACAGGGAGAGAAAAGGAAGACTAGTGAAGGGAGGAGGGGGGGAAGAAAGGAAGGATGATAGAAGGAAGGAGGAAGGAAGACATATAAAGTCCCAAGAACCAAGTTATCTACCTCCAGCATTGCCAAACCCAAGAATTTCAAAGGAAGAATTATTAGCAATTGTGATTGGTTGAATACAGGTAACAGGAGGAAGAAGTTGAGAGGAAATTCTATGAGTGTTCCAAAAAAAAATTGTTAAAGAGAAAAAATATTTTACATTAGTGGCTCTCCAAGGTCTCTGAGATCCTTTTAGAGGCCCAGAAGGTCAAAACCACTTTGATAATGATTCAAAGATGGTATGTATCTTCTTCACATACATTCTCTCTTAAGTATACAGGGGTTTTCCAGAAACTATATAATGTATATCTCAAAGAGTGAAAGCAGAATCAGATATGAGAATTCATCTGTTCTCTGTTGCGCCAAGTATTCAGGAGATTTCCACAACAGCATAAAACAATGATATGTTTCCTTTTTCATTTTTTTGTTTTGTTTTGTTTTCAAAATATATTTTTGTAAAAGAAATGTTGTTTGTGTTAATAAGTAATGAATTTATTTTTATTCTTAAATGATCAATAATTTTTTAAAAAATATGTTATTTATTTATTCATGAGAGACACAGAGAGATGCAGAGACATAGGCAGACGGAGAAGCAGGCTCCCTGCAGGGAACCCAATGCCGGACTTAATCCCATGACCCCAGGATCACGACCTGAGCCAAAGGCAGACGCTCAACCACCAAGTCATCCAGTGCCCCAATAAAATTTTATTTTTTAATTTGTTTTAGTTTCTAATAATTTCTAATCAATAGAGTTCACCACATAAACAAATCTCTTTAAAGTTCTCAATAATTTTTCAGAGAACAAAGGGGTTTTTAGCCCACAAATCTGAGAATCTCTGTTCTACCTAAAGCTTTTTCAGCCTTACAGAGACCCCTGTGTACTTCATGGAAGGGTCTTCCCAGGAACAAGGACGAAGGGCAGATCAAGAAGTCAGAAGGGAGAATCACCTCCAACACCACCTGCTTCATCTGTTGCCCAGAATTTGAAATGATAACGCACAGGTCAGCAGTCTCTATAAGCTTCACCCACAAGGAAGGAACTGAGTGTTAACTCATCACTGAGATCTCAACTGCTCTTTTAGGTGGTACAAGTCCCACCCTGAATTTCTTAGAAGGTTTGCAAAATTGCCAGTGCTGTTTCCAATCTACTTCACCATAATGTTCCTCTGCATCTGGCCCATGCCTAATAATTGATTGTTTATGGGACACCTGGGGGGCTTCTGCCTTGGGCTCAGGTAGTGATCCCGGGTCCTGGGATCGAGTTCCACATCGGGCTCCCTATGGGGAGCCTACTTCTCCCTCTGCCTATGTCTCTGCCTCTCTCTGTGTGTCTCTCATGAATAAATAAATAACATTTTTAAAAAGAATAATTGATCATTTATGAAGGAAGGAAATGTGTTAACTATCAGGCTCCTATGACATGTCTGACAGTAAGTTAGATGCTTTAACAGGACATAATGTTTACGCTCACCATACTATGAACATTGTCACTGTCCCCTTGTTTTCTAGACAGAAACAGGAAGCTTAAGGAACTTGCCTAAGATTATCCAGTGAGTGGAATAACCCAACAGGGACTCAATCCACTCTCCAAAGCTGATGGTCTTTGCCATTCACACTATGACCTTTCACTGCCCTGCCATTTGTCACTCTTGTGGTATCATTGCTTATAAAGTAAAAAATGTCCTAAAATATTCTCTCTCTACAACTAGAGGGAGAACAGCTTAGTGGTTACAAGTGTAGACAATGGAGCTGGACTGCCATAGCTTGGATCCCAACTCAATAATGTATTAGCTTTGTGGTGCTGAGCAAATCACTAAACTTCTCTGTTTCCTTGATGGTAAAATAATATTACTAATAGTACCTGCTTTACTGGGTTATTGTGAGGACTGAATAAGTTAATATGTAAAGAACATTTAAATATTGTCTAATATATAGTCAATTGTAGAGATGATCATTATTTCCCATACATTAGTTAAATTTGGGTAACTTACTCAGGATCTTTAAACCTGTGAAATGGGTATAAAATATCTGCCCAGGGACATCTGGGTGGCTCAGCAATTGAGTGTGTCTGCCTTTGGCTCAGGGCATGATCCTGGAGTTCCTGGATCAAGTCCCACAGCAGACTCCCCACAGGGAGCTTTTCCCCTGCTTTTCCCTCTGCCTATGTCTCTGCCTCTCTCTGTGTGTCTTTCATGAATAAATTAATAAAGTCTTTTTTAAAAAAAATAAATGAAATAAAATAAAATACCTGCCCAGTTACACCAGAGAGTTATTGAGAAAATCACAGATAATGAATGTGCCTGATAGTATTTTTAACTGAATAACATGCAAATAAGCAAATATTACAGAAGCTTTATTTGGCATAAATTCCTAATGTGATGTCATTTTTGAATAGGGAGTTTTCTGGTAAAGAGTACATTAGTATTTCTGGTTAAAAGAGTAGGTACTTATCACCACAGCTGATAAATTCCTCATTCCAAAAACACTAACCAAAACCACATTTGAAAAGTCAGATATTTCTGCACAAACACTCAAGTCTAGAGTTACCAAGTGTGAAATGTAGAAGAACTTGGTCCCTGTGTGATAGGATGATGAATTTTGTCAATATCGTGAGGAACTATCAGACACTGAAATCTAAGCAGTCCTCAAAGATAGTGAGGCACTTAAAACAAACAGAAGGTCAGTTTGCAACCAGAAATTTCTCAACATTCCTTACGTAAACTCAGAAATTCAATTATTGCCATGCCAAAGTTGTTCTGTTTCTCTTCATTTTTCATTGTTAAAAAGTTCTACCAAAACTTGAATCATTTCCTGTCTTGACAACCGCAATATCTTTTTCCTCTTCTTTCTACACTACTAAACTCCAAATCACTGTTGCCAAAGAAATTCTTCACCTCATTGCCAAAGAGGTAGCCCAAGCTCTTGGACGTTACATGCATTTGTGCACACACATGAGGATACACATACATCCATCCGTATCCTATCTGACGTCCCTACCGGTGCTTCAGAGCACATACCATCTTACATACTGTTTCTATTTGTGATCTTGTTTCTTAACCATCTATGCCTCTTAGCAATGTAAGCACCATGACGGTAGGGTTTGAGTCTGTTTTGTCCACTGTTGTACTACCATTGCCTAGAAGAAAGCCTAAAGTGTAGTAGGTGCATTTTCAATTATTTACTGAATGAATGAATGAATGAATGAATGAATCACTTAATGCTGCAGGCTCCTGTATGCTTGATTTCAGTATTTTTCATCCCTCTCATTTAACAATATTTTATCTTCATTGCCCTAACTCTTCCACAACAAGTTATAGTTCTCTCAACCATCTTTGTATTGTCTCACCAGGCACTAGCCATGAATATGCAGGTAGTTAGCATGAAGACAACTTATCCATCCTGGATCCTTCTAAGGATAGGTGGGACTCAGCCAATGGGCCTTCACATTATGGAGACCTGGAGCAAAGTGTTTCTCATTTTTGACAAAATCAGGGTGTCTGAACATGGGAATGAGCACAGTAGAGAAGGCTGAAGTCCAAATCATCAATCAACCATCTCCTGAGCTACTGCACATAGGGAAGGACCCAGAAAAGGGATTTCCATAGGAACTTAGACCACCATTCCAATTCAGGGCTTGCATTCGGAATAATAAGTGGGCTGGAAAGAGAACTGATGTTAAAACCCTCCCCCTTTGGGCAGCCCGGGTGGCTCAGCGGTTTAGCGCCACCTTCAGCCCTGGGCGGGATCCTGGAGACCTGGGATCGAGTCCCACGTCGGGCTCCCTGCATGGAGCCTGCTTCTCCCTCTGCCTGTGTCTCTGCCTCTCTCTCTCTCTATGTCTATCAAATTAATTAATTAATTAATTAATTAATTGATTTAAAAAAAAACCCTCCTCCTTCAAACCTAGATATGGGAAAAGGGCCTCATGAATCAGATGGAGAAATGGCTGAGTCAGGGGGCTCCATACCTGGCTGTGCACCAGTGTCTCATGGGCATTCTAGAGCCGTACTTCCTGAGCAGAATCTCACCACAGATAGTGCCTGGAAATCTGTATGACTAAGGATCTACCAACTGCTCCCTAGGTCAACACCTATTAACCAACAATTCCCCCAAGGGCTTTTCCAACCTGCGATTACGAGATAATAGGTCTTTGAAGGGGTGGAGCATGCCCTAGGGGAGTTTTAAGTCTAGGTGGAAGTACTTAGGGTTATCTGTTTGGAAGGATACTTTAGTGGACAGAAGGTGGGGGGATACAGAAGGTTCTGTAACACCCAGGATAGCACCATATAACAGAACATCCTCCATCCTACAAAACTTTCAAATATCCCACCAGAATGTGGGTAAAGTTTGAGTCTGGCGCCTAACTCTGTTTTTCACAGAAACAGAGTAATTTTTGGTGCCATTTTAATATGTGTTGAATTTTCCAGAGATGCAGCTACCACAAAAATCAAGGGGAGCTAGAACTTTATTTTTTTCTGGAACTTGAAAAAAGATGTTTCACCACTGGGAAAATCTCATGATGGAAGGCAATGCATCTAACAATAGGTGAATCTCTGGGGACAGTTTCCACAGACAGGTTCCAGCTGCATTTGCAGCTGCCACATTACAGACATCTCTGTCTCACTGCAGGCATCTTACAGGTCCTTTGTGCCTTCCACTTCAGTCACAGCCATGTACGACACATCTAATTGAATCTGGAATAACTGTGATGTTTCTCCTTCATATTACAATTAGGGTGATCTAGTTAAAAAAATTTTTAAGATTTTATTTATTTATTTATTTATTTATTTGGGAGGGCTACAGGGGAGGCAGAGGGAGATTGAGAAAGAATCTCAAACAGATCCAAGCTGAGCTGGACATGGGGCTCAATCCCATGACCCCAAGATCATGACCTAAGCCCAAATCAAGATTTGGATGCTTAACCGACTGAACCACCCAGGCGCCCCCGCCCCCCATAGTTGAATTTTTATTATCACGTGTAGATAGGATATGTTATCAGTGAATTTTATTGTAGGATAGTAAAGAGGAATTAAAAAATATTTTTTAAGAAAAAGAGCATTAAAAAAAAAAAAAAAGAAAAAGAGCATTAAGTCCGTTGAAGTTAAGAACTACTGATCAAAACCACCTAATTCATCCCTCAAATCAAAGCTACTGGCTGGAGATGACATCACTACAGTCTTTGACTTGTCCTTGGTGTCTCCTTGCTCACCCTTGACTTCATCCCAGTTGGTGGCCTATTCAATGACAAGTCTTCTAGGAAAACCACTTCAAATTCCAAGTTTTGCAGAATCCAAAGCATCACAAAAGAGGTCTTTTTTTTCATGGGCAGCCTCTCACCCCCACCCCCTGAGAGATCCTCTCAGCTTTCCTTGTGAGCCCTATTTTGAAATATTATACCCAAGACCATGAGAAAGTTTTGATCCAACCAGGTTGGCTGAACCTCCTGAGCCATAAATGCCACAGGGAGGCTGAAACTTCTTAACATTTTGTGATTTGCCTTTTTAAACATCTCCCTTATTCTCATTTCTCACCTAAATGCCACCAGGCAGATTCTAGCTGCTAAATGTGACTTAATTCTGAACTCACTTTTGTGACTGCCCCCAACTCCCTTCGCTTTCAATCCAAGAAACAATAATGTTACTGAGACTTATGACCAAGGAAGGATAAAACATTGTGCCAAACTGAATCTCAGCTCAGAATTATTCCCTTATGCAGAGACAATGAAGTTGCAAGGGTAAATCTTCTACTGTGGTTTTCCTATCAAGTTTCTCTGCAGGGAGAACACAACATTTGCTAAGTGATCAGTAGGTTCTAGATAGTTGGGGAGTAGCTGGGAATGAGGCTCCAGGAGATCCTCCCAGCCTCAGCCTCGAGAGCTATGAGGGTGGCCACTCTGCCCTCTCCTGCATCACCCTTGTCAAACCTTTCCCTGCTCAATAGTGGGGGTAGCATCTGAGACTGAGACAACCTCACTCAAAAAGCTCCCCTCTCTCCCCCTCCCCCTCGCCATCCTCTCCCCCAATTTCTCTCCCACTGTAGTTTCTTCCAAGTTCCCTTCCTTGCTCTCTATCAACTAAGAACGATACACATAAAACACTCCACTCATATTTCTATATTTTCTTGGAATTCTATTAGTGCACATTATCTTAAACCGTGACATTTTATTGTTGCATATATGTAAAGTATATGTGGAAAGCACATATGTGAAGTATTTCCCCTGGCCCTTTAATTTACCATTAATTGTGGTAAATGTGCCTTTGATGTACTCAGATTTGCTTTCAGCATGGAATTCTGGGAATACTTCATTCCAAAGAAGCTAAATGTACTTATGAGAAAACTCAGCTTGCTTCTCAAAGTGGGGTTCATAATGCTTTTCTCAACAACACAAAGAACACAACTTGAAATGTAACAAGAGTAGCATGGCATTGGTATATCTGTGGTTTAATGTCTTTGACCTATGAAACTTGACATTATATTATATTATCCTTTGAATCAACACACCTTGGATTGGGACGCAATGCCACCTTAAGAAAATAGACTAAATATACTTGCATACTTAACTCAAGGCTATATTCAGTCTTTCTGTACTTATGTACATGCCTTTAAGTTGGTGTCTACTCAGGGTATAGCATACCCCTGTTTCTCAGGAAAGTAAACCAACTTCTCTGAACCCACCTCCAGCCCATAGGTGTGGGCCTAAGGAAATACTCTTGTCCATGGATGCTTGGGTCGAGAGTATTCACTAAACTCTCTCCCAAGACTTTTGTATCAAGCCTGAAATACACAGAGCTAATTTCTATGTGTCGTGGATGGAGTCAAAACAAAGGTTTTGTTCTCCTTCAGACTCCTTTGGGAGATGCAAAGTGGACACCCTCCAAATGAACCAGAGAAGCAAAGAAATTCAGTTTTCAGAGAAAGAAAAGCGAGCAGTGGAGACAAAAAAAAATGAGAAGGGACTCATTCAGATGCTGGGAGACAAACCCCTCAGGTTGGTTCAGCCCTTCTAGGAGTCAGACTGCTTCCTTGCCCCTAGGTTCCCAGAGGCACTTGTGAATGTTGACTAAATTTCTTCCTTTCTGCTTGAGCAAGTTTAGCTCATTGAAACATGCCAATGGCTCTTGCCGCTGCCAGCTCCTATTGCTTGTAATCAACATCTAGCTGACAGCCCTCATTCTTATCAGATTTTTTTTTCCTTAGAGTCAGTGGTTTTTGCAAGATTTGGCTCTTCTCTATTTCATGCCCACTTGTTCATTATCGTGTGTGTGTGTGTGTGTGTGTCTGTATCTAGATATAGATATATCTAGATATAGAGATAGATGATAGATAGATAGATAGATAGATAGATAGATAATAGATAGATATTCTTGATACTTTGCAAAGAGTTTACCATGCCAGAGTACTGATTTTGATGAAAAACTTCCAGGAAGTAGCAGCTTTGACACTTTTACAAAGTCTTAATAAGTGAGAATAACCCTTGAAACTCAAGTGCTCGGAACAGAGTAAATGTTTTTGCCCAGCAGTGCCCTCTACTAACAAAGGCTATTTCCGAGAAGCCCATATTACACATCCCTGAGAGGCCAAACAGACTTGGACACACATTAAACACGCAATAAGCCTCCTCAAGTGCCCAAGTCACAAAGTGAGACTCACCTACACAAATAAATAAGCAAGGAACATACCAGAGGAAAGTTAGATGGAGATTCAAAGATAGCTTTTTGAGTACAAAAGTAACTGAAGAGAAATGTTGGTGGCTGTTTAACGGTCTGAGAAAGAAGTAATGAACAGTAACCTACACAACCACTTTATTTTGTGATGTGAACAAGACAGTTAAACAAGAAACAACCATGCATGGGGTGCCATAAACAGCATTAACCCACAGATAAGAGAGGCCAAGATGTCTCCATCTCTACTCTTTCCAGATGTGCTACATCAGCTTCAGTGGCCCTTCTATCAAGACTTTGCCAGGATGGCGAAAACACAGATAAAATGTTTATTGTGGTAGTTGGCATGGTAGGTTCTTTGTGTTGCTACTTTGGGTTCCCCAAAGATAAATTGAGAAGGTGCTACGATTTCAAGTGTAGAGTTGGGATGTCTTCCCCATTCAAATTGGACATGTGGTTTGATAAGATATGGGATATTACTGCCCGATATTTAAAACCACAATGTTAAAACTAATATTTACAATTTACAATATTTACTATGTCATGTATCTAAGATTCATATGGAAATAAGCATTGTTTTTTTTAAGTGTTTTTTTCCCCTTCCCTATTTACCACTAGATCCTTTCAAACTGGGTCAAACACTTATTGCAATGGGATAACAAATAAACATGAGAGCAATAAGAAGAAGAACTAGGAAAGTACAGATGTGCAAATTTTATCTAGAAAAATGTAGTCTGTGTAGTCATTGAAACAGGATAGTATGGGCATAAAAACAAACAGATGGAACAGAATGGGAAACCCAGAAATGGACCCATAACACTATGGTCAACTAATCTTTGACAGAGCAGGGAGGAATATCCAATGGAAAAAAGATAGCCTCTTCAACAAATGGTGTTGGGAAAACTGGACAGCCACCTGCAGAAGAATTATATTGGACCATTTCCTTACATCATACACAAAAATAGACTCAAAATAGATGAAAAACCTAAATATGAGTCAGGAAACCTACAAAATCCTAGAGGAGAACACAGGCCACAACCTCTTTGATCTCAGTATTGCAACTTCTTACTAGACATGCCTCCGGAGGTAAGAGAAACAAAAGCAAAAATGAATGTTGGGACTTCATCAAAATAAAAAGCTTTGCACAGCAAAGTAAATAGTTGACAAAACCTTTGCAGTCTGCAGAATGGGAGAAGATATTTGCAAATGACATATCTGATAAAGAGTTAGTATCCAAAATACATATAGAAGCTTATAAAACTCAACACCCAAAAAACAAATAATCCAGTTAAGAAATGGGAAGAAAACATGAACAGACATTTTTTCAAAGATATACAGATGGCCAAAAGACACATGAAAAGATGCTCAACATCACTCATCATCAGAGAAATACAGATCAGAACCACAATGAGATAGAACCTTCACCTATGAGAAAATTAACAAGACAGGAAACAACAGGTGTTGGTGAGGATGCAGAGAAAGGGGAATCCTCTTACGCTGTTGATGGGAATGCAAGCTGGTACAGCCACTCTGTAAAAGGGTATGGAGGTTCCTCAAAAAGTTAAAGATGGAACTACCCTAGGATCCAGCAATCGCACTACTAGATATTTACCCAAAGGATACAAAAGTACAGTTGTGAAGGGGCACATGCACCCTGATGTTTATAGCAGCATTATCAACAATAGCCAAACTACAGAAAGAGTCCAAATGTCTAGTGACTGATGAATGGATAAAGAAGATGTGGTCTATACACTCGATGGAATATTACTTGGCCATCAAAAGGAATGAAATCTTGCCATTTGCAACAATGTGGATGGAGCTAGAGAGTATTATGCAAAGCACAGTAAGTCAGAGAAAGACAAATACATGATTCCACTCATATGTGGAATTTAAGAAACAAAATAGGTGAACATATGAGAAAGAAAAAAGAGAAAGAAAATGAAGGAAACAGAAGAGACTCTTAACTATAGAGAACAAACTGAGGGTTGATGCAGGGAGGTGGGCAAGGGGTGGGCTAAATGGATGATGGGTATTAAGGAGGATACTTGTTATGATGAGCACTGAGTGTTATAGGTAAATGATGAATCACTAAATTCTGCTCCTGAAACCAATATTACACCAAATGTTAATTATCTCGAATTTAAATAAAAATTTGAAACAAACAAGAAAAAGAAAAATGTAGCCTGGTCATAAACAATTTAGGATCAAGTATGTAAAGTCAACTCTCATGATTTCCTGATTTCCCCCATTTCTTCCAGTGGGAGAAAGGGAGAAAAGAGCAAACTCAAGAGGTTTTCAGGACAATGACCATCCCTATTTTATTTTTATTATTATTATTTTTTTGTATCCACCAAAGAGTCTCATACAGTGCAAAGCACTCATGAAACACTGTTGACATCTTACAGTCAGACAAAGTGGTCTCAGCTCCAGGTAGGGTGATGTCTACCCTCATTGCGGCTGAATCACGAGCAGTACTTACAAACTTTATTATAAAAAAAAAATCCCAAAATACACCGAAGAGAATTCAGATGCAAAAAATTAATCCAGAAACATCATTTGCAGAAGTGTGCTGGCCATTTATTCCAAAATCTAGTTTACCTTTATACTTTATTTTTGTATTTTGAAAAGAAGAAGAAAAACAGCAATTGCCATATTTATTTTTTTAAGTCAATGTGGCCCCGCATTGTTAAGTAAATACCATGCTAACCATCAAATCTCTTAATGATCATACCAAATTTTTTTTTCACTGCCAAGGAATTAAATATTAAATATTTAATTTTAATGGTTGGTGTAGAAGTTTGGATTCATATTTCCACAAATGACAAAGAGCTTAAAGTTTATCCCTTCAAGAACAAGGTGTAATGTGATAAAATTCTAATATCGACATTTTATGGAAAGAATATTCTTGGTTATGTCTTTACAAATTGTGGTTTACTTCTTCAAAGTTGGAGCAAATCACAGAAAATAGTCTACCCGAGTCACCTTCACAGGTCATATGCCCCTGTTCTTTCTCCCATCCATTAAACAATGTTAGTTTTTCCCAGAAGCAATACACTCCAAAGAATCTCAAGGGAGGGGCACCCGGGGGGCTCAGTGGTTGACAGTCTGCCTTTGGCCCAGGTCGTGATCCCGGGGTCCTGGGATAGAGCCCCAACATCGGGCCCCCGCAGGGAGTCTGCTTCTCCCTCTGCCTGTGTCTCTGCCTCTCTCTGTGTCAAGAATAAATAAATAAAATCTTTAAAAAAAGTAAAGAATCTCAAGGAAAATATACTTCACCTTTTTACATTCAGAGCTTCACTGTTACTACTTTAGACAAGATTGGGGGCAGAGGGAGTTTCTTAAATTTCTTCCTCAGGAGGACTGGAGAAGAACAAAGGGAGCATTAGAAATCAGAGAAAAGAAGGTTAAGAAGTCTGAACTATCTGACTGCAATACACCCACCTTGTCAATGCTAAACTGGCCCATGTGACCTACGTGGGTTTCTTTTTCACCTCGTCAGAATGGATGGTTAGACCAAAATACATGTTTCTTCCAAACAATCCATGTTAGCTGAGTATGTAATACTAGGCAAGCCCCTACTTGCCCTTTTGCTTCAACATTGGCAGTCAAATCCTGCCATGCAGGGTCCCCTCACTGCCTCTGGGAAGTAGCCAGAGCACTCCATTTGGGGTCACAGACCCACCTTGATCTCCCCTGACTACCTTCTTGCACACATTTGCCTCCTTGCCGGCTTCCCCAGGGGCTACCTCTTTCCCTCCACAGAGAATGTCACCCTTCCTTCTCCAGCTCATGCCCTCCTCCCTACCCTTCCCAACCCTTCCCAATACTGTGCATTCCTTCCAGAAGGCCTTCTAGGGTTTCCCCACTCCTTCGACCAGGGGAAACAGGTGACTCTCACCTCCTCTGCTGAGCCTTGGCTTCACCTCCCCCTCTCTGATGGCACTGGCAACCATCACCTTCATTTGGCATGAGTTCTTCACTCCCCTGACACTCAAATACTTAAAGATAGGCTCTTTCTCTGACTAACTCTAGCTTGAACTGAGTAGCTGTTTACATCTTTGCCAAAGAAATGACAGTGGCTGCATTTACACGAATGCCCACCATGCCTTAGAAGATTCAAACTACACTCACAGGACAGAGAGAACCTTTGATAGCTTCTGGGGACAAGGATTTCTGGGAAATGGACCTAAATTCCCCCCCACAGGCAGGATTTGGCAATCTCCCTGGACAGCCTTGTTCAAGCCAGCTTTTTGTTTACTCAGGTCATTTACTGAATTTATGGCTGTCTACTTCCCAGGTCAGTGGTTCTCAACCCACATTACACTGGCTGCATGGTATGACCATCTGGTGAGTTTTTTTAAATCCCTATGCTGAGACCCAACCCTATCACATCAGATCCTCTAATGGTGGGGCCCAGGCATCAGTATTTTCTTAAGCTCCCCAGGTGATCCCAACTCACAGCCAGGATTCGCGATCACATGCCTAGATCATAGAAGGTGATCCTATTTAGCAGATGTTCCTTCTGTTTGTACAAAACTATGTAGTTCACTCACACAGCAAAACCCATTTTCTATGGGGACCCAGCAGACTGCGGCCAGCCAAAGGAAGAGAGTTCAGCCTCAGGGACTTACATACAACAGGTTTCCCTAAAACAATAATTTATAATTTGGACATCAGATCCAGACCAAAGGAAGTACCGGTCTCTACCACCCCAGTGCCCAGCATTTTTCACTTTCCTGTGAACATAGTTCCTGTACACTTGTCAGTCACATTATCTTACCAATGCTCTTAAAACTTTGAATGCAGAAGAAGTGTAGAACTCTGATCTTGCAGTTACATAAATCTCAGAAATTGAGGTTAATAATACTCGAGCTTGGTGAGTGATGTTGGGTGTAATTTCCCACATTATTAACAATAGCAAAAATATAACCTCCCTCTCTCCTTGTGAGTCAGCTCAGTAACCCACTGTGTTAATCTAGAGAAATACTCGTTGAGGGAAATTTATTCAAAAGAGGTAGTCATGGCAAGTTCACATGAGTTTTTTTTTTTTTTTTAATTATATCACCACTGATTATAATCAAGTATTTTCCTTCCAGGAAGGAAATCTATGAATCTTTGCATTCCCAGCTTCATTCTATCTATGTATATGTATATCAATATAGCATTGTGTAAGTTTAAGGCGTACCAGGTGTTGATCTGATACATTTACGTATTGCAAAATGATTACCACCACAGCCAGAACTAATACTTAACCACCAGACCATGAGTGAACACCTCCAACCCAACACATAATTGCCACTTCTTTTTGTGGTGAGAATGGTGAGAACATTTAAGACCCACTCTCTTAACAAGTTTCAAGTATATAAATACAATATGTTAGCCGTAATCGCCATGCTGTACCTTAGATCCCCAAAATTGTTCATCTCATAACTGGAAGTTTTTATCCTTTGATCAAAATCTCTCCACTTCCCTTGCATTTCCCCTCAGCCCCTGGCAACACGACTCTACTCTGTTGCTCGGAGTTCAGCATTTTTACACTTCACATAGTAGTGATATTATACAGTATTTGTCTTTGTCTGGCTTATTTCTTCTAGCCTAATGCCCTAAAGCTTCATCCATGTTGTTGCATATGGCAGGATTTCCTTCTTTCTCATGGCTGAGTAATATCCCGTTGCACATATATATCACATCTTCTTTATCCATTCACCTGTTGATGAACACGTGGGTTGTGTCCATACATTAGCTACTGTGAATAATGCTGCAATAAACATGGCAGTGCAGATTATCTCCTTAGGATCCTGTTTCTATTTCCTTTGGATATACACCAAGGGGTTGCTGGATCATTTGGTAGTTCTATTTTTAATTTTTTTGAGGAACTTCCATCCTATTTTCAATAGTAACTATACCAATTTACATTCCCACCAACAGTGTACAAGGCTTCCTTTTTCTCTACAATCTTGGCAACACCTGTTATCAGTTACCTTTTTGATATACAGATTATTCTTTAATGGACAGATAATACTATTTATGAAACCAGGTTTCTCCCACCTACTCCAGGCAGGATCTGTTCAATCATGCCAGAGGAATAGCTATAGTCATTGTTAATGTGTACCTTAACAGTTAATGTGTACCTTATTAATATATATATATATTTCATTCGTATTCATTTTAGTTTAAATATTATCTACTGACCATTTCAAAGAGTAGAAAATAACCCTTGCACATAATATTCTTTTTAAAAACTACCTTATAGGGCCACCTGGGTGGCTCAGTGGTTGAGCCTCTGCCTTCAGCTCGGGTTGTGATCCCGGGATCCTGGGATCAAGTCCCACATCGGGGTCCCTGAGGGGAGCCTGCCTCTCCCTCATCCTGTCTCTGCTGCTCTGTATATTTCTCATGAATAAATAAATAAAATATTTTTTAAAAAACTAGCTTACAGATAGCATGTGCCAATTTGGATGATAAATTCCCATTGGAGGTAGAAGGAAGGAGCCTTAACTGCATGCTTCATGTGAACCATCTCTGAAAAATGTCAATGCTCATAAAAACATGACAACTTCAACTACATCTGAAAAAGAATGATGCCATAAATTAGCGTTTCCTTCTTCAAGTTCTCCTATCATTTCAGCACAATGAAATACAAAGTAGTTTGGGAATCCAACGATGCATGTTCATAGCCTGATTCTGTTAATCATCCACTACTATCTTGAGAAACCACCGACTGTCCCCGGGTCTCTGTCTCCCTCGGTCCAAATCTGTGTAAGGGACACAGGTAATGCACCCAGAAATCATGGGGAGGAGACAGTTTGGGGCGGGGCGGCAGGGTGCTGTGCGATGATACTTCCAGGATAGAGCAGCTGCTAGTCAACCTGTAGCAAGGAGATCAAGAGGCCACTAAATGAAGTTGCAGATTATAAAAGATCTAAGAAAAGTTGCCCCAGAATTTCCAGTCAAGTTCTACCCTCTCACTAACTCCGGGAATAGAATTAGGGAAGCCACATCAGTTTGGGGGGCGCCCGCTCATGGCTTTGGAATGTCTTGGTTTTGTGGTCCATGCTGGAATACGCTGTTGGCAAAAATGACTGAGTGACTACAGTCATCAAAAGCACTGCTTACCTCAGCCAAGAAAGGACTCATTGTCAAGAAGTTCAGCATCTTTAGAAACAACACAGGATAATTTATAAGCACATTCACGTCCAGTAATTTCCCCTCAAACTATAAAAAGTGGCAGACTTCCACAAAAGATACAAACATGCGATTCCTTGGTTCTAGAGCAATGCCATTCATTCACTCATTAATTCGTTCCAGGAATGGCTGAAGGCTTCAGACATCAAACTTGCTAAAATATTTTCTGAAATTTTAGTCTTTAAAGCAAACCATGCCATTGTTATGGGCCAACTGAACAGAGATGTAAGAAAACCAAAAGCCTCAAAATCTAGGAAGTCTAAAATATTTATTTCAATCATGATTAGCACAGACACATTTCAAATTTTACAAATATGTTTCTGGACTTTTTTTTGGTAAATATTCCTTTTTGTTGTCATTTTTACCCAACATTCTCACTTAACAATCACCTATCCTACATTGCTTTCAATTGAACAATTCTGTCTGGGTTAAACACCTAGAATTCACCTAAGGACTCCCCTTCTTGTCAGAAGCAAACCCTGCCCTCTTTTCCCTGGACTAAGAGGAGAAGCTTCTTGAGCTTAAGAAACAGACCTCATAGCCTTTCTGCTTCCTACCTACATGTTCCTATGTCCACAGAAACTTGCACCTCTTAGTCCCTCTTCAGGGCCAGCAGCTTCTGGAACCTTCATCCCAGATGCTACACACACACACACACATTAATCCCCACCTTGCTCTGGCCACAAATGACCAGTTGTGCCATGAAGATGGATCTGAGTGTCCACCTAACCATCAACACTTTCTCTTGGTTCCCTGTGTTTCTTCACAAGATAGAAGCACCTCTCAGCTTCAGGCCTTACCATCAGGAACCCGAGGCTGTGGTCCATCCACATCCCTTCTGCAGAGAACCTCCCAGCTCTGCAGACTCATAAGCAAAGCAGCTCCATAAGAATGGAACCAGAGGGACCATAATGAAAGAGGATACAGAGTAGAGAGAAACTCTCTCCCCAGGGACTTCCTCAAATAATAAAACTTAGGAATTTATTCTATTCTGTAGCACAGAAAGTCACGGCCTCAGGGCTTAGGAGACAGTCCCACTCTGCCCCATGCCCACTCAGTGGTCCTGAGGAAAGCTCTCGATTCTTCACCTCTAAAGTTAGAATAACCCTACTTGCGCCTCCAGGGAAGGATGTAGAAGCTCCAGTCCCCAGCGGGCTCCCGAGCACCAAGCAGACCCTCACGCATACAAGTGGCCCACACTGCATGACCAGAGTTCTCATCTGTAACTCACAAGTGGCGGAGTCCTTTGGCTGTTTCTTTCTTGCCTTCCTTTCGGTGTTGACATTTGATTCGGTCTCAAAACTAGACTGTAAGCTGCTGCTCATTTTCTGAATCCTCCTCTTTTTCCCTCCTACCTCCTCTTCCTCTTCCAATCTCAGGGGCACCGAGAAACAGGGCTTAGCCCAGACTGGACACACAATCATGATTCATCAAAAAGGATCAGTTAATTTCGTAAGATAAAAAAATGAAGGAGAAAGATCTTTATAAGCTGAGTTTTATCTCTGGAAGAGATAGAATGTGTTTCTGTGGAACGTTTCCACGGCCATGTTTCGGCTAAGCTTTTGTCACTTGTCACACACACAGAATTCAGGGCTGGGCAAGAGAGCGAAATGTCCTGGGTACCAGTCCTCTACCAGATGTCACCCATGTCACTATCTCTTGTGGCAAATACAATGACTTCTCCGTGTGACATCCATCATCCAGGTGAGCATTTATGGTCAACAGGGAAAGACTTTACAGATCTGTCACCATCTTTCTAGCCCATGACTGAAGACTACCTGAAATTCATAATAAAATCCAATCTCCTGATGGTGACCCCAAATGCCCACAGTGATCTGCTCCCATCCCTGTCTCCAAATTCATCTACAATCCCCCTCGATACAGTTGGCCGGCTCTGTACATCTTCTTCTGGGCTCTACACTGCTGTTCCCTCTGCCCTCTACCTGTGTGCCTCAGACTCAACCTTCCCCCACCAGAGCTCCCACCACCAGGTTAAGGCAGATCTTGGCTCATCAGTCACCAGCTTAGCACCAGCCTGTTTCTTTCACGGTGCTAATTGCTATGGGTGTAATACCTGCTGTTGCCTAGCTGTTTTGTGTGGCCCTTGCTGGCAGCAGCCAGATCACCCTCACCCACTATGGCATCCCACAGCTAGACATCCAGCAAGCCCTCAGAAAACAATCATTGAGTAAACCAGAAGTTATGATCGCAATTTTTAAACTAATCTCAGTGCCACTACAGACCTGTTAGAATGGCCAAAATCCAGAACACTGACAAGATCAAATGCTGGCAAGGATATGGAGCAACAGGAACTCTCATTCATCACTGGTGGGAATGTGACATGGCACAGGCTTTGGTAGACACTTAGGCAGTTTCTTATAAAACTAAAAATAGACTTGCCACACAATCTAGAAACTGTGCCCCTCGGTATTTATGTAAAAGAGTTGAAAATTTACACAAGAACCTAAACATAGCTATTTGTAGGAGCTTTATTCATAATTGCCCAAACTTGGAAGCAACCAACATATTATGGATTAGATGCATGAATAAACTGTGGTACATCCAGACAGTGGAATATTATTCATCACTAAAAAGAAATGAACCATCAAGCCATGAAAAGACATGGAGGAAACCTAAATGCATACTACTAAGTAAAAGATGCCAGTCTGAAAAGACTATACATTGCTTGATTCCAACTATATGACACTCTGGATAAATCAGTAAAAATATCAGTAGTTTCCAGGGGTTGTCAGGTGGGAGTAGGGAGAAAGAATAAGTAGGGCACAGAGGACATTTAGGACAGGAAAACACTCTGTATGATGCCATAATGATAGATGCATGTCATTATATACTTGTCTAAACTCATATAATGCATAATACCAAGAGAACCTTATTATCAACCATGGACTTGGGTGATAATGATGTGACAATGTTGGTTCATCAATTAAAACTAATGTGCCACTCCGGAATAGGGGAACATTTGATAATGGGGAGAAGAACAAATATAGGAAATCTCTATACCTTCCCCTCAATTCTGCTGTGAACCTAAAACTGCTGTCAAAAAATAAAATCTAAATAAAGAAACCTGTATCATGAAATAAGATATGAGAACTTTTTTAAAAAAACGAGTTAACCTCTTTAACCAAAAGACCATGAAAGTTCAATAAAAAACCAGTTGGCCAGCATGCCATGTTGACAAGTACATGGGGAAACATTCTCTCAAACATTCCCAGAAGTATTATTTGGTACAACCGGGTAGGAGGTAAATGGGCAGTTTTGAAATACATATCAAAATCACAAATGCACATGGTCTGTGACCTACAATTCCACTTCTAGGAATTTACCCAATAAATATGCTTGTTTGCACTTCTGCAAAATGACACAGGCAAGGCTGTTATTCATTGCAACACTGGTTGTAATAGCAAAAAAATGCAAACAACCTAAAAGTCCACTGTAAGGTGAAAAATGCACCTCGTTAGATGCAGATATGGAACACGGTACAGGAGAGTGTATACCATTGGTGTGTGTGATGGCTAATTTTATGTGTCCATTTGACTGAGCCCAGATAGCTGGTTAAAGATTATGTTTAGATGTGTCTGTGAAGGTATTTCTGGAAGAGACTGGCCTGCAAACTGAAACTAAAGTGGATGGCTCACTCCAGTGTGGGTGGGCATCATCCAATCCCTTGGAGGTTGAACTAGAACAAAGAGGCAGAGAAAGGTTGAATTCACTCTGCATGACTACTTGAGCTGAGACATCTATTTTCTCTCCATGTTCCTGGTTCTCATGCCTTCAGACCTGAACTAGAATCTACACCTTTGGTTCTACAGCTCTTGGGCCTTGAAACTATGCCACCTGCTTTCCTGGGTCTACAGCTTATAAACAACAGATGCTGGGACTTCTCAGCCTCCATGATCACATAAGCCGATACTTTATCATCTTTTTTCTCCCTCTCTTTATATATATATCTTTCTCTCTCTCTCTCAAAATATACCAATGATATGCCCAATTTTATATATAAAACCTATAGGAGATTGATGTACCTATCTCCTGTTGGTCTTATTTCTCTGGATAACCCTGACTAATACAGCATGGAAAAGGTAGAAATAACTATTAACAATTACTTAGCTACTTGTTGATGAGAGAGAGGGAAAGCGGTATCTGAGAAAAAGGAAGAGAGGAAGGACTTTACTGAATAGGCTTTTAAACTGTGTGTTATCTACTCAAAAGTACACAAACTATATGTTATTTGTTGAAAACAAAATTGTTTAAGCAGTCACCCAACATGGGGCTTGAACTCACAACTGTGAGATCAAGACCTCTACTGAGATCAAGAGTCAAATGCTTAACCAACTGAGCCACCCAACACTCCTTGTTGAAAAAATTGTTTAAATTCCAAAATCTTACTGAAAAGTTTAACAGCAAATTGTGTAAAATACAATTTTAAATTATATTCCTATACCCATATTACTGGAACAACTAAACAAAGAGAAAATAGGTAAGTTGCCTAAGAGAAAACAGAACTGAGTCTCCTCTCCCAAGCTAGCACTTGCCTTACTCGGTCCCAGACTCCTTGGAGATACTCTTTAGACATTCTTGGTGCAGAATTGGGGGCTCATTTGTTAGAACATATAAGGAAAATGTCCCCACATATTAAACACTCAACATGTCTAGGATGAGGTGATAAATTGGATAATCTGCCAGGAAATGTCAGCTTGAAAATCAACTTCAAGTACCATTTCACAATGGCCCACACAAATTCAGAGACCAAGGCAGAGACCCCACCTCCCCACAATACCCAAGTGAAGGGATGAATTGGTTGAGTTTCTAGGCCCAGCACCTCCAAATGGAGAACTGGACTCCGCACCTTTGGATGAAGAACCAAGAACATCAGCACTCAGCTGTCCAGGCCAGTGCAGCACATAGGCTAGGAAGTTTAATAGACTTGGTATAGATTGATGGGCATTCCCTTATCATTAACTCATCACCTCTGGGCCACTTACTGAGTTCAGAGTCTTAGTTGGTTTGGTCCTTGAGCAGGTAAAATGACACCAATCTTGTAAAGCTGTGAACAGATTAGACATAATGATATAAGAACCCAGATCAGCATAAGTTCCTTAGTGGGAATTCAATAAATGGTGACTTATATACCCGAGTGAAACAGCACAAATACCATCAGTGGTCCCAAACCACTGAATTCAGTAACCCCCACCTTCACCAACCTGTGGACTCTAAGTAAGTTTGTGTTGTGAATCCCAGCTGTGCACTGCCTACTGGTGTGACTTTGGCCAAATCACTTGTACTTCAGCTTCTTAATCTGCAAAATAAAATCATAATAATGACTGCCTCATACATGAGGCACTTAGAACCAGATCTCACATATAGTCAAGTACTCTTTAAGTATTGGCCATTGGTATTTTTTATTCAGTACCAAGTTCAAACCATTGCTAAGCATCACTTTGGTCCTTATTTTAACAGCCTAGCACTGAGCTGTTAAGAGTGAAACTCTGTACCCCCCGTAAAGCTTTTCATACTCATACCAACTCCATGAGACTTACACTTACAAGTCTATGATCTCCATTTTCCTGATTCTACCCTTGGCTTGTATTCATTTGCTTAATATCCATTAAGAGCTTTAAAGTGTCACTCAATAAAAATGGAAAACAACCCAAATGAAATTAAACAAAATAATCAATTTGCCCCAGAAAATCTCCATTTTCAAAATCTACGATTTTTTTTGAGATGATTCTTTCCCTGCAGAGTTAGGTAAAAATGCTCCTAGCTCCCTTTTGTTGGCTCATTCAAGAAACAGTCATTGAGCCCCCACAAGGTATCAGATCCCAGACCAGGCCCTACAGAAAGAAACACACATAAAACAAGTCCTGCCTTTGAGAAGGGGAACTGAAGAAAGCAAGTGGTCAATCACAATGCAATATAAGAAAAATGGTGTGCTGTCCTGCATGCAAGTGAGATAAGTAAGCAACAAAATAGAAACCATGTTCAACCTATTGTATGTCCATGCACAGCTAGAACATACCAAACGCTAGCACTAAATCCAAGACTTAAGAAGTATGTTGCAACATGCACACACATTTTCATACACACACACTTTCTAGTCTAGAATTAGAACACCTTGTCAAAATTTCAGCATGCAGTTCTCCAAAACTACATACTTTATAAGGTGACAATATAAACTTCATAATGACAACAATCGTAATTGTACCATTTTGTATTTTTCACCTTTTTTCTTTTCAAAGAACTTTCCTCTGTCTCATCTCTGTTCTCCATATAATCGCTCAGTGGGATGAAAAGTCAACCCTTATCTTTAAATTTTATAGACAAAAAGGAAATAAAATCATAAAGACTGAGTTTTGCCCTGGGTTGTTCAAATGGTAGAAAGTCAGAGCAAAAGCATCTGATTCCCCACATTTTCAGCAGCCCTGCTGAGCGACATCAAATGAGGTCAAAGTCCCCAGAAATTAGGTTGCCATAAGTTACTGTAAGAAATGATTGCTTTGATGTGAGTAACCGAAAAGACAAGAAGCCAAAAGGTTTTACAAAGGGTTTCCTTAAAGCAGATCAAGACAACAAAGTAGCCGTAGCCAGTTATCAGATTAGCACATTTATTTTAAAAATGACAAAACACAGCGTTGGTGAAAGTGTGGGGAAATGGTGTTCATACAGTGCTGGAGGGAGTATAAATTTATAGCACTTTGTTAGATTAATTTAGTAGCAGGGATCAAAAGCTTCAAAAATCCTCAGGTGCTTTGATGCCACAGTTTTCCCTCTGGGACTCTAGTCCAAGGAAATAATCAAGAAGGGACGCAAAGCTTTTATTATAAGTACATCGGTTTTGTAATGTTGATAATGAAAAAGGAAACAATCCAATATCTACCAACATGACTTAATAAATTCTCTGTATAATGTGATCAAACAATTTTTGTAGGAAGAAATTCATTAGTGTGGTGAGATGCTCCAATATATTGTCAAAAGGGAAAAGCCAACACGTACAGCTCAATATGGTTTGTTGTTGTTGTTTTTTTTTTTAATGTAAATGTACTCGGAGAAAAACATACCCACCAAAATGTTGACAGCATTAATCCCACAGTGATAGGTTTTATTTTTCATCTTATTGACTGATCCGTAGTCCTTTGTTTTATTTCTAACCATGAGCACGTGCAATTCATGTCAGTTTTGCAAGGTAGATTTTAGGAGTGAATCTCGGCCTCTGCTAGACCATGCCGGGCAAGGTTTTCCCCTAAGTAAGCAAACAGACATGTGCCCAGAAGGGATTGTGGGATAGAAGATTGATACCCCCATGCTGACTTTGAGAAGGGCCACACGTATCTCCTTAAACTCATCACCAATGAATGGATAAAGAAGATGTGGTCTATGTATACGATGGAATATTACTCAGCCATTAGAAATGACAAATACCCACCATTTGCTTCAACGTGGATGGAACTGGAGGGTATTATGCTGAGTGAAGTAAGTCAATCGGAGAAGGACAAACATTATATGGTCTCATTCCTTTGGGGAATATAAAAAATAGTGAAAGGGAATAAAGGGGAAAGGAGAAAAAATAAGTGGGAAATATCAGAAAGGGAGACAGAACATGAAAGACTCCTAACTCTGGGAAACGAACTAGGGGTGGTGGAAGGGGAGGTGGGCGGGGGGTGGCGGTGACTGGGTGACGGGCACTGAGGTGGGCACTTGACGAGACGAGCACTGGGTGTTACTCTATATGTTGGCAAATCAGACACCAATAAAAAATGGATTAAAAAAATAAAAATAAAATAAATTCATCACCAGAATTAGGAAGATTAAATTCATCTCCAAAAGTGCTCCCTGCTCCTTCTAGACAACATTATTTCCTTCCTTTCCCCAGCAGATCCACACGCTTCCAAAAAGCACACACCCTCCCTTGGCCTCCAGCACACCACGGTGGTCTCCTGCTGCCCGTGCGTGGGTAGCGGGATTCCCAAACCAGCTGCACCATCTGAAGCATCTTTCCTCTACCTGGCTCCCCACGCCCTCCTCCCCACAGCGTCAACTGGCATTTTGCAGAAGAGCAAGGAGTTGTCAGATGAATTGAACTGAATTGAACAGTAAACCTCATTTTGCTCTCCTTTTTGTGTTCTCATTTCCTGTCTTTAACCTTCCAGATTCTTTCCATTTTCTTATTATTCTTTCCCATAACAACGCTACTGATGGGATTATGGAAGTCAAGCATGTCCAATAAAGAAATACCGGACAATGTTTATAATCTTCTCAGAGTTTTTCCTTACAGCTCAGGGTGTAACGTTTGTAAAGCCTTGGAAAGTAACGCTTGTGCTTTTAAGATGACAGTTTAAGCCGTATTGGAGGAAGCGTGTCCGAGCACTGCTACTACAACGCGTTGTAACTTTAACTGCAGCCGATGACACCCACGGTTAATAGTCACGCAATGCCTTGGGTCAAACATCGGGCCAGATTGTGCCCCTCTAAGACTGACAAAGCTTGATGGAAAGTGATAAAATAAGTCTCCGTTCTAAGATCAGCAACAATATTTTTTAAAGATTCTTATCTACAATACCCTCCCCTTGAACCTCACGATTTACCCAAAGTCACGCAACTATTTATGGCTTATAAGTAGTGCACGGCTATAAAATATATTTCCCATATCTTTCATCGTTAATCTTCCATAGAGTAAAACATGCATCATCACAGCTGATCTTTTAATATAACTCACAGACACATCTTAAGGCTGAATATGCCTACAGAGCCGCATAACGCCAAGAAATTCTTAAAATCCTTTTTTCCACAAAGCAGCATAACATTATCAGTTTTTATCAAATTCCATTTGTCTCTCCAAAATACTTCATCCATGTAGAAGTAAACAAAAAAGAGAACGAGGGAAAATTACAGGAACAAAAACCAGAAGTGCAATTAATCATCTTACCATCTCCTTTCTTCGTCGTGGGGACATTTGGGGATGGCTGGCGTCGCGGGAGGCGATGACTCTGAGGGTAAGCCCGCAGCCTTTCTTCCCCCAAATAAGTCAGCTGAGTGGATGTTGGTTCTTAAAAACAAAAGTGCATTCTGAAGTCAGCCCTGGATAGACTTGCTAATTCCTCTTTTCTTTTCCCAAAGAGCTTTGGGTCTGGTCCGTGCAGCAGGAGAGTGTCCCTCACATCTTGTCAACCGACCCAGTTTTACTGAGGCTGAAAGAAGGAGACAGTGAGTGACGTCTGTGTCAGAGCCTATGGGGGCTTTAATCCTCAGCAGTGACACATATGGGGAGCTATGAACAGGAAACTCAGCGCTGGGCAGCCAGCCAGAATCATTCCGAAAACGTGCCAAACTCTTACGAAACACCAACACGCTTTACCGCACACTTGCACCAAATGCTTCACAAGCCTGGGTCTCTATCCCCATGTGACTTCGTGTTAGCCCTCGACAAGGCTTGCCAGCATGTCCAGCCTGGCAGAGGTCCCCATCCGACGAGTCAAGGCCGCCCCCTCAGTTGCCAACCTCCAGGTCCTTCTTGTAACGACAGCCACAGACCCGAGCCTGGAGGACCCTTCGCTTCTTTCCATCTTCCAGCCCTGGGCCTCGGGGGGTGCGCCCGGCGGCCTGCCCCGCGCCCTGGGAACCCCGCCCGGCTCTCTCTTGTCAGCGTCCTGGAGGCGGGGGACCCAGGGCTCAGGTGATGACTGGGCAGGGGCAGGCAGGAGGGGAGATGACGAGAGCCACCTGTCCGGCTGCCCCTTCACTCCCTGTGCTTGGGCCCCTCCTCGGCCCTGCGTTCAGATTCATGTCCTTCACATGACACAGGGTCCAGCTTTGCACAGTGCTGCTCAAAGCCCCGCAGCAAGACCAAACCTCCTATTTTGGCCTTCGGATTCCTCCACCCAGGGCTTCAACATGCCTCTCTGCCTTGTTCCCCCTGCCCTTTGCGAGAACCCCTGCTGCCCGTCTGCGTGACCACCCACCGACTCTGGAAGACACTGCTCGCACCTTTGTTTGCATGTGCTCTGCAGCCACCACCCTCCCACTGGCCCTCCTTATCCCCTTGAGTGTGACGACACCCACATGCACATTTCCCCCTCCTCAGCGCCCACTCTCCTTCCTTCCCATCCTTCCCACCACGCACTCAATCAAACCCCGCCTCCCACTCCATCCTGGGGTGATTTTTCCCACTCGGCACCTGTGTCTTGCCTTCATAATAATAACAGAAGGCAAGA
Source organism: Canis aureus (assembly GCF_053574225.1). Taxonomy (NCBI): domain Eukaryota; kingdom Metazoa; phylum Chordata; class Mammalia; order Carnivora; family Canidae; genus Canis; species Canis aureus. The sequence goes on from NC_135621.1 coordinate 43,725,821, forward strand.
GTGGTCACTGATGTGTTGGGCATTTTTCTAGAAAATTTAAATGTTTCAGAACCCTTCTAGAAAAAAAGTCTAAAGGGACCCCTGGGTGGCTCAGTGGTTGAGCATCTGCCTTCCACTCAGGGCATGATCCTGGGATCCTGGGATCGAGTACCCTGCAGGGAGCTTGCGTCTCCCTCTGCCTGTGTCTCTGAGCCTCTCTGTGTCTCTCAGGAATGGATAAATAAAATCTTAAAAAAAGAAAAGATAAAAGTGTAAAAAAAAAAAGTGTAGAAAAAATAAATACCTTCCTTGAGATCCCTTACGCTGACAGGGTGGAACCCAGATGAGCCCATCTGGCACTGCTCTTCACTTACCCAGAGCCAGTGCTCTCCTCTCTGGGAATATATGGACTCAGGGACAATGCAGTTTCCTCTCACTCAGTATCCTTTCCAGAGTGTGTCCTGGAATGCCTTCTCATTTGAGGTAATTACCAAACAGCCGTGATTAATTGGTAGATTAATGGCATTTAACTGAGATACCAAATGTTCTACTTTAGTCATGGGCAGGGATGTTAGCAACATTAAGAATGAGCAGAATGGTGATGAGGTTTAAGGCAACATTCCTGTAGCAGTTTTGCTGACATGTTTAACCTACCTACAGTGTGAGTGTTCAGGTCTAGGCCATCTGGTAAATCAACAGACTGTTAAAGACAAAACCCCAGGGAGAAAGCTGAGAAGACCCTCAAAGTTCAGATTAAACTCTCCACCTTTCCTCCAATGTGGAGTAGACATGAGCCTTGAGGGACTCACTCCATCCCCAGCTCTAGATTTGGCCCCACTGGTCTGAGCCAACCAGGGTCATCCCACCACTCCTCCCAAAGAGATTGTGGGATGGGCACAACAGGGCAAAGCCAGGTGGCAGAGCATCCTCCTGGCCATAGAAAGGACTCAAGAGTGGGCCAGTCAGAGCAAGGCTCAGGGCTTCCACCTGAGTGGTGGCTGGGGAGCCAGAGGAAAGGCATCTCAGAGGAGGGAGTCTGATCCCCTTACCTCTGCACAAGCAGGTTGCCATCTTTCTGCCTCCAGGTCCTCCCTGCTCCTCCATCTCTTCCCATTCCCCTTCCCCTCCTCGCTTCCCCACCCCCCTTCCCCACCAGTCCTCTCCCTCCTCATCCTTGGCCTCCTTCCCTCTCTTTCTTCTCCTCCCATCCTCCTCCTTCTCCTCTCATCCTCCTCCTTCTCCTCTCACTCCTTCCTCCCGTAAAGAAAGAGAGAACGCCATCAGAGAGACTCTGAGTGCACAAGAAGAGGCCAATAACCAGAGGAGAAGCCACCGTCAGCAGTGGTTTGCAACTTCCAAACAAACACCAGCTCATGGGCTCCCAGACATGGCTGTTTCGGCCCTTTGAAACACACCAGCAGCTTCCAGGGCTGCTAGCCAGGAGTGATGGATGCTGGAAGATGAATGATATTTCATTCCAGAGAAGCTTCCGGCCTCCCACTTGGTGCAAGACCCTCTTCTAAGCATTTTGGAATTAATTAAAAAAAAAAAAAAAAAGACCTTGAAGACCCAGCCTTGTTCTCAAGAAGCTTAGGTAGGCTACAGATGCAACAATGGGCTTAAACTACCCCAGGTATTTGCCTCCCAAAATAGAAGCTCATGACCTGAATTTTTCTCGAATTGGTTTAGTTTATATCATCTTATCTAAACCTCCAGTAAAGGAGAGAGATTTCATTTCAAGGATTTTTCTGACCCTCTTTTCCACTCCAGACAATTACTTCTCCGTCCTCTTTCCGTTTCTCAACAAGGAGAAAAAAACGTCAGGAATCTTCAATGTTTAGTTAATATGTGTGAACACACACACACATGCACATGTGCACACACACACACACACAAACACACACACTTCTGCCTGAGATTTCTCAGTTGTTTAGTTCCTCCACAGAGTTCAAAAAAACAAATAGTCATAGTTGGCAAAAAAAATTCAATACCAGAAGTTAGTGGAAAATCTCCAAACTCCCAGGGCCTTTATAAATGCTGGAGCATAGAACTCGCTGAGCCAGGCCCAGAGCTTTCACTCTTCAAACTATAAGAAACGTCATTATGAGTACACTTTTATCAGCAACATGGTGTCTGTTGAACCCCAGAACATTCTGTATTTATACTTAAGAGATCAGAAACAACTCATATATTTTCCCAGAATATTCTTATGGAAAAATTTACATATTCAGAATCGATTTGCATTTAAGAATATCTTTAATGTGTTTGTAATTCATGTGTTTCCTACACATCACAAATGATGAGAAAGAAGAATATGAAGAAGCACATGCAATCTCTTTGAGCATGAGCATGCATGTGCATGCATGTGTGTGTGCCTGTATGCAAGCATAGGCATACCTGGAATCTAACCTTGGCTCTTCCCCCCCAGATGCTGTGAGTCCTTAAGAAAGGGTAAACCTCTGTTTTACAGTCCAGCAACTTTGCAATTAAATAAACCCTGATCCGGGCCCCACAAGACCTGAATGAAAGAAACTGCTTTAACTTAACCATTGTGGCTTTGGGGAAATCACCTCTCTGTATCTCAGTTTCTATATCTGAAAAAAAAAAACAATGCAGTGTAGTCTAAGCCTTTGTTACATAAAGTGTAGCCATAGGCCAACAGCATCACCAGGGAGCACGTCGGAAATGCAGAATCTCAAAAAATAATAAAAATAAAAATAAAATAAAAATGTAAAAAGAAAAAAAAAGGAAATACAGAATCTCAGGCCCTACCCCAGAACTACTGAGTCAGAATCTACATTTTTAATTAAAGGTACCCAGGTGACTTGTGCACATTTAGGTTTGAGGAGCCCTGGTCTGCATGATCTCTGAAGTACCTTCTCGTGACATGTTCTGTTAGTTTAACCTTTGTTCCTTTAAACAGGAAAATTAAAACTTCATGCCAAATGGCCGCCTCGTAACCTTTGTGGTTAAGCCCTGGGAGAATCTGGTTTGATATTTGCATGTTGATTTCACTCTTGCTCCAGGCAACCGACATATAAACACATCAGATTGTCTCCATGACCCTTCCAGACCACTAAGCCCCATGGTGTCTTCCAGCTTCGTACTAAACCTCTTAGGAGAATGCCATCCTTTAATACTTCATACCTCCAGAGAGCTTCCTCATCTACCACTGGTTCAGCGGGGGTTGGCAAGTACAAATTAGTGAACAGGAAAGATTTTACAGAGCTAGCCTTGTAGCACTTAATGAAGCCATGATCACTAAGGGAAAATATGAATTGACTAAGAATGAGCCCAGCCTGGTGAAGCTCATTCAATCTCTTTGATGGGGTTATAGATGGGGAGATTCTGCAGAACACTGCAGACTCCATGAATTGAGAGCTCATGAAAGCATTTGAGTACCTCTTTCTTGTGAGCCAAATGAAGAATACAATTGGCAGAACTGGGTACTTTCATAAACACCCATGCTCCGTGATAAATGAGTCAATCTAAAGAGTGGTCTCCAAGTGGAAAACCTCAGGTGCCCTATTTGGTCCCTCCTGGGAAAATGGCGGCCATGCTGGGTGAACACATGGTCATGGCTGACTCATCAGTTGTGGTAAGTCAAGAGTAGTGGAGAATGTGGGGAGGGAGGATTGGAAGGAATACATTTCTGCCCAAAAAAGCAAATTCAGGGTTAGAAAGCAGAACTGAAATCTGAAGCCAAAAATATTCTCAAGTGAGTATTGGCAAAAAGATCCAGAGGATGTAGAAGTGGATCTTGGTAATATTTCCAGAGGCCATGTATGAAAGAGAGGAGAGGGTCACAAAGTCAAGTGAGAGGCTGGAGTTGGAGCTGGTGGGCACAGTGCAAGTTCCTGCAGCCTAAGGGCAAAGCTGGCATGTCTACATGATGCAGGCACCCCAAGTTAGAATGGACTGAATATTCTCTGGGTGAGCAAATCAGAATCCCAACAGATCCCATTAGGAGGGAACCATAGGCCCAATCTCACAAAACAAAATTTAACAGAGACAAATGTAAAACCCCCCTCTCTCTTCTCAAACCTAATTTTGTAATTACAGGCAGGGCACACAAAAAAACAGCAGCATTGATGGAAAACAAAACCAAACAAATGTGAGGGATCTCGATTGACTAAGATGTCCTCAATGAACCCCAAATGCGACCAGAAACTGCATGCTTAGCTGCCCTGGTAGAAGTGTGACTTCTATGATACAAGGGAGGATAGTCACTCCCAAGACAACACTCCAGAACAGTGTTTTCTAAACATGTTTCCCTTGTGACACTCTGAGGAAATGATAATGAGGGATTTACTGGCCTGAGAAGACCACCCTGGTTCTCCTGTTGCCCCATAAACCAAGGGGATTGATATCTGCACACCTGGAAACCATCAGGCCATGCCAGGGGCCAAAGTATCCTACCTCAGAGATGGAACTAGAACAATGGGGCAGAAAGTTCTAGAAACCAGTCTAAGACCTTTGTAGCAATAGAGCTCTCAGCAACAAAATGGGCCAAATCCCAAGATGATGTGTTTGCCCCATCCCTGAAGTATTCAGACAAAGGCCACTTGGGGTGGGCATGAACATCTAACAGGAATCCCTTCCACCATCTCTTCTTGGCCTTCTGATTTTTCTTTAGTATGTGGGTTGTTTTGTTCTGCTTTCATGGCAAATCATTGTCAGGCAGGGCATTTTCTCGCCATTCACAAATTGAAATAAGAAACTGAGGCTAAAAAAAAAAAAAAAAAGAAAAGAAACTGAGGCTAGTAATGGCAAATCCAAGTCTAGAATTTATTTTTTTAATTAATTGATTTATTTTAGAGAAATAGAGAGTGCACACGAGCAGGGGGAGGGGCAGAGAGAGAGAAGCAGACTCACTGCTGAGCACAGAGCCCAACTCCGGGCAAATCCTGATGTGAGCCAAAGTCAAGAGTCAGACGCTTAACCAACTGAGGCACCCAGGTGCCGCCCCTCCCAAGTCTAGAATTTAGATCTATAAACCTCAACCCCTTTCCTTGTTTTCTCTCTGGCTGTCCACTTCTGTGAACTTGGGGTACAGTTTTCAGTTCTTCCAGTGAATAAGGAATTCACTGTCCTTAATAAGGTAAGGTGATCTATTGTACTCGTTATATGTCAAGTTCTAAATGAGGCCCAGGCCAGTAAAAGTATCTGACTTCCTGTGCCATTAAACATTAGGTATAACTAGTTGGTCCTCAGTTGTTCTTCAATAGAAGGAAATACTGTTACTAAATCTATGGGAAGGTTCAAAAGGTTCTGATTACTACAGATTTTTTTAAAGTAATTTTGTTATTTAAAAAATACAACCACAAAAAAAAAAAAAATACAACCACAATACAGAAGACAGGAAAAATAAAGTTTTAAAAGTCCTTCATGATCTTGCCACCTATTTGCTGATAACTGTTAGCATTTTGGAATATTTCCACTTATTCTTTTTTCCCATGCACATATATCTTGGTAATCTCTCTTTCTCTCTCTCTCTCTGTAACCTGTGCCCAATGTGGGATTTGGCATGACCCTGAGATAGAGAGTCACATGTTTGACCAACTGAGCCAGCCAGGTGCTCCTCTTTGTAATCTCCTTTGATTTAACATCACATCACAAGCAGTTTTTTGTGCTATTACATGGCTTTCATAATTATTATCTTTGGCACAAAATTATCACATATTGCATACCACCTCCTAACCTGACACATTTTCCCTTCTCTTAAGTCTTAGTTCCTTTTATGACTTTTGTTTTACATTTAAAAATTAAACATATTTTATTCACACACTACATTTTAAAAGTCTGGGTGGATGGACACCTCCACGTCATTCACAGTGGTTCTTTGGGAAGCAAGGAATTGTCAATAATCCAAGATTCCGTGGCAGCTGGGTGGTTCAGTGGTTGAGCATCTGCCTTCTGCTCAGGTGGTGATCCTGGGGTCCTGGGATCGAGTCCCACATCAGGTGCACTCCACCTGCCTGTGTCTCTGCCTCTCTCATGAATAAATAAATAAAATCTTTTTTTAAAAAATCCAGTATTGTTTTGCTCTTCATATTTGTCTGTCTGTTGTAGATGTCTTACCAAAAGTCTGTAATAGTTATAACAGAAACTTAAAAAATCTCTAGAATATGAAAGGCTCAGTCGCTACAAATGGAACCCTCGCGTGCTCCTGCCCTGCCTGTAGCTGATACTTATACCATTGCACTCAGTACAAGGAAGTCAGTAGACCATGTATTATTTTAACTCACTTAATGTCAGAAACCATGATGAAGTACCTTGGGAGGTGAGGGGGGGTGTGGCTGGAAACTATTGTGTTTATTATTCCTATATCCTCATAGATGAAAATTTCATGAGCAAAAACACATTCATTCTCCAGCTTACTGCCAACGTGGTTTCAGTCATAGAAATCACAATAATAAAGAGGTCCAAACTTACCTGTTGGATAACAGAAGGCTGCGGCACTATACTCAGTTCTTGACTCAGTTTCAAACCCTGTGGTTCTTGTAAAAAGTAGTTCTCCTTGAAAAATCAGTTCAATTTCATTACTTCATCTCCAACTCCCCCAGTGTGAAGGAATCCTAAGTAATCGTGTTCCCTTTCCCTAAAGTCGTTATAAGTAATTCTTCCTTTAAAAATATTCTTTCCACTTCCCTTCAAACCTCCTCTCTGAGAAATTCAAGCACTAAGTGCCTAGAGGGATGATTCTTAATAAGACCTTCTCATGATACTCTCTCCTACTATTGCCAAAGGAGAAAAGGCCCTTACCTGGGAGGAGAAATCCAGGTTCTAGCTGCAATCCTGAAGTGGGAAGGGGCTGAGGCATGTGGAAAACCTTAAAGACATTGATAATGTTCTATTTCTCAGGTTACTTGGTGGGTTCTTGGGTGCAGGGTTTTTAAGTCAAGGCCTTTTTCATTACATCTAGCCCTTTGTAAACTTCGAGTATTTTGTAATTTAAAAATAATAAATGCCCCTCTCTTGCTGGCTTCCTTTTATTTTTTTAAGGCTTTATTTATTTATTTGACAGAGAGAGCACGAGCATAAGCAGGGGGAGTGGGAGAGGGAGAAGCAGACTCCCCACTGAGCCGAAAGCCCTATGTAGGGCTCCATCCCAGGACCCCGGGATCATGACCTGAGCCAAAAGGCAGACACTTAACTGACTGAGCCACCCAGGCACCCCTTGCATTCTTGCTTTTATGGAAAAAGAAAACAATGTTGAAGTGAAACCTCATCAGATAAAACAGAATTTATAAGCAAGCAGAATTTTTCTTCCTCACATATAGGTTGTGTCCTTTCCTGCATTCCTTATCATCACCGCGACCTCATTTTAACCCAGAAATTGTATTTTCCCCTATTATTACTACCAAAAAACTGGCATCATCTGCTTTCCATGCAGGAATTGTATGTATGTGACTCTCAGACGAAATCACTGGTTCAATGATGTGGAAGGAAGGACACTGTGGTAGAGTAAGGAGGTAAAATCCAAAGGGTAAATTCTTGGGAAATGCTGCAAAGTGGACCTTGGTTAGGTTTTGACATACGTATAAAGCTATGAAATCATCATTACAATCAGGACAGTCAATATACTCATCATCCCTAAAATTTTCTAAAACCCTTTTGTAAATTCATCCCTCGTGTCCCTCCCCAGGCCACTGTTGATCTGCCTTTCTGTTACTACTGATTAGTTGGTATTTCCTAGAATTTCATATGAATCGAATCTTACAGTATATCTTTTTGTCTATCTCTCATCACTCTGCATAATTGTTTTAAGATTCATCTATACTGTAGTCTGTATCAGGGGTTGGTTCCCTTTTGTTGCTACATAGTATTCCATTGGATGGATCCACCACTGTTTTTATCTATTCCATTGTTGATGGACGTTTGGGTGGTTTCTGGTTTAAGGCTATTATAAGTAAAACTGCTATTGAACATTTGTCTACAAATCTTTGTGGGCTTTCACTTCTATTGGGTAAATACTTAGGAATGAAATACCTGAATCAGATAGTAGGTATATTTTGAATTTGAGGGGAAACTACCAAATCGTTTCCCAAAGCAGTTGTACCATTGCAAATGCTTGCCAGTGGTATTTAAGAGTTCTGTTTCTTCCACATTCTCACCAGTACTTATTATGATCAGTCTTTTTAATTTTAACCATTCTAACAGATATTTCCCGAAGAACTAATGATACGGGACATCTTTTCAGGTGTTTTTTTTTTTTTTTTCAGCCATATATCTTCTCTGATGAAGCATCTGTTTAAACCTCTTGCCCATTTTCTAGTTGGATTATTTGTTTTTTTACTATTGCATCTTGAGAGTTCTTTATATATTCTGGATACAGTCCTTTATCAGACAAGAGATTTGCAAATGTTTTCTCTGGCTCACCTTTTCTTTCTCTTGAGTAGCTTTAAAAGAGCAGAAAATGTTTAATTATGATAAAGCCCAATTTATCAATTTTTTTCTTTTATGGATTGTGCTTTGGTCATATATATCTTTGCCTAACCCATGATCACCAACATTTTCTCATATTTTCTTCTAGAAAGAAAGAAAATATGAAAAATTTTTTTAGGTTTTACATTTAGTTCTATAATACATTTTAAGATAATGTTTGTAGTGGTATGAAATGGGGATCGATATTGCTTTGTTTTTTGGCGTGTGGGCTTTCATCTCAAATATGGATGTCTAATCATTCCAGCACCACTTGTTGAGAAAATTATCCTGTCTCCAATACCTTTATAAGTTTTGTCAGAAATCAGTCGTCTATATGTGTGTACTTCTAGTTTTGCACTCTCTATTCTGTTCCATTGATCTATTTATCTGCATTTATACCAATATCATATTGTCTCGATTATTGTAGTTTTATGATAAATCTTAAAAACGAGCAGTTCCTGATATGGTGATGAGAAAGGGCTCTGGCATAGGGAGAGGAAGTGAAGTTCAAAGGTTAGGCTCTTAGTTCCTCTGCCTAGCATGTGTGTGTGTGTGTGAATATATGTGTGTGTATCTGGGTATCAGAGGACTACTTCTTTGCTAAATAAAAATTTTGCAATTTTCCCAATTTTGCAATTTCCTTCTACATATCTCCACTGTTAGTATTTAATAGCTGTTTCCATAAAATCAATCAAGTCTAAAAAGTGTGCCACCTTCATCCTTTTGTTAAGTGTAAATGCAGCATCTCCTAACAGACATAAACTGATTTGCATTCATGTGTCCAGCTCCTAGATTCTTATCTCTGAATATAGTAATAATGCAGCCATTTCCTAGATTCAATATCCAGTACCAATGAACGTTCAAAAGTTTGATAGGAATGGGTTCACAGCTTTTCTTGGGTAACCATGTGGCAAACCAGGAGGCCTAGTTGATTAATTGCTCTAGCCATAGAGCATGCATTATCTTGCATAATGGTTTCTGTTTGTTTGCAAATGACTGATCAAGAGTTAGTATCCAAAATCTATAAAGAACTTATAAAAGCCAACACCCAAAAAACAAATAATCCAGTTAAAAAAAATAAGCAGAAGACATGAATGGGCATTTTTCCAAAGAAGACGTGCAGAAGGCCAGCAGACACATGAAAAGATGCTTAACATCATTCATCATCAGGGAAATGCAAATCAAAAGTACAATGAGATGTTATCTCACACCTGCCAGAATCAACAACACAAGAAACGACAGGTGTTGGCGAGGATGTGGAGAAAAGGGGAACCCTTCTTATACTGTTGGTGGGAATGCACACTGGTGTAGTCACTCTGGAAAACAGTATGGAGATCCCCCCAAAAGTTAAAAATAGAACTACCCTATGAGCCAGCAATTGCATTACTAGGTATTTACGCAAAGAATACAAATGTACTAATTCAAAGCAATACATGCACCCTGGTGTTTACAGCAGCATTATCAACAATAGCCAAATTATGGAAAGAGCCCAAATGTCCATTGACTGATGAATGGATAAAGAAGATGTACTATATATGCATATATAGTGGAATATTACACAGGCATAAAAATGAAAGAAATCTTGTCATTTGCAATGACATGGATGGAACTAGAGAGTATTATGCCAAGCAAAATAAGGCAGTCAGAGAAAGACAAATACCATACGTTTTGCAAGATCATGTGTGGAATTTAAGAAACAAAACAAACAAACATAGGGGGCTGGAAAGAGAGGAAAACCAAGAAATAGATTCTTAACTAGAGACAACAAACTGATGGTCACCAGAGGGGAGGTGGGTAGGGGGATGGGTGAAACAGATGATAGGCACTTGTGATGAGCAGGGGATGTTGCATGGAAGTGATAAATTCTTCATCTGAAACTAATACTACGCTGTATGATAACTAACTGGAATTTCAATAAAAACTTGGAAAGTTTTGGAACTTGGAAAAAGAGGTTTTTGTTTGTCTTCTTGCTTTATTCAGTTTTCTTCTTTTGTTCTGCAAAAGGGTTTAACAGGGTTTTGCTAGTTTTCTTAGTAAGATGAGTTAGATTGGGGGCATTTTCTTTTCTGTCCCTTAAAATAACTGCTCTCTCTTTTTTTTTTTTTCATTTGGTCTTCAACTCAGTCTTCCCTTCCCTGACCACATTTAACACCCACCTGTCTTGGGCAGTTGGGGTCACAGAAACCTAAATCCCTGCATAGGTTCTACATTTCATTACTGGAATCACAAGTCTGTCATACCAAATATTATTTTCTCATCAACCTCTTTGTGAATAAAAGGTGGAAACCAACTACTGCAGCCTCTCATTCCAAAAGGCTCTCATTCTAAGATGTATCACGGAGAGATTTCAACCTCCTCTTGCTTCCCTTTATGTGCCCCCATTATTCAGATAAACCCAGACCTATAAAGCGAGACCTCCAGTTCTACAAGAACTGGTCCTGCAGGTGTGCTTCCTTGTGCTCTGTTCTCGAAGTTCATATGTGGTGTGCAAAGTAGAATTGCCAAGGCCATTTTTAGCACAGGTCAAAATGCTATTTAATTCATTAATGAGGATATGAATAAGGAAGACCAAAAAAAGAGCGTTAAGAACACCGAGAAACACTGGGTTTATGTAATCAGTTGGAAATGAATATCAAGATGACATTGCCAAGAACTTCTGCTTCTAGGAAGGATGTGCTAGATGAAAGATACACTGGATCTTGCCACAGTAATTGGGCAAATATGGATATGCTTAAGTAGCTGTATTTTGGAAAACATCAGAGTTGTGAAATCAATAGGAAGTCAAAAACACTTTCAGGGAATAGAGAACAATTTGAATATGAGCTTATGTTTTGCAGAACCAGCAGTTCCAGCCAAGGAGTAGCTCAACTAGGTGTCTCACCAGACAGCTCCTTACGCAAGCCAGTTTGAGTTAGACTGGAGCTGGGGACCTGCACAGAAGCCCCCCTGAGTTGTTCCGAAGTGATCTTCAATTTATTGTAATACAAAGATCTCCACCTATGGGCAGAGCTTTCTCCTATTTTTTTTTTTAACACACGATGTAGGCACTAGCATGTTGATATGGGAGACACACAACTGACTCAAAAGTGCCATGCAAGCCTCCTACCACTCCCCCCTAAAAACACTGAATATGGCTGCATGAACTAATCACAGGGAGATGGTCCTTGGAGATCTATCCCCTCCCCCTCCTTACTTCTATAATGAGTAATAAAAAATTCTTTGCTCTCCGCATTTCCTTGGTTCAATTGGATGCACCCCAAGTGGTGAGCGCCTGGAGATCGGTTATAGCAATGGCCCCAAATTTTCTGAAATTGTTGAACCTCATATTCATGAGGCTGAGCAAGTTCACTCTTCTGTAACCATTACTCTCCTGTAACATCAATGGGCTGTGTTTCATTTAACTGGTCTTCATTTCAAGAGGCTTTCCTGATCAGGGTTTTTCTAAGGCTTTCCTCTTGAGCCCCAGGCACCAGCCTACATACAGTTGTTTTTAAATAACCAGTAACTTTGGTTTCAGGTACTTGAGGAAAATGCTTAAAAAATGAATCATCAGCAGAGTTCAGACCTATTCAACTGCTCTGATATTTCCTACAGACATTGGATCAGAGCAGCCCGAGATGGAGGAGCCCCTGTGCTTGTGTCAAGACCAGCTCAGGGTTTACCCTTGACCACTCAGAACCTCCAACTCTTCGATGGAAAAGGCACAGTAAGGATCACACACAAGGAGATGATATCGCTCCAGACTGCAGCACCTTGGACACCGAAGCAACTGGGGAGAGGGTGGTACTCCCCCAAAAGAAAAAAAGACTCTATTCTAGGAACCCTCAGTATAAGTCAGCAGCTGACAGGTAGGAAAGTTAGATCTATTCTGCATTTTCTTTCCGAGCACCCACTGAAAGAAAGCGTTCTCTGACTCGTGGAAATGAGTCAGCAGGTGAAGCCTACTCTCCTGATGCAGCTGCAGAACTTCTTGGAGTCCAGGGCAGGACTAGATGTCCCGAGAAAGCAGTCAGCATTTACGGCCAGGCTAAGTCATGCGCCTGCCCCACAGCAGCTCATGGTCCCAGGGGAGCAGCCCCCGCTGGGCCTCCGGATGCTTCTGACATCATTCCTGTTCTCCCCTGAAGCTGGCGCAGGTTCAAGCCCAACCCCTGACCGCAGCTCATGCAAAGCTCCAGTTCGTCACATGGTTAGTTATTAAAGACATTGGAAAGCACTAACAATCTCCAAAGGCCAGACAACTTTTTAGCCTGGACCATTAGCTTTTACTTGCACCTATCAAACAACATCTCCCGGCACTAAATCTCTGAAAGACAGAGCCCGACTGATGGCGTGCTCACTCAAAGCATGTCGGGAGGGAGAAATAGAAATGGTATTGCAAGGAAGGCTAGGACTCTGTCTCCAGGGGCAGAGACTCTGACTCCTTTGGTCAGAGAAGGTTGAAGAGGAAAAAGCAGGAAAACCAAGGCCTCTGTTATCACCTCCTGTTGCTGAGTGTGTTGGCCCCATTTCTTTAGTCTACTCTGATTCCAAAGCTTTACATCAAGTGAATCAACAGTGTCTGAAAACTTCAAGAATGCACTTTGATCCAAAGCATTCCGGATGCACTGCACATCCTTGGCTTCAAAACAAACAAGGCAACCGTTTTCGAGAAGATACGGTTAGTGTATTTTTTTCTCTCGTGTTTTCCACCAGAACGGAGATTGGGAAAAGAAATTTTCCAGAAATAGCATTCAAATTGAAGGATTGGATATAAAATGTCATGGAGGCAATATAAAGGAGAGGGAACCAGAAACAAAGATAATTATAAAACCAAAAAGAAATGGAAGAGGGTTGGAAGAAGGAACCGAAGGAGGAGAAAAAGAAGACAATGTGCGTGTAAAAAGACACGTGTGTATAAATGTGTGGGTAAATGGTGGGCTACCTGGCCCGCATCTACTGATTCAGAAACTCTGGAAGGGGCAGGGGCTGGGGGTCGGGTGGACCAGGAAATCTGTGCTTTCCAGTGGTTCTTTTCTTTTCTTTTTTTTTTTAAAGGATTTTATTTCATTTATTCATGAGAGACACACAGAGAGAGGCAGAGACAGAGGCTCCTCCACAGGGAGCTTGATGTGAGCCGAAGGCAGAGATGCTCAACTGCTGTGCCACCAAGGTGTCCCTCCAGTGATTCTGAGACAGGCTGAAGTTTGAAAAACACTGACCTGGAACATTCTGTGACCCACATTTTAGCTTCTTTAAAGGTGGGGCTGCGTTTTCTCTGTCTCGTGCATTCCCACAGTATCCCAGGAAAGTGAGCCTTTAATAACCATGAGTGACTGGGTGGGCAGTTCCTATTATAGTCACGGAGGTAACCAGGACAGGAGCCCCTGGAACCACCCCTGGCCAGTGAGCCCAAATCCACCAACAACCTGACACCCCTACTACAACTCCCAGGGTAGCAGTGGCTTCCAACACAAGTATTCAGGCAGGCCCACTCGGGTTTTCACAGGAGAATCAAGGTGTCATTCACATCCAATTAGCCCTGGGCTTCTAATCAGGGTGGCAAGATCTCTGGGTTTCTTCCTTGGCAGGAAGCTGGATTACTCATTGGCAGGGGAGGTGCTTCCCAAACCTCTGACCCAAGATTGAGGAGGGCCCTGTTATTTCCTGTCCCTGGGTACAGGAGGTGAGTCTAAGTCAGTCTTTTTATTCTGCTATGAAAAACTTGATCATTTGCAGGGCAGTGGCTGAAATCATTGCATAGCCAGACTAACAGACACTCTAGCATGTTGTAGGGTAGATTTTATTTTTGGTTCTTGGGAGAGGGCCAGAGAGGCCTTTGGATACTGTTCCGATTCTCCCAATCAGTTTCGATGAATTCTGCTTATTTCTACAGGATTCTTTTAAAACCTCTAATGCAGAGGTTTTAAAATGCAGAAATAGGTATTCTCATATACACGTGGGTTCAGCAAAGCTTTACCAAGCTATAATTCACACACCGTAGAAGTCTCCCTTTTAAAAGTGTATGATTCCATGGGTTTTAGTATATTCATAGAGTTGTGCATCCATCAGCACTACCTAATTTCTGAACGTTTTCGCCGCCCCAAAAAGAAACTTCATGTGCATAGGTAGTCACTCTCCATTCACTTTGCACCAAGCCCTGGCAACCAGAGAACTACTTTGTGTTTCTATGGATTTGCTTATTGCAGACATCCCACATAAGTGGAATTAAACAATACATGTTCTTTTGTGACTGTCTTCTTTCACTTAGCATAATGAGTTCAAAGTTCATCCACGAGGCAGTATGTACCGTAGTACAAATTTCCCTTGCTATCTGAAAGTTCACTTTATACCACTTGGCTTTTACAAAAGACCTACCTTAGCACATATTTTCACTAACTGAAAGATATCTAATAGGGTTTTTCACTTTTACAAAAATGGTAATTGATTCTTCCCCTTACATCATTTCAGCTTACAAAAGGTTTCTTAGGAACACCTGGACTTCATTCCTTTTCATGGCCAAATAGTATTCCACACAAGTATGGATGTACCACCTTGTGTTTGCCCCTTCATCACTGAATGGACATTTGGATTGTTTCTACTTCTTAGCCATAATGCATAATGTTGCTATGAACATTGGTGAATATGTTTGTGTTGTTGATTATGTTAGGTCTATATCTAGGAGTAGAATTATTGAGTCATATGGTAACTCTATATTGAACATTTTAGAGAGCTGCCAAACTATGTTAGCCAGTCTCAGTGAATTCTTGCCAGCAAGGAATGAGTGTTCCAATTTCTCAACATCCTTACCAACATTTTATTATTACCTTTAAAATTTAGTCATCCTAGTGGATACAAGTTGGTATCTTGTTATGTTTTGCTTTACACTCCCCTAATGATTAATGTTGAGCATCTTTTCAAGTGCTTATTGGCTTGTTCAAATAGTTGTTTAATGGTTGTTCAAATCCCTGGTCCATTGTTCAATTGGGTTATTTGTCTTTCTGTGTTAACTTTTAAGAGTTTTTCCTTTTTTAAGATTTTATTTATTTATTCATGAGAGACACAGAGAGGCAGAAACATAGACAGAGGGAGAAGCAGGCTCCCTGCAGAGAATCCAGTGTGGGACTCAATCCGGGGACCCCAGGATCATGACCTGAGCCAAAGGCAGACACTCAATCACTGAGCCACCCAGACATCTAAAGAGGGTTTTTTTTTACATGTATGAATACAAATTTCTTTCTTTCTGTCTTTCTTTCTTTCTTTCTTTCTTTCTTTCTTTCTTTCTTTCTTTCTTTCTTTCTTCTTTCTTGATACAAGTTTCTTATGAGATATGTAATTTGCAAATACTTTATTCCATTCCATGAGTTATGCTTTCACTTTTCAAAAAAGCAACAGGTTTTTTTTTTGTTTGTTTGTTTGTTTGTTTGTTTATGATAGGCACACAGTGAGAGAGAGAGAGGCAGAGACACAGGCAGAGGGAGAAGCAGGCTCCATGCACCGGGAGCCCGACGTGGGATTCGATCCCGGGTCTCCAGGATCGCGCCCTGGGCCAAAGGCAGGCGTCAAATCGCTGCGCCACCCAGGGATCCCGCAACAGGTTTTAATTATGATAAGTACAACTTTTCTATTTTTCTTTTGTTGCTTGGTCTTTTGGTGTCATAGCTTAGACACTATAGCTAAATCCAACTCATAAAGATTTATTCCTATACTTTCTTTTAAGAATTTGGTCATTCTTGCTTCTACATTTAGGTCTATGATCCTTTTGAGTTAATTTTTGTATATGGTGTGAGGTGGAGGTGTAAACTTCTTTCTTTTTCTATGGACATCCACATGTCCCAGGACCATTTTTTGAGAAGATTGCTCTTTCCTCCATTGAATTGTTTTGGCTCTTTTGCTGAAGTCAGTTATAAGCATTTATTTCTGGATCCTCAATTCTCTTTCACTGATTTTTATGCCTAGATTTATGACACCATCACACTGAATATTGTAATTTTGAACTAACTTTTGAAAATTGGGAAATCTAAGTCATTGAACATTGTTTTTGTTTTATTTTCAAGATTGCTTTGGATATTCTGAATCCCTTGCACTTCCGTATGAATTTTATGATTAGCCTCTCAATTTCTGCAATAAAGGCAGCTTGGATTTTCATATATATTGTGATAAATCTGCAGATCAATTTGGGGTCATTGCCATCTTAAAACTGTTAAGTCTTCTGATTTGTGAATATAGGATGTCTTTCCATTTATTTAGGTCTCCTTTAAATTCTTTCAACAATGTTTTGTATTTTTAGTAAATAAGGCTTGTGCTTCTTTTAAGTGTTACTATTTTATTCCTTTATATGCTATTATAAATGGAATTGTTTTCTGATTTCATTTTTAGATTTTTTTAGTGCTACTATATGTAATCTGTTATTTTTGTTTATCAATCTTTTATCTTGTAAACTTGCTGAACTTGGTTATTAGTTCTAACAGTTTCCTGTGGATCCTTTAAAATTATCTGCAAATAGAAATACTTCCTTTCCCATATGAATGCTAATTGGTCTAGGTAGCACTTCCAGTACAATGTTGAATAGAAGTGGTAAAAACAGATACCCTTCTGTTCCTGATCTTAGGGGTGGATATGTCATTAAGTATAATGTCAGTTGTGAGTTTTTCAAGGATGCACAGTATCAACCTAAGGACATTCCCATCTATTACTAGTCTGTTGATTTTTCTTTATATTATGAAAGGTTGTTGTCTTTTGTCAAATGCTTTGTCTGCATCTATTGAAATGATCATGTGGTTTTATCCTTTATTCCATTAGTGCATTGTATTACATCGATTGAGTTTCAGGCGTTGAAACAATCTTGCATTGTTAGAATAAATCCCCTTTGGTCATGGTATATAATTCTTTTATATGTTGCTCTACTTGGTTTTCTAGTTTTTGCTGAGGATTTTGCTGTCTGTATGTACAAGTGATATTGATCTTCACTTCGCTTTTCTTATCATGTCTTTGGTTTTTGTATCAGGGTAATATGGGCTTCACAGAATGAGCTGTCAAGTGTTTCTTCGTCTTCTGTTCTTCAAAAGAGTTTTTTGAAGGATTGGCACTAATTCCTCTTTGAATATTTGGTAGAAATGAATATCCACTGGAACACCAGTAAACCATCTGGGCCAGAGCTTTTCTTTGCAGGAATTTTTTTTTTTCCTTTCTTGCTGAGCTGGTTTTGGTAATGCCTTCCTAGGAATTTGTCCATTTAATCTAGGTTCTTTAATTTACTGGCATACAACTGTTCAAAATATTCCCTTGTAATACTTTTTGTGTCTGTGAGGTCCCTGGTAAAGTCTCCTCTTTCATTCTCGATTTTAACAATTTAAGACTCTCTTTTTTTTCTTGGTCAACCTAACCAAAAGTTTGCTCATTTTTCAGGAAACCGACTTTTGGTCTTGTCAATATTCTCTATTTAATTTTCTATTTCATTTATTTCTATTCTAACTTTTATTATGTACTTCCCTCTGCTTGCTTTAGATTCTATGTTCTCTTCATTTTCTAGTTTCTTAGGGTGGAAAAACAGGTGATTTATGTGAGAATTTTTAAAATATAGTCATTTACATTCCTATATTTCTATGTACTGCTTTAGTTATATCTCTTAAGTCTGGTATATTGTGTTTTCAATTTTTTGCACCTTAAAGTATTTTCGGATTTCTCTTTTAATTTCTTCTTTAATTCACTATTTAGGATTGTGATGTTTAATTTCCACACATTTGTGAGTTTCTAAATTTCTTTCTCCTATCCATCTTTCATTTTGCCTTGTTGCAATTGGAGAACATACTCTGTATCACTTCGATCTTTTTAAATGCATAGATTACTTTATGACCTAATGTAGAGTTATTGTGGAGAATGTTCCATGTGCAGTTGAGAAGAATGTATATTTTGCTGTCATTCGGAAGAGAATTTCATATATGTCTGTTAGGTCTAACCCACCAAGGAAAATTCACAAAGTCTACCATCCAATCAAAAACTACCAGGTGGTGGGATCCCTGGGTGGCGCAGCAGTTTGGCGCCTGCCTTTGGCCCAGGGCGCGATCCTGGAGACCCGGGATCGAATCCCACATGGGGCTCCCGGTGCATCGAGCCTGCTTCTCCCTCTGCCTGTGTCTCTGCCTCTCTCTCTCTCTCTCTCTCTCTCTCTTTCTCTCTGTGTGACTATCATAAATAAAAAAAGAATTTAAAAAAATTTAAAAGTCTTTAAAAAAAAAAAAAAACTACCAGGTGGGACGCCTTGGGTAGCTCATTGGTTGAGTGTCTGGCTTTGGCTCAGGGTGTGATCCCAGGATCCTGCAGGGAGCCTCTTTCTCCCTCTGCCTATATCTCTGCCTCTCTGTGTGTCTCTTATGAATAAATAAATTAAAGCCTTAAAAAAAAACTACCAAGCATAGGGGATGTAGTCAATATATTTTAATAGCATTGTATGGTGATGGATGATAGCTACACTTGTGATGAGCAGAGCATCTTTATAGAGAAATTGAATCACTATTTGGTACACCTGACACTAATGATGTAGCCTCATGTGTCAATTATACTCAAAAAGAAAATTTAACTACTAAGCATGCAAAGAAGCAAAAGAACATAACCCATAATGAGAAGAAATATGATCAATCAAAACTATCAGAAATAGACAGATGATAGAATTAATAAACAAGGATATTAAAACAGTTATTATGACTGTATTCCACATGTCTGAGATGTGAAAGTAAAGATCAAACAGGTAGCAGAAATGTGAAAGATATTTTTAAAGATACAAATCACACTTAATGAAATGAAAACTACCACATCTGAAATTCCTTTAATGAATGGGATTAATGGCAGATACAATACTGCAAAAGAAGTGTGTAAGAAACTTCAAGATATAGAAATAGAAATTATTCAAAATAAAACAGGGAGAAAAGTTTGAATTAAAGTGAATAAAGCAGTGATGAATTGTGGAACAATTAAAAGTATCCAAGTACATGTGTAATTGTAGTCTCCAGCATGGGTAGCAGGGAAGTGAGGCAGGATGAGGCAATAGAAAAAAATACTTGAAGAAATAATGGCCCAAAATTTTCCAAATATGATAGAAACTATAAACCCACATATCCAAGAAATGCAATAAACCCCTACTCAAGAAACCTAAAAAAGACTACACCAAGGCACATCATAATCAAGTTGTTTAAGATCTGCGATAAAAAGGAAACTTTAAAAGTTGCCAGAGGAACAGAGATAAAAATGATGTAGATTTCTTATCAAAAATGATGCAAAGTAGAAGACCCTGGATGAATGTCTTTAAAGCATTAAAAGAAATAACAAACTGTCAACCTACACTTTTTTATGCAGTGAAAACATCTTTTGAAAGTGAAGGGGAGGGATCCCTGGGTGGCGCAGCGGTTTGGCGCCTGCCTTTGGCCCAGGGCGCGGTCCTGGATATCCGGGATCGAATCCCACGTCAGGCTCCTGGTGCATGGAGCCTGCTTCTCCCTCTGCCTGTGTCTCTGCCTCTCTCTCTCTCTCTCACTGTGTGCCTATCATAAATAAATAAAAGTTTAAAAAAAAAAGTGAAGGGGAAATGAAGCTGTTTTTGGACACACAAAAGCTAACAGAATTCATCACCATCAGACCTACACTTGAAATGTCAAAGAAAGTCCTCCAGACAAAAGGAAAATTGTACCAATAGAAACCTGGATCTACACAGAAGAATAAAAAGTAATAGAAATGATAACTCCAAGGGAATATACATAAGATTTTTTTATTATTTAAAATCTGTTTTTAAAAATTTTGTTTATTTATTTGAGAGAGGGAAAGCATGAGCAGTGGGGAGAGGCAGACTCCCCGCTGAGCAGGGGGCCCGATGCGGGACTTGATCCCAGGACCCTGGGATCATGACCTGAGCCGAAGGCAGACGCTTAACTGACTGAGCCACCCAGGTGCCCCTATTTAAATCTCTATAAAAGATCATTGTTCGAGGGGCACCTGGGTGGCTCAGTGGTTGAGTGTCCACCTTCGGCTTAGGTCATGATCCCAGGGTCCTGGGATCAAGTCCCGCATCGGGCCCCCTGCTCAGCGGGGAGTCTGCTTCTCCCTCTGCCTGTGTCTCTGCCTCTCTCTGTGTGTCTCTCATGAATAAATAAATAAATTTTTTAAAAAAAAAGATAATTGTTTGAACCAAAATAACAGCAATGTATAATGGGGCTTGTAACATGTGGAAGAAAAATCTGTGATACTAATAGCACAAAGGCCAGGTAGAGAGAAATGAAAGTGTTATATAAGGTTCATATACATGAAGCAGTATAACTGTCTTGAAATTAGGCTGTAATAAGTTTAAGGCACGCTTGATAAATCCTTTCATGGCACAGATTGTAACTGAGATGATTGGGCACCTGTCATACCCTGCCAGGAGATTGATCTTCCTCAAGTTAATTGTATCAACTCTTTGCTGATAAAAATTTAATTTAAATGGCTCTGATAATCTCCTCCAATAAATTCTAAAGGCTAAAGCCTATCTTTCCATTCTTACCTGCCAAGATATCCCTTACATACCCTGTGAAGGAATAGGTCTATGGCATCCAGGCCTCCTCGAGACACTTCTGGAAACTCTAGTAGACAGTTAGCAATGTGTGAGATGGTTTTGCACTAAAATTTTGCCCCCGGGGAGTAGCTAAACGTGTAGTGAGTCTCCGACAGTCATGCGGGAAGAGATCCAGGAAGGTATCAATCCTTTTGTGGATGGCAAAGAGCTCATGCCAGCAGAATCTTTAAATAGAAGAGGATAAAAAAGAAAAGAAAGGAAAGGAAAGAGCTGCTCCAAACTAGCAAATACGGTGGAAGACCAGGTAGAGAGGCCCTTAGACTACATGGAGAACAGAGGCCCAGTCGGGAGCTGTCCTCACTAAGATGCCTTCCATGTGAGGGAACCACAAGGAACTCCTAACAGCCCAAGTCAGCCCCCACATATGTGCAGCCCCAGTTGACCTCATGTGGAGCAGAACTGCCTGACCCCAGCCCACCCACAACATCAGGCAAGAAAACAAAATGGTGGTTGTTTTACAGGACCTGGGGGAGAGGGTACAGGAGAGGGCAGTCTCACAGCAATAGATAATTGAGACTGCTAATAATAATCTTAATGTTTGAGCCTCTTTGCAAATTACCAAAACTATATTTAAAAACGAAATCTCAAGTCTTATGGTGAAGCTGAAGACCAAGTGCTGGTTAACACTGATGAAATAAAAAGAGCATGGGGCTGAAAGTGGGGACAGCTGGGTTGCGAATTGACTGAGCTACTTAAAAGGTATTTGACTTTGATAAGTCACTTGACCTTTTGCTCCTCCCATCTTCTCATCATACAGTTAACAACTATTTTAGGGGATTCTGAAGAAGGCCGAATGAAACCATTAAAAAAAAAAAAAACTTTTTACTGGGTAAGGTAGGATTGCATGTTGCCTCTCCTCTTTTCTTTGAGCTCAGAGGTTTGTTGACCATGAATCATGCCTTTTCAAAAGGGAGGGGGATCCCTGGGTGGCGCAGCAGTTTAGCGCCTGCCTTTGGCCCAGGACGCGATCCTGGAGACCCGGGATCGAATCCCACGTCAGGCTCCCAGTGCATGGAGCCTGCTTCTCCCTCTGCCTGTGTCTCTGCCTCTCTCTCTCTCTCTGTGTGTGTGACTATCATAAATAAATAAAAATTAAAAGGAAAAAAAAAAAGGGAGCACTGTTGTCTCCTGCCTTGGAAAAGTAAGAGGAAGTGAGATCTAGGCTATTGAAGAGGTAATATTTTATCCATTTGACATCCAAAAAAGAGTCCTGAGAATGGCTCTTAGGTGCTCAGAATTTTAAGCCACTTCACTGACATTCTGCAAAAATTCTAAGTAGGGGGTGACAAGAGCAGTGGAGGAGGAGTCACACCATGAACTTCTGAGAAATCCACCACACTTCCCTTTTGCATCATTACCAGTCTGCTATAAACTGTCAATACCTGGGGGTGGAGGCTGGAAGGGAGAGAAGGAACTAATAGAGAGTTTTCAGTGATTGGATTCTTGCTTTCATTCTAATTTCTCCATCCCAACATTTGCAGAAGCTTCATGTTGCCCAATAGACCGTTTCAGTGCCCAGATGAGTTTTTGTTTATTTATTTGCTTATGAACTATCTCCCCCACTAGGATGTCAGCTGAGAACAGAAATCTATTTACTCTGTTCACATATTTTAACCATGGCTCTGAGAACAGTGCTCTGAACACTCATGAAATACCTGTGCAATGAATGTCACAGTCTATCCCAGCTGCTATGACAAAACTCCCACAGACTGAGTGGCTTATGAACAACAGAAATGTATTTCTCACAGTTCTAGAAGCTGAAAGTCTGAGGTCAGAGTGTCCACAAGGTCAGGTAAGGGCTCTCTTCTGAGTTGCAAACTTCTCATTGTATCCTCACCTTTTAGAAGGAGCATGGAGCTTTCTGGGCTCTCTCACAGGCGCTCATCCCATTGATGAGGATTGCACCCTCATGATCTCATCATCTTCCAAAGGCCCCACCTGCTAATATCATCATCTTCAGGAGCTAGTATGTTAGCATGTGAGTTTTGGAAAGACACAAACATTCGGGCCGTAGCAAAGAAGAAATACAGAGTCTCTCATGCTTTGGCCCTGACCCACTGCAACAGAAATGGGCCCCTGGGAATCTGCCTCTCACTGAGTTTTCTAAGTGGTTAATTCTCACATACCCTGAAGATTGAGAACCACTGGACCTAATGTCTGGATCAAATGAGAACATTTAGAAAAAAATCTCAAGGAGATTGAAAAGGTTTCATGATATTCCAGACCAAGAAGAAAAATGGAAGTTTTATACCTACTGCCCCAGAGTGGTTTCCAAATAGACCAATCACCCATTTTACTTGGTTCAAGCTCAAAATGGGAAGTATATTCCCTCAGTCCTTGCACTGTGAGAACATCCTCCTGACAGCTCTTTGACACTATTCTAGGCACATCCATGGCTAAATGATAAGCCCCGATCTTGTTCTGATATGGAGTGTGCATGTGGCTCTGGGGTTAATCTGTTGGAAGGCAAAGCCAACAAGGAGACCCAAGTCCTGCTTGTCTGAAGGGGGCAGGCAGTGAGGGGGGCCTGGCTTCAAGGCCAGACAGACAAAGGTTCAAATCCAGCTTCTAATCTCATTCTTTACAACAAACATATTTTAGATAGATCAGATATTGAAATTAAAAACTTAAAGAGAAAATGTAGGAGGCAATTTTTACAATCATCAACAGAGGAAGGACTTAGCATGACCTAAAATGTGGAGGCTATTGAAGGAAAATAATATATAATTTCAGCCACATAAAAGTGAAATCCTTTCATCTAGAAAAGACATTGAAGAAAAATTTAAGTTTACCAAACAAATTAAAGCTTGGGGGGAAATGTTAGCAGCATGCATTATCCACAAAGGGTTAATGCTCATAAGAAATGAATAATTCCCACGAATCCAAGACAAAACTCGGCAAAGCCTATGAATACCCAATCTACAGAAGTGGAGAAGCAGACCATGAACATTAAAACTATGTTCAAGATTACTAAAAATGAAAGAAATATTAATTATGTCAATTCATTTCCTATTATGCTAATAGGAAAATAACCTGTTTTGGCAAAGACCAAAAGATTTCTAAGAAGTATGTGAGATAAAACAGGCACAGTTATTATAAACATAACTTGTTAAAATCTTTTTTGGAGCATAAAGTGTCAATGCCAAGCAAAAGTTAAAAGTTGCATTCCGTTTCACCCAGCAATTTAATTTCTCAAAGGTAATCCTAAACTAGCCATGACAAGTAAACAAGCCCTGGGTGTACAGTACAAAGCTTTGGGGTTTTTTTTTTTTAACAGTATTTCCAATCTTGAAAAATTTGGACTGACTCTAAGAGTCCATTTTGGAGGATGTATGGCCCAAATGCTTCCATGAAAGAGGACCACTGGCCAGTCCTTGGCCATTGGCCAGGGGACAGGTGCATCAAGGACTCCAACGGGATGAATCACAAGACTCTCGCTTGGCATGTGAGACAGCAGTGTTTCTCTCTCATCACCCTGATGAGAGACTATAAAGCTGAGTGCTGCTACAACAGCCAGTTGCCACCATGAGAGGAAGCAACCTTCTAGAAAAACCAGCTTGCAGAGGAGGGCACATCAGAGGACTTCCCAGAGGTAACAAGACCAACAACCAGTGAAGCTAGACTACTGGATTAAACCCATCTTGAAGCTACCTTTTCCATAGACTTCAGTTACAAGGGCCAATAAATTTCTTCATTGGCCAGTCTGAGTCACTTTCTGATACCACAGCCAAAAAAACCTCATGATAGAGCCATCGTTAGGGAAGTGGTTAAGGAAATCATGGCCCAACCATGTGCGAAAATACTGTGCACAGGATAGGAGGTATTGATTAGCTGTCTAAGTGGTGTTGTACACAGATTTCCACTAATAAGGAAAATGCTAGGGAATTGTATTCATGGTATCACCCCACTTAGGTAAAAAAATAAATTAAGCTATAGAGGGAAATAAAGATTAAAATCAGAGAGGAAGAGGAAGATTCATTTCTACCATTATGAACTGATTTTTTTAAGGCTCTAGCAATAAATATGTTACTTTTAATGTATGTGTATATGCATAAATATAGAGCTCTGAAGTGTTCTAGATACCATCATGAAAGAAGCTATGGTCTAACAGATACTAAGAGTGTAGTCTCCAAATAGCTTAATTTTTACGTAAGATCAAATTGCATAACCCTACACCTATTTAGCTTTTGATCGCTTTCTCCAGTTCCTTGCCTGCCTTGAAATAGCTAGCATGTGTGTCTTGATCTCCAAAATAGTAAAAATAAATAGAAATTCCTTCACAGGCCCTGGCACCAAATGGCCAATCAATGCTAGCTCTCATTATTTCATTTTTCTGAAAGTAAAGGCAGCCCTTCGTGAAATTTATCTATTTTTAAAAATTTTATGTATTTATTCATGAGAGGCACAGAGAGAGAAGCAAGAGACACAGGCAGAGGGAGAAGCAGGCTCCCTGTAAGGGAGCCCGATCCCCGGTCCAGGATCACGCCCTGAGCCAAAGGCAGACACTCAACCACTGAACCACCCAGGCGCCCCTCCTGAAATTTGTTTTTTGCTTGGAGCTCTGACATTACATGTCTTCAAACACCCTAGAAGCAGCAACAGTTCCCGGATTTCAGCTCAGGAGCTGTGCGGGGCCTCCCGACCCTGGAAATGACATGATCACAGACACAGCCCCAGGGAAACCGGGAAGAGCTCTTTATGGGAACCTTAGACTCACTGACCCAATCAGCTGAAAAGGAGCCTTGGAGAAGTCATCTGGCTTCCCTGCTCATTTTTCAGAGGATTAATCAAGATAAATCCCTTGGAACTTTCCTTGACTGGATGTCGCCTCCTGTTCTCAATAGGAAAAAATACAAGTGAAGAGCTGTCAGCAAGTCTTGAGCCACACCCTCAGGATACTGGGGCCGGGTTTTCCTTCCCCAAGGGTGGGAGAATTGAGAAGCAGGGCAGTAAGGGCTGCAATCTCTCCCAAAAACCAGCAGCCTGGGGCTCTAAGCCCGGTTTTGAAGTTTCCTTCCATCCCAGCTCACAGCTCTGCTTCATTTTGCAATGATGAATGTTCACACACACACACTTTGAGGTTTTTTTTTTTTTTAAGGGCCTTCAATAGAGCTTTAAATTGTTCTCAGTTATTGTTGGTTATCAGGATAGCAGTTCTTCTAAACGAAATGTTAAGCCAGGCCTGGCTTTGAAGCTGCCTTATGCAGACATATATCCATCTGTGTAGGCACATGTAATTTCAGAAATCTTCCCAAGCATGTTATGTGTGCTATGGAGATGGAGGAAAGATATCAAAATCCATGCAGATTTTCACATAAGGAGGCAATGTCTGATGTGAGTTTTGCACAAAGTGCAAAAGAAGCCAAAGTTCATGGTGCTCATACCTGGCACACAGGGCCGGCCACTCAGCAAGTATTCCTGGGATGGCTGAGTGACTTTGCCCTGGGACCTGACGCAGATGACTTGCCTCTGTTGGGCCCCCGTTTCCTCTCTACAGATGGAAATAATCTCATCTGCTCTGTGGGATGGTGGTGAAGGCTGAGGTGAAATGCTTTGTCAAGGAAAGGCATGCTGTGACTTAAGACACTAGGAATGGAGGGGTGGCCAACTGTGGTGTCCAGCTATGCGTATCAGAAACCAGTGGGTAATCTGAGGTGAACCTCCTGAGGAACTGTACAAACACCCTCTTCCCTCTTATCTCCCCTAAAATGCACATCCTCCCTGCAGTCAGGCCACCTTATCAGTGCTCCCACATGGCAGGCCCAGCCAGCCTTGTGCTTTGGTCCAAGCCAGGCTCCTTCTCTGAAATGAGTTTCTAGGCCCATCACCCATTTGGCACAGTTTGCCCTCCCTTTAAAGTTCAAACTTCAGTTTCATCTTTCCAAGAAGCCTTCAAACCAACCTCCAGAGCCACCTCTCTCTCCTGCCCTCTCCTGTGCTCACCACATTTCCTATAAGACAGCAGGCAACTTTCCCTGGGTGCCACCCTAACAGAGGGAAGGTGCCAATAAGGCCACCAGGCTGATTGTCAAGGTGCTCATCTTAAAAGCCTTGACAAAAGCACTTTTTTTTTTGGCTTTTATTTGTTGTAGCTCAAGAAACATATCCTTGTATATCAAGAGCCCAAAAGCCAGAGGCCTGGGGCATAGAGCTTATATCATAGACCAGAGAGGGAGTAAACACTGGAACCAGCATATAACACCAGAAGTATGAGGGAGTATGACTAGGTTTGGGAGCTTCAGTGGGAGTGGGGTGGAAGGGACCCAAGACAAGGAGGCATCTGTGTCTGGATTTCGAGGCAAACCTTGTATTGACACCCCTCCTCCTCCAACATGGGCCTGTGGCCCAGGAGCAAGGGAACTGGAATGAAGCAGGCAGGATGAAGGTCGGAGGGAGGCCTCAGGGTTTCAGTGGCCTCCGGGAGCTACAGGAGGGCTCGGACAGGTTCCTTGGCTACCCACCCTCCCTGACAAAGCACATGCCTTATGAGACCAGTGACAAGGCAGGACACAGTGCCCAACGACCAGGCCAATGGGCATCACAAGGCAGCTCCCAATGAGAAGGGGCGGGCAGAAAATCTTGGACCAATCTCAGTGCTTGAGAAAACACCTAAGACTGAGAGGGCCCGAGTTCACTTGAACTGAAAAGACAACATTTCTCTACCCTCTTCACAAGAAAGAACCATTTGAGTGTATTTGTGATCAAACGTCACATCTGCCCACATCCCCTGGGTGACCAACCATCCAACCAGGATGCCCTGGCTGCAGCATCACGGGGCAGGACCGACATGCTGGCCTGAGAACTTCCTCAGTCCTGGGCCTAAAGTCCCCTCTTCTCAGGACCCAGTTTGAGTGAAGAGCAGAGATTGTGTCCATAGTCACACTTGTTCACTCACCCAGTAGAGCTGAATGTAGCTGTCCCTGCACTGAAGTCAGATGGGAGAGAGTGACTCTCAAATAATTAAAATACAGCGTGATAAGGGGAAATATAAAGTAATG